>NC_142925.1:18337692-18652884 GCF_054131065.1 Drosophila arizonae | reverse complement strand
CTTTGTGGCAAACAAACAACAAATTTTTACGTGAAACACGCCATTCACATATACACACACATACACATTTGTGTTGCTTGAGCTTGTAGTGAAACAGTTTTGTTTTCTTTCGTAATTACTCAAGAGTAAAGTGAACATTTATAATACAATAATTGTATTAATTAAAAGTATTTCTCTGCCGCACTTATTTATTATTGTTGTATTCCGACTCATAAGCAATACTCATTATATATGTATATATATAAATATCTACAATATTCTGCTAATTATTTGACTTTTTCTGTTTGCTCAAAAATTAACTTCTACTTTGTAATCTTTAACACCAGGGTCATTGCATAATAGCAATCAAGTAATAGACAAAGCCTTTAATACATACATATATAGTGGAGTCAGAGTTGCTGGAAATATTTTTGTTGTGACTTTTTTTTATCAATCTTTCACTCGCTCTCTGTCTCCGCCTCTGTCTTTATCTAGTCCTGGAGACATAAGAAGGAGATTCATAGAAGAGATTCACAAAAGACACAGTAAAAAAAAAATAATAATAATAATAATAAATAAATAAATAAAATTAAATTAAAATCAAATTTAATAAATAAAATAAAATAAAATAAAATAAAATTAATCAAATTAAATTTAATTAAATTAAAATTAATTAAATTAAATTAAGAGAAATTCAGTGAAAATAGAATCAGTTCTATTAAGATTAAGTCATATTATAAATAAATATATCAACGACTTTTTCCGCTTTTTACTCTTTCAGAATAAATTATTTCAAGTGCACAAATGCAAATAAGTAAATATAATTAAAAAGTATATAGGTAGTTCAATACACAGTAGATAGCTTTCATATTATTACCATATATAATAAATATTATTCTATTTTAATTTGTATTAACACAAAAAATCATTGAGGGTTCAATGCATTGTGTTTCATTAAATATTTGATTAGTGTTGTATATGTGTGTGTATATGATATTATATTATGGTTGTCCATTCTATGTGCCTCAATGTTTTCACAATTTCTATTTGTTTGTAATATTATATATGTATTTTTTTGTTAAACTTATTAGCCAACATTAATACCACTCATTAGTGTCTAATTGCTTATATTCATAATTTGCAATTTCATCAATTTATGTGCTTTAATATTATTTTATCTTTTCTGTTTTTGTTTTGCTTGCTTTCTTGCTTTTTTTTTTTTTTTTTTTTTTTTTTTTTTTTTTAATGTCGTCTGTTGTAGCCCATTGATTCAATTAATAAATGAAATTATTTGCCGAGCTTAATTGCTTGTTGCTCAGCCTGGCTGGCCAAACAAAGGCTCAATTTATAGGATTTTTAAACGCTATTTAATACCTTTGTTTTTATTAATTACGTTCCATTAAATATTTATTAAAACGAATTTGATTATCACACATTCGCACAACCTCTGTGCAGAGCTGCTGCTCCAACTGTCAACCCGACTCGCAGCGGGCCAAGTGGTATTTAAAGTTACTGACTTTCGGGACATGGAATCGCATTAGTTATCAAGCAGACAATCGGCTATATTCAGGGAGGCGTGCCCAGCTCTGTCCATCTCCTCCCATCTCTGCCCTGCCCAGCTCTGCTCTACTCTTTAATCCTGTATTTAAATTTCAAGCAAAATTTGTAAGAAGAATACAAAGTGAAAGTTCGCGTTGATCTCTTAGTTTCAAAGTGCGGGTGTCATCCGCACTGCTTGTCCCTCTCCCTCTCTCCCTCTATCTCTCCCTCTCTCGCTCTCTCTCTCTCTCTCTCTTGTTCTCTGTGTGTTTGTGTGTCTGCATCTTAGCTGCGTATCATGATATGCAAATTTTTGGGAAACATCAAAGGCGAAAGCTCAAAAAGACAATGAGTTCCCTCTTTGCCTCTACGTCTCCTACCGCCAACCCCCCTCCCAGCAAAACTGTCTCTCACTCTCAGTCAGCATTCAGGCGGTTGTCTCTCTGGGCTGGCTTTCAGCGTCTCCGCTTTGGCGGCCCATTTAATTTCGACAGCTTTTGTTACAGCCAACATTTTATTTGCACGTTTCGTTTTACGGTTTTTGTCACTTGGCGTCATTTGATATTTCTCAGAGCCAGTACACAGCCTTCCCCCGAGCGTCCCCGCTCTGCCCCGACGCCTTGCCTTGCCTTGCCTTGGCTTTTGTTTGCTTTAATTAAAAGTTAAGTAGGTGCGAGCGCCAGAACAATGAATAAAGTAGGTGGGGCCGCCTCCTGCTGGATGGGTAGGGCGGGGCAGGGCAGGGTGGAGTCGGGTGGCTCGGAACGTTGCAAATGAAGTTGTCAACTTTTACCGCTCCAACTATGCCCCCCCCCCCCCGCATTCGTAGTCGCATTGGCATTCCAGCCCCTCGGGCACTTCAGTCTCAATTTCAACTATTTCCGCTGCCTGGCGAGGGCATTTTTGCAATTAATAAAGTTTTTTAGCCTCAATTTTGTATATAATTGTTGCTGGTTTGCTGTGTTTGTTGTGTTGTTCTGTTGCAATTAGTTTTTGCCCTGCTTTGATGCCTTTGGCCACTCAAAATTTCCCTCTCCCTCTCTCTCTCTCTCTCGCTCGCACTCTGTCAAATGGATGGACGGCATCTGCCCGACAGGTGCTGATTTTTGCTGTTGCCATCTGAGGCTGCATCCAATTTCCATTTGCAGTGTCAGCTGTGTAATTAACGTGAAAATTGCATGAATCACAAAGCAAAGCAAAAGGCAGCCGGGCCTTGTTTGGCCACAGCAAAAAACGATGGCAGTAAATCTGTGGAGCTGCTCTGAATTGTTTCGTTTGAATTTCATTAAACTTCATATTTGGGCAAAGCCAACAACTTTGTCTCTGCATTTCTAGTTTCTCTGTGCGTCTACCACTATAATAATGAGAAATATTAATAATTATGTAAGCATTTTAGAGAATTTTGGTGCAAATTTCAACTTTATCTAATTGTTTGTACTTCGATATTAGTCCCAGTCAAGTAAATTGATGTAAATATTGCAATCCCTTACAATTTGAAGTCAATTTGATTAAATTTCTGCATACAGCAAAGCCCATATTTGAAAGAACCATAGGTCCCCATATCTTGTGATATTGACAGGCACTAAAGGCCTATTGACTATTATTTATACCATAAACTTTTTTTCCAATAAAAAAAAAAAAAAAAATAAATAAAATAAATAAATAAATCAAATAAAAAAAATTAAAAAAAAAATAAATAAAAATAAAAATAAATAAAATATAAACGAAATTAAAATAAATAAATAAAATAATAATAACATGAGTCCGTCAAATATGGGCATCCTTGTAGGGTTGGCAGATGGTTGTACTACTTCAAGTAAAGTCTTCAACAATTTTTGTTATAGCATATTTTTTTTTATCAATCAATATATTCTTGACATATTTTTATTAAAGTATTATTTTTAAAATACACAGAACTGAAATTCAGTCAAGTGGACAATTAATACATTTTTCGTAACAATAAAAGTGTTTGTTGAAATATGAATATGAGCTTGACTTTTTTCCTTTTTCTCTATCGCTGCGCGTATTTTAATGTGAACTGCAATTTACGAACATACTCGATAATCAAAACGATCGGTTTAGGAACATGATCTATACTCATGGGAGAGTATTGCCATAAAAAGAATTTATTCATAAAATAATATATAATAATATCAATAATAATAATACTAAAATAGTAATGGAAATAATCTAATTATATAACAATTAAATAAAATGTAATATACTAAATAATATGTAAAATATTTATAACAAAATAATAATCTTAAATTAACTTCTCTTAACTTCTCGCGCTCTTTTTTTTTATTTTTTTTCTATTTTTTTCATGTACTAATAGGCTATTACTTCTATATATTCTGTTGCGATCTCTGCTTATTCTTCTGCTTATTAGCTCTTTGTCAAATAAAGAGAACTGATAACTACTTCAACTGTCATATGTAAGTTATTTATTGATAACAATTTCAATTGATACACATTTCATATTCCATTTTGCATTCCATTTCTAATCTGAAAACATTCTAAAATGAATTTACTGAAACGAAAAATAAAAAAACTTTCAGTTCGATTTACCAACAAAATATATATATGTATTTGCCGCTGATTTTTCACTTTTCAGTGGGCTGTTGTGTCAACTATTTGGTGTCACAGTGTGGTTATGGACTACACACACAGTTGGAGCTGCCAAACAGCGCAAAACTGCGGCCTCACCTGCAGCCGAACACAGAAAAACAACGGCAATAACCTGCAGCCAATGGGCCAGCAGCTGGCGGGAGCAAGGGTAGGGGGCTGCTGGGGGGTTGCTGGGGGTTGCTGGCGAAGCAGCTGCAACCGCAACGTCGGCAGCCCGCAGTGCACTGCTCTGTGCGATTCGTGTAGTCAGAGTGTGGTCAGAGTGCTGTGGTATTCGGGCTCTTGTTTAAACAAATGTTCGGCGTGTCTATAATTTTTAACATTTTGCACCATTTTTTGGTGCTTGCGTATTTAAAATAGTTGCTTGTTTCTTTTTATTTTTATTTTTATTTTATTTTTTATTACCCTCGCCCCTTCGATTGGCGTCCCGCTTCGAGCTGCTCCTGTATATTGCTTTTTTTTATGCCCCGCGCAATGTTTTGTGTGCAAATAAAATGCAAGTGTGCCCCGAAACGACCAACGACCGCAAATTGAGTGTTAATAAAGTCATGTTAATAACTTAGCAGCGGGCCAAAATAAAAGCGAGCAACGGCAACGGGTCAAAGCGAACTCCGAGACCTGCTCAGCCCGGGGGTGGCTCAGTCAGAGTCTGTGGGAAATTAGCAGGGGCTGCCTACACCGAAATGCATTGCTGCCACTTGCCACTTGCCACTTGCCTCGTGCCACATGCCACTTGCACGCATATGCGAGCCGCCGAATTTAATGAATTCCAAGCAGTGCCCAACGTATGCTGTCGACCAGCACAATCGTAGTACGCCAGCTGGAGCGTCTGTGGGTCTGTCTGTCGTCGGTTTGTCTGTGCCGTCCGTCGCTCGATTTCTAACACCAAACTTCCGGGCGTTCCAGAAGAAGAGTGCCCCAGCCAAGAGCTGCCCAGCTATGTGATACTCTGCAATCGAACCGGTCAACTTGTGAAATCTTAATGAATATCGCAAATATTGCAGCTGCTCCGGAGATGGAGGAGAGCGTGGAAAGGCATTTGCTTAATCACTCGGCAGTCAGTCGGCGACTGTCAGCATATCAGGCCTTGTCAAACTTTCTGGCCACAGGGCATTCAAACTATTCGCTTTGGCTGTGCGCCAAACCACGACAAAAGTTGTGACTGACGACTGCCTGGCAGGCGTTGCCATTTCCAGTTCTTCAGCCCTTCAGCTCTGCAGTCTCTCAAGCAGCCAAGCAGCCAAAAAACAAATCCCCTAACCGAAGGCAATCCCAGTTTCAATTCCACTCCCAGCTCGTTGCCATCGTTATAGTCTCTGGCAGAAATGCAGAATACGAAAAAAAAAAAACCAGAGAGAATGAAATGTGTGGCGAATGGGGAGGGAGAAACGTTGCCTCAAAATTTCATTGCAATTCATTCGGCAACAGTGCCAGAGAGGAGAAAGTCGAGGCAGCCTCTCTTCCTGTGACTGTGACAAAATAACAAAGAAGAAGAAGAGAAAAGAAGAGGAGAAAAAAAAAATGAAATGAAATGCAACAACAATAAGGCGAAGGTTTCTTCTGGCTCTCATCGCTGTCGCTGGGCCTCAAACAATGGCCCTGCAACAAAACAGCAAACAATTTGAGGCATTCAAATGTGCAACCAGGCAGTTGGAGCCAACAACGAGCCAGCTGCCTCCAAGTCCAGCCCCGTTCCCAGAATGTGTGAAAGTTACAGTGTTTGCTTCTCTTCAGTTCAGTTCTCTTTTTTTTTTTTTTTGCTTTTTTGTGTGTTGTTTCTGGCTGCTGCTGCAATTTGAGTGCGAAAAAGTTTGCATACCAAAACAGTAAAAGGCATTTATTCCAGCGTGAATCCGTTTGCCTGGCAGCAGGAGTAGCAGGAGCAGCAGGAGCAGCTGGGGTTGGAGACGCATTGCCGGTCGGTTGGCTGGCTGATTCGGTTGCTGAGTTCGACTCGGCTGCTGGCTACTTTGTCGGGCCGTGTAAGTGCAGTCAATTGCCTATGTGGGTCAGCATTGCATTTGCGCTTAATGAGCATAAATTATGCAGCAGTCGGCGCATTAAGGGCAGCAGCAGCGGCAGCGGCAGCGACAGCAGCAGCAGCAGCAGTAATGCACAGCAAGTTTCTGCAACTTTCGCTTGTCGCATCAGCTCATAAAATTTATAGCGTCTGCATGTATTTTAAATTCTAATAAAATGTAGCAAAACTTTTTTGGTGCTACCCCACAAAGCGAGCTGCAGCAGCAAATTTTTGCTTGCCTTTTAAAAGTTACTTTTGCCACACACACACACACCGACATGCACACCCACACACACACACACACACCTGCGCTTACCTGTTTGCCACCTTTCGGCAGTCGAGCGCTTGGCAAATGTGTTTGCAATATGAAGAAGTTGTGCGGCTGCTGCCGCTTCCTCTGCCAAGGCAAAAGTTTACAAATTTCACTACAACAACATTTGCTCGTAAATTATAATCAAAAAGGTGCCAGAATTGTATTAGTGCTGGTGCGAGCGTGAGTGTGGCTCTGTGTGTGAGTGTGTATTGGAATGTGTATTTAAATAAAAAAAATGCATAAATAAAAAAATGTATATATACATATATATATATATACCCATACATATATATAGTATAGCCAGCTGCATTTCAAGTGCTCAGCTACACACGAATCTCAGCAGTCGAGAAGCTGTTTAAAAAATGTTGCACACCCAAAAGGCGCAAGCGGAGAAAATTGAGAGAAAATGAAATTTTATAAAGTGTGTAAAACACTTTTACGTTATGAGCGCAAAGTCTTTTCAATAATTCAGGAACTTGCGTTAGTCACTCGAAAAGAGGTGTCCTTTGAAATAAAAGTGTTTTCAGTTAGAGTCGACTTTCATTGAAGCTGGCTATCGTTTAAGCCATTCAGCTTGAATTGTTGTTTCATCAGAATATCTAAAGACTTGAATATCACACTGTTTCTCTAAATATGCTGGGACTCAGAGCAGGCCTAGTTTCTGTGGGGGATATACATATGAAGTAAGCAGAGAACAGCTCCCACAGCAGTTGCTCGGCTGATGATCAAATTGACATCGAAATTCACTTTGCATGTGTTGGCATTTTAACTGAAATTTTCAATATTTAGAAATCATTTGTACTATATATTTTAGCTAAATATATTATGAGCGTGAAAATAAATAAGGAAATATATTTTTAATATCAATAAAACATTATATTTATTTATTATATTTAAAACTGTATTATTATTTTACTGTGTTTATTTTCGGTACTTAATCACCATGCACCATGAGCAATTCAGCAAACCTGCTCATAGAAGACCATAAAGAACCACTTTAAATATAAATACAGTAGAGTCCCGATGAAAATGGCAAAGGGATTTCTATTTTTAATTTTATTTTTTTTTATTTATTTTTTATTAAATAGAAAATTAAATTATCGATTTATTGAGAACTAATTCTTTGCAAGGGGAGAGATTTTTTTTTTTTTTTCAGTTTGACCGCGATTTAGCGATGTACAAATTATCTAAACTCGACTGTATAAAATATATATAGTTATGTAAATATATGATCAGAATATCACTCAAGCTGGACCTCAATTTCAAAATAAACTATTAACTATATAAATATGATAAAATCAATTTGCTTTGTTTACTTCCTTAGCAACGTCTTTATTTATTCTTATGACTTTCACATATGCATGAAACACATTTAGTTAATTTCATGTAGACATGCGTAATTGATATTGAGCCTTAATCTAACGAAATTTTACTTAATTAATCCAACACCCGCATTCGCCCACAGCTAAAGCTCAAATAAAGTGTGGGAGCTCAGGTGTTAGTCGACGTCGAATCGTAATTACTTTATTTGAATATTTCATATTGATCGATAAGAGGCCGTCTGGCAAAGGTCACATGCGACACGCCCTTCACAATCAGATTAAACTCTCAATTTGAGTAAATCTCAAATAACTGTTATGCCTGTGACAACTTGCAGATGAAATATGAATGTTTAGTGGTAAACTGTCATTACTGCTGGATAATTCAGAACTCGATGTGTGCTGCGTGCAATAATTAAAGCAACCGCAAATTCCTTTTGACACCTTATACTCGACTGTAATTATGTTTACCATCTGTATTTAATATATGCTACGCATATGTGCACCTCTACCTCACTCTGGTTCTCTCCCTCTCTTTCTCGCCGTGTGTGCGTGTGTGTGCTTATGTAACATGTGTAACATCTCGTATATTCTCAACCCCTCTCGCTATGCCACTAACTTCAAATCAGCGACATTTTCTTAAAATTTCATTTCATTTCGTGTCGTTTCGCTTGCCAACAATTCAATTTATATGTTGTCTTTGTGCGATGGCTTTTAAGATAGTCAACACACACACACACACACACACACACACAGCTTTATATGGCGCTCTATGTACGAGTAAGCGACAATTTGTGTTAGTGCAAATTTAATGCCAAAACGTGCAGCAGCAGCCAGCATCTAGCAGCAGCAGCAGCCAGGTAAGAGCCCAACCGCTTTGAGCAACGGGCCAACAACCGCAACCAGGTGAGTGTCTCTGACTATCTCACACCATCTGGCCCAGCTCTGGTCTGGTCTGCTCTGGCTTCATTCCTGCCGTGCTGTCTGTGTGACGTTGTTGGCTTGGTTTTTGGTTTCACACATGCTTATACATGCATGCAGCAGGCGCAAGCCAAATAACTTAAGGCGAACCAGCTAAACAGCTCGACCAGCAGCTACCCAGCACCACCAAGAGATTATATATATGTACAGCTGTACCTATACATATATATGAATAGGTATATGTGAATGGTATGCAGAGGTGTAAATGGGAACTTTAAGCTTTAGCTCTAAGTGATATCGTTTCTCTTTGCGCTATGAGGCATATTTATGCCTTTCAATCTATCCGACGACGTATACCCTTTCTATGCACACGCTCAGCGAGGGGTATAGAAACTCAGTTAAGTGCAGGCACACGAGAGTGCAGGCATTGCCAGTGGGCGTGGCTGTTGGCTGGGCTGGCAAAGTTAACTTTTGCCACGACAAAGTGACATATTAGCGTAGTCAACTTTACAAAGCAAGTCACAAACTTAACGCTCGCATACTTTAAGAGCATGCAATGCAGTTAAGGGTTAATTTTGTTAGGTTTCAACTTTTTCAAAATTGCTTCAGTCTCTCTCACTGTGTGTGTGTGTGTGTGTGTGTGTGGAAAACAATAACTAGTGCTAGCCAACAGCCATTTGGACCAAATTTGCGGCAATGTCCAAAGGCGAAATCAAAAACCAATTAGTGCTGCTGGCCGTCAAAAACTTTTACCATATAATCGGTACGCCCAGCAGCGGCGTTCGAGCTTTGTAATTTGCCTCGTTACGTATACGCAGCGTGGAGCAGTTCGGCAAAACTTCGCTTTCAACGAGTTGGCAATGAAAGTCGTTGAGCGCCGACTTCAAGTGTTTTATGCAAATTCCATAATTGCAAAAACATTTTCGTTTTCGGCTAATTATAGACTTAAGACAACGACAACAAGCTGTAATCAGCCGACCCAGCTACGGAATCGTGCGGTTACTTTAATTGCACACCAAATTGCACTGGCTTTTGCATAATTTAGCAGGTATTTGAATTCACTCTCAATTTGGAAGGCGATGGAGGTGAAGGAGCTGCAAAAATCAGGCGAAATCAGGCTACATGCGGAGCTCTTTATGCATAAGCTGTGATTTTTCTACTTTTCTTCGACTGGAAAATTCTTCGACAGAGTTCAAATACCAATTTCTAAAAGATTTTGTGTTCTTTTTGGATTCAAATGGTATAAATCGAATCAATTTTGTGCCTAGAAATAATCTGAGGAATTTGCACACTAAGCAGAGCTAAAAGCAGAGAGCTAAAAAGAGATATTATTGATGCCTTAAAATGATTAGGTAGTCGTCTGGTTTATTATAGTTATAAGTCGTTTAACAATTTAAAAATGTTTGCAATTTTGTATATTGTTATCAACCATAAATTAATTTGAGTGTCATTGTGATTGCTTTGATTGCTTAGGGCAATTCAAGACCGTTTTTTCGGTAAACGCAATTACATTTTTTTTTTTGTCGTTTTTGTATATTTAATAAAGTAAACAAAGTATTTACAATTTATTTTTTTTTATGCATCTAGAACTAGTTGATAAAAAAAAGGTGTTAAAACATAAATTTTCCCTGCTATGGTGATATTTCTTTATAATATTCTTATAAAAATGTAAGGTAATAATAAAAAAAATAATAATAATAATAATAATAGCAATAACATATTTTTTAACATCATTTTTATATTTATAAAAAATTTTATATGATTGAATAAAATATTGTACATTTTCAATGAAATAAATCCTTTTTAAGAATAAAAAAAAAACTAACTATTTTATATGGTTAGTTTTTGCAGTTATTTGTCAGACATAAGATGGATAAATAAAGGAAACGTTATTGTTAGAGAATATACATATTACTTATTAACATTAATGTGGGAATGGAATATATTAAAATTTTATTTAATATATTAGAGTCAAATTATTAAATACTTATAAAATTGGCATGTCAAGGTAGATTACAATAAAGATAGTATTTTATTAATTGTAGAATATTCACAGTGTAATTATTATTATTATTTTATAATTATTATAGTATATTTACACTACTATTATTATTAGGGCTCAGAGTTTCTATATATTATATTTATACTGCCATTATCATTAGGGCTCAGAGCTTCCATTGCAGTGATTCAGATGAGCAATGTAGCATTGCCTAGTTTTCGTAAGCATATACATACTTATCCCATGCCGGCAGCTTCAGTATGATGATATTCTATTGTAATATTTCCAGCAGTTAAGGCCCCTCCCCTTTTCTGCTCATTGGATCTCCTCTTCGACGGCATAAATTGATTAGCATAAATGGTAAATTAATATAATTTGATACAACATTAACACAAATTATAAATGTAAAACTAAATAAAGAAACAAACACCAAAAGTATATGAAATTGCATTTAATAAAAACTAATTAAATATGAATAAAAATAATTAGCATATAAATGGAGATGCATTATTTGATTTGTGTACTCAGTCGCAATGCCGGTTTAGCTCCATATGATATCTGTCAGTTATTGTTATAAACTATATAATAGAGAAGTGTGTGTGTGTGTGTGGGTGTGGGTGTAATGCGTAAATGATGCGCTATTTGTTAATTATCTATGAAGTACTTTCGAGTTATGCCTATTACCATAGCAAAAAACAAAACAGAAAATAATTCACAAAACAAAACAAAAAAATGGTGGGAATTTGAATAAATGTAATTTGTATTTATTTACAATATAATCAGTCAGTGAGTGGCTGCGGCTGTGGCAGGCGTTGCTTCAGTGGCCTATTATAAACATTCAATCAAAATAATGAAAATAACGAAAATGCCAAATGAATTTTATGCATTAAATTAGCCAATTGACTGACTGACTGTGCGGTCAGCCATCAGCTGAGTTTTTATAAATGACAAGACACACACACACACACATGTCATACACATATACATGTCTGTAAACCAATTTACATTTTAAATGACACACTGTAGTATAAATAGTATCAACAATTATTACTAATTTAGTTCGAGCAGCAGTTAATCACCCAACGAGTGCTCTATAATTATTTTCATTAATATAACTTATCATATTTACATATTTTTATGCAACGGAAACACAAATATTATTGATTTTCAATGAAAAACAACCTTTATTAACTCAGGAGAAAAGATATCAATAATATCAGTTATATGAAGAGTAAACAGAGAGCTTTATTTATATATATTTGTAATTAATTAATTATCATAATTTTTTAAAATTAATATTTATCGAGCCGAAGCTGTGAAAGACTTAGAGAAGCTTGAAGGAACAGATGGATAAGGAACGGCGCTGACTGAGGTAGAGCAATAAATTCTTATATAAAATCTCAGTAAAATGTAATGGGGCATATATATATTTGTCGGATATTTCTGCAGATTAGATAATGTTGTGGAGTGCAGCGTGTTCCTGCACTGTTGCCCTTCCTTCACCCTCTTGCTGATCAACTGTCCGCCTTTTCACTAGCACGTTCGATTACATCCTTCACAGCCAACATTTATCAGGATCACACTCGATATTAGTGTTAATTAACATCTTACTCAATCAATATCATCCAATACTATGCATGCACCGATATATCGATAGGATATTCTATTCGAATAATACTATCATCTCCGACATATGCATATGCCCTAAACACAATCGTTTGACTTTGGGGTAGATCATAAATATATTGAGCTTTGCGAATCATTCTCCAAGCTGGATTTAATTAACCTCCCTTTGTCCTGACATTTTCATAAGTAACTTAAAATGAAGTCACTTTGTTTCAAATGCTGGCATATATCAGTTTTGCGCATTTAATCTTTAAGCACATAAAAACTAAACAGCTTGCGCAAGCACAAGCAATTTTTTTCTTATGCACTTAAATATCATTCTCCGGCCATTCCGCATTTGTTTTTATTTTTTATTTTTCCTGTGGACACGTTGCTCGTATCGAGGCACACGTGCGTTCGACGCATCCCTTTTTTTTTATAAATTGCCAACACTTTGGGAACCTAATCATCACACTCGAAAACTGTGCGAGCTGTGGCCGTAAAAAACTCAACATAAATTAAAAGGCGCACATTAGTTAGTTTTGTGTGCCCAGGCAATCTCAGCTGCTGCTGCGATATGGGAGCCCTAAAGCAACCTCATTCACAGTCAGTCGCACTTTTACGATTTATTTACGATTGAAAGCCGCGCGTAGGCAGAGCTCGAGTCGAACCCAAATCCGAAGCCTAATGCGCATTGAATAAAGTACTAAAAAAATAATTTGCCAACTGTGGGGCGTATGAACAGTGGCCCGAAACGGGACGTAGCCGTAATACAGTGCGTCACTTTTCAAATTTTATGCGTATTACGTATACGCAGTGCGTGCTATATTCTCTTCCGGCTGGCGGCATGCGCACGGACTCGGTCCATGTTTAATGTTGTTTTGACGCCGCCATATTAACCGGAAAACGGTGCCGGAGCTCAGAGACAGGAAATGTGCACCGCCAGGTACTTTCTATGTAAATGTGTGCTCCGCCTGCCCGCCTCCGCCTCTGTCCCGTCCTGCATACGCGTGCTCGTCCTTATTTAACCCTTTTCCTTTATTCGTTTTCTCTTCTCTTTTTTTGCTGTTTGTTTGCCGGTTCGGTATCCCAAATATTTATGGCTGCCGGGCCTAGGCATATGTTTGCCTCCCGGCAGCGTCGCTCGGCAATTTATTTAACCTTCAAATGTTGTTAGCTGTCGCTGTCGCTGCGCTGCTGCTGCGTGTGTCACAAAGGTGTCGTCGCCTAAATGTGTGCCCCTGTTTCCGGGCCCCCGCTTCCTGCTGCCTGCCTCCTGCCTCCTGCTGCCCAGAGTCGGGCCGGGCCGGTTGTGCGTGTGTGTTTGCAGTCGCATTAAACGGATTTGTTTGCCTGAAATTTGCGTAGATTTGCTGCACATTATTTGTTGCCTTGTGGTTGCCTGCCAGTGTTTATTTGTCTGCCAATTTAGTTCTGCGGTGCGAGCCAATGTCAGGCATTCAAATGGGTTTTATGCCTGCCAACCGAATCAATAACTTAGAGAGAGAGAGAGGCAACAGATGTTTATTTTCTATAATATTTACTGCAACTAAAGTTATTAAGCAGCTTGATAGCTATTGAATGGCAATCAGGACTGACTTTAATTAAGCTAGGAACACTAAATTAGAAAATTAAGAATGGAAGGTAGATTTCAAGATAAAGAATAAAACTATTATTATTAATATCGATTTATTTTTGATAGTTTTGTTAATATTTTAACAAATAACTTGTTCTTAAATTTCTGCTATTTTTAGACATTTTTAATCTTATTTCGAGTTTAAACTATCAATTGCTTAGCTCATTTGTTTCATTGCTAATGTGAACGCTTTAGCAGGAAAATAAAGCTTAGGCAATTTCCATATAAATACTTATCCCTTCAGCTGAATGTCTAGAAGACCAAAGTCAAACCAATTTAAGCCTATGGAACTCTAGTCTGGGCACTGCCAGTTATTCCAACTGTAACATCATCCAGTGCACATTTTCCTCACTCAAACAAGGTAAGTCATAAAGGGCTCAGAGTTCCTAGGGTATATCAGCAGATTTCTAGATTAGATTCTGGATCGCATAGACAGAGACGCTCACACCCAATCGACCTTGGCTAGCATTAAATACGTTTTGCATAGCCAAGGCTTCCTAAATGTATTATATTATTATATTATATAAGTATTATTAGTTTGCATAATATTTTTAGTATTATATATATTATTAGTATTATAGTATTAGTATTATATATATTAGTATTATATATATTCGCTTAATTCTGCACTAAAATCAATTACTTGACTTGACTTGTAGTAACAGGTGTAATTTGGAGATAATTAAGTATAAATATAATAGAAAATAAGTATATAAATAAATATATAATTAAAAGTGCCTAGCTGAGACATTTTTTAATCAAGAAAAGTTTCCTGCTTAATGCCTCAAGGCTGAGCACTGTAGCTACACTCGTTTCTTATTGCTTTATATGTGTATGTGTGTATGTATGTTTATTTCATTCCTTCGTTTGTTTGTCTCGTGGCTGTGTCATTTTTATTTACAATAAATTGTACAAAACGGCCAGCGAGTGACCAAACTGGCCGAACAATAAAAGCGGAGGCATTAATCTTTTCTGCTGCCAACAGAAGTGAGGCGGAGACAGAGACAGCGACAGAGAGAGAGAGAGAGAGAGAGAGAGAGAGAGAGAGAGAGAGAGAGAGAGGACAATGTGCCCTTTTGCTCAACTGCTTGCCAATTTCCGGTTGCAATGCTGTGCATTTCCGGGTATACCCGGCGCTGTCCTCGTGTCCCGATGGCCGCGGCGATGAAATTGCTTAAATGTAAATAAATCAGTGGTAAGAAAATTTCAGTGGTCAGCGCGCACGACGTTGCAAGTGTCGGCTTATAAATCAGGCAGCTGCAGTGCGCTGAACAAAATGGCTGACAGACAGGACTGGACAGGGACAGCAGCAGAGACGACTTGGGTGTGAGAGAGAGGGCGAGAGAGTGGGAGCTATGCACAGACAGAGAAGAGTGGCGCAGAGTCGCATTAATGTCGGCTTAAGTGTGCGAGTGCCAAAAAAATAAAAAATAAAAAGAAAGAAAACATTGCGTTAAAAAAAAGAACTTAATTGCATGGCGTTTATTTAATTTCCGCACACTTTGAAGCCGTTTTATTAGCTCGAACGGCGCATAAATCACACGAAGTGCGCGCAACAGAGCCAAAAGTCGTTTGTCATTTTTAACAATCAATTAAAAGCAAATGTTGCATAAATACATGAAAACTTTACCAATGCTGGCGCTTCAACCAATTACAAATTGTAAACGAACTCGGTTTGCCATTTATCATCGTTAGATGCAGAGCGAAAGAGATAAAATAGATAGAGAGAGAGAGAGAGAGAGAGAGAGAGAGCGCACGCTAGACAGACAAATTCGACTAATAAAAATCAAGTTGGACTGCTCCGAATGGCTGTCGTTAAAGTCCTAAATGCACTTGTGCCAGCGCCAGTGCAGCACGGGCAGCAGCTCCGTCTTCAGAGAGTGTCGCTCTCATATCTGCTGAGTGGGTTTGTCATTCAGCGGCGAGGACTGCATTTTATTCTCAACAGCTTTGCTCGTAAAATGTTGCCTATACTCGGTAAACATTGAGAATTGAGTGCGCACTGGATATTGCCTTATTTTATTACGAGATGTCTGCTCGCAAGTGTCTTCAGCAGAAGAGAGTTTAGTAAATATGGAGAGAAACTATGCAACTTCTTTCTTTTTCTTTTTTTTTCTTTTTAATACCTGATATGTATAGAAATTGAAATAAATTAATTTCAAATGTGGGCATATCAAATATGAAGATAGCTGATCGAACTTGTTTCATCCTCCCTAAGCAATAATCGGAGAGACCCAAAGCGCATTATTTTATTAAGAAATGCTAATGGAAACAAACGGAAGCATAGCTATTTAAACACAAACTTTTATGATCTATAAATATATAATATATTTAAATATACATTTTTTTTTTATTAAATTTTTATATTGAATAAGAATTAATATAATAATTTAACATATTTTTTCCTATATAAATTAAATTTTTTATAGCTCTATTCAAGGAATAATATATGATATATAAAAGAATAATTTACAGGGACCGCAAATAAGAGTTATGAATATAACATAATTCAGGCTCAGAAGAAGCCCCAAGAAGGGAGAGGAAATTACACAATTTTTTTGTTTTATTGAGGAAGCGCCAGAGCAGCTTTTTGCCCTAATATTACACATAAGTTATTTTTTACGGCAAATCAATAAAAGGATACACTTTTATTAAAGAAAAATGATTATTACAGATTAATTTTCATATAAAAATCAAATTATAACATTAAATTACTCAAAAAATAATTCGTATTTTTTTAATTTTTTGCTATAAAAGTTATAATCGCTACGATCCCTGATATTTTTTATATAAATATATATAGATTAGATTATTAACTTTTTAAAATAATATATATATTAATAAATTATTATTAAAAAAAAAAAGTTTATCTGTAGTGCAATTGTTAATTATATATGTATATGTAATAGCTATTTACTTATATTTGTTCCCTATATGCATTTCATTTTTATAGAGTACACGCAATTTTTATTTAATTAATGACGCAAAAATAATACATTTTCATATATATTTGCCTACGAATATTTGATTTTTTGCACTTTTATTAGAAATGAATTGTGAAAGCTACAGAGGTAAATTCTCTGGAATTTACCCATTGCCATATGAGATACAAAGACTCTTGCTATCCAAATGGCATGCATATCAGCTTCAGTTCAGCTTACGCATACACATATACATGTATATGCATATACATATATATTTATATGTATACGCACATATGTATGCACATACTGCAATTCTTTTTCACTTTCCGTGTGAGTGGGGCTAGGTCATAAAATCTAAATAAAATTCGTCAGGCAATGCATTTAAAATTTTTGTTGTTTGTAAAACAATTTAAAAGTTTTCTATTTATTATTTTCTTTATTTCATGCTATTTATTTATTTTTATTTTATTTGAATGAATACTCATCTGTGTTTGCTATGAAAGACAGAGAAAAAAGTTGAATTCAACTTTTGGCTCGTTTAATTGCCGCTTGATTGATGACCCTTGGGGCGGCTGCCAGACAACAATTAAAACAACAACAACAGCAACAACAAGAACAGCAGTGAGCAGACGCAGCAGGAGCCTAAACAGCGTTTTAATTTATAATTTATGTAGCGAATTTTGATTAATTGATTTCCATTTGCCGTGTTAGAGTCTACTTTGGTCGTGTTCGGGTTTGGGTTTGGGATTGGGATTGGGTTTTGGTTATCTGCCCATGGGCGGGTGTGGCTTTGCCGTTTGACATGTGGCCAAAATTAATTTGATGCCGCTACCTGCTGCTCCTTGAGCCGTAATGTACAGGTATTCACAGTGTGCCAAATATTTGCATCTATCCAATCTCTTTGCCAGTGTGAATCTCTCTCTATGTGTGTGTGTGTGTGTGTTTAGCTTACCTTTTGGCATATCTTCACATCTACACAGCTGCGCCGTCAAAATTTACAAGTCATCGACGTTGCGGTCAAAATTTGCATAATTTGCTTTCCATGTAGGCCCAGTCATAATTGATTGTCTATGATCTGGCCCGGGCTCGGCTGGCAGAGTGGGCTGGCGGCTGGGAGTGACTGCTGAGTGTCCACCTGCAGGCTGCCTTCACTATCATTATGCGCCGCTGTTTAGTTGAGTTCCTGGCTGTTTGCACTGCTTAAGCGAAAATGGTGTTAAGTGCTTTCGCATACAAAATTTACATGGCTGACAATTTTTGAACGATGTATCGACAACGTTGTTGCCGTTGCCGTTGTCGTTCTACTTGTTCTCATTGTTGTCGTTGCTGTCGTTGTTGGCTGTTGTGGTCGTGTCGCCCGGCTTGACTTCCGTTTCCGTGTGTTTGTGCACGCGCCCTGTCAATATTTGGCATTTGCTACACGGCACACGACACACCCAATGAGCGTTGCGGCGCTGCCACGCCCCACTGTTTGTCGCCGCCCACTGCTGCGAAAATGTTTGGCTACCTCCAATTGCAGCGTTCTGCTGATGCTGTCCGCCCCGCCCCCGTCAAAACTGTTTGCCTTCCGGCAGCGGCAGCAGGTCAATGAACCCCATGCCACAAAATGTTGCAAGGTGCAAAATGAATTTCTTTGAGTGGGGACTCCGTCTTTGTTTTAAATACATTTTATTTAATTTAATTTATTAACTATGTTTTATTTTATAAATGTTAAACTTAATGCTAAATACACGTTCGTCAGTTAAATATTTTACATGCAGTTGCTTACGATTTAAGTATGTTAATTAATTAGTTAATTCTCAGTTATTGTTAGTGAGTGTGTTTTTTTTTTTCTTTTTTAATTTCATTTATTTATGAGTTAGAGTTGAGTGTTAAATGTTTTCGTTTTTGATACCAAGATTGGCTTTTTCTTCTTCTTTTTTTTTTTGTGTTTTTTGTTTTCTCTTATTTTCTTTTTACGTATAAAATGCAAACGTTGCGTTGCTAAATTGAATGAATTTCTGTTAAGTTAACCATTTATTATTAAGTTCACTTAAATGTAGCTTGCTTTTAAATTCTTTATGCCTCCTCCTCCTCCTTCTCCTCCTGCCTGACGTTTGACGAGTATGTAAACAAATTGTCATTAATTACATTTGCTGCTATGCTAAATGGGCCTTAAAACTAGATGAATTTGATTTATATATGTGTTGCTTGTATGTGTGTGTGTGTGTAGTGTGTATTTGTGTCTTAAGAACAAGCTAAATTTATTTATTTTCATTTCATTTCCGGGCAGCTCTTCGCTTCCTCTTCAACATAAATTAACAACAATCATGAATTCATTTAACTTTAGCTAAAAGTTGTCTAGATTTTGGCGCTTAAAGCTGTTGTTTAAAAATATATTAACAATTCAGTGTTCACATCGTACATCTAAGTTGATTTTCATGTATATATTTATATATTTATTTCGAGCTCTAAGGTTTAGTATTCGATTTATACACGGGCGCTTAAGTCTAATGGATTCATTTTCATTTTCTTTTCCTTTTTTTTTTATTTTTTTTTTTAAGAATTTTCCCTTTCTTTTTTCTTAACATTTTACATGCATATTTATTGTTATATTTTTGTTGTTTGTTATTTTACATTATTTGGCGCATTTTCGTCGTCGTCTCCCTTTGATGCATTAAAAAGTGCTACCCAATCGCTCAGTATTCAATGTCAACCTCCACGCTAAATGCTTTGCTGGCAGCTTGAATTCAGTTTTCTATCTCAATTCATCCAGCGCACATCACATAACTTATAGTCAATTTCATCCTTTACTAACTTCTCGCCCAGGTTCGATTCGATTCGATTCGATTCGAGTTGATTTGATTTGATTTGTGGTCGGCTTAGATCATCGACTGCTGCTCGGCTATCAGCACTCAGCGTCAAAATCGTGTACCCGTGCCATGATTGCGATCCTGGCTAATGAGCATCTCGTCGCCGTTCAGCTGGTGGTGCAGCTCCTCCGGCACGGTCTTCAAGTGCTGCGGCTTGGCCTGTGGGTGGAGCGTAAATGAAGAGTGAAACCTTTATTAATATGCAGCTCGGCATTTCATTGGCAATAACAATTTTCCATTTGATGATTAAATAATATCGGGAAAATCAACATTTCATAGCCGGCTATTTAGTATTATGTTTATGTTTGTGCAATGACTAATCCATAGATTACCATTGCGTCAAAGGCAAACAAGGAGCAATAAAAGTAAAAGAAAGGAAAACAAAAAGCAGAAAGAATCGAGCCACGGCCGAAAACACACAATTACACTCACACACACACACATACAAATACACGTTAAGAGCGATGCTTTAAAATTAACGAGGCGCGCATTATTTGAGTACCCGCAGCTATTACGAATTCACATTTACCCCCCCGCCCCGCCCTCCGGACGACTGCCTGTAAAGTGCCTGGCGCGCTTGGGTAACTGGGCGTATGCGTGTTATTTGGTTTCGTTCAGTGTACCGCTGCGCTAAATCTAACCATTTGCTGGTCGCCAGCTCCCCAGGCAACACCGCAACAGTCACATGCAGAGCGCCAGAGCCAGAGCCAGAGCCAGTCCAGCCGTTTCAGTCCAAGCCCCATGTCCTGGCTGTCGTACTGGATTTGGTGCTGTGTTTTCGGTTGGCTTTTGCGCGCTTCGCTGCCTTTTGCCTTGCATTTTTCAAAAACTCTCGGGACCCAGAGAGAGAGAGAGGGACAGAGAGAACAACAACTCACTCAGCGCTCAAGGAATGGAAAAAAATGTACATTGTAAATTCCGTTGCTGTTGCTGTCCTTTTTTTTGCGGACCATAATAATTGCAATCATTAGAGTCAAAAGTTGCCACACCGCAGTGTCCTTTGGCGTGAAACAGTTGCAAAAAAAAAGGAAGAGAAGAGAAGAGGACAGCCGAGAGCGAAATATATACGAAGTTCATGTGCTGTGAATTGCAGCAAGCAGCAAGCTGCCGGGACAATGCAATGGCGGCTATGCCTGCGCCTGCAGCGCTCGCCAGGACGAACGCAATGCGCGTCGCCAAGTGTACATATAATGGCATATTTATAGAGCAAATGACATAGACAATAAGAGTGACAGAGAGAGAGAGAGAGAGAGGGAGCGAATGGGATAGCACATCATTCTCTTTTTGCACTACTTTTACTGCGGCTGTCATTTTTATGCACGCTCTGAGGTCATTTACCGCTTTGAACTTTTGCCGTTGAATTCGGGCTTAAAATTTAAGCAGCCAGGGATCAAGAGGTTCGCTAAAAGCAAAACGGTGAAAAAATAGTTCATGTTGTCAAGCTGAAACTTGGCAGGAAGAAAAAAACTATTTTTTTTAGGAATGGTTAAACTTGTTTTTAAGTTTTTAAAATAAAGTCACCTTCCAATCATATGGGAACAATATGGAGAAGAATGAACGACTATCTGGGGCTTTTGCAGGAAAACTTCATCAGCATGTGCTTAAGAAAACTCATACTTAACTAATACAAGTTTTGCTAAGTTTAGTAAAAAGTTTAAAAGAGTAGCCAAACTTGGGATACGAAAACAGATTCGAATGATTAGGGATCTATGAAAGAGCTGATAAATGATATTATAGGAGCTCATTTGTAAATATGCTTTTCTTTAATTTATGGTTCAATGGATCCATCTGGCAGCTCTATATCTTTTGACACAGACGGTTATGGGAGAGATATTATATGCAGAAAGGGCTGTCGACAAATCTATTTGAACCAAATAAAATGATTATTATCATCAACATTTCAAATACTATATTTTACATAAAAAAAAAGTTGGTCTGTCGAGGGTACTTTGGGGGTATTTAGATGGCTACGTCGCATATGTTGATATTTTATAGAATAAGATAAGTGTGATCTATAAAGCTAGTTGTATCTTTAAGATACAAACAACTAATCTATCTTCATATAGTATGACTAATTCATCATATCGTAATATCATAATACAACAATTCATATTTCATTCATTAACATATCAGTTTGATAAAAGAAAGCTTCCCAGAAACGGACTCTAAACCAGATTATAATCCGTATATGGTAATATTATTAACATAAAAGAGCAGAAGTAAATTCATGCTAAAGTAGCCTAATTAACAAACAACCCATTTGGTTGTTCATCTTGTGGCTGTTTTGTTTATCTTCTTGAGCTCCGCACGCAGGTTGGCTGGGTGGCTGATGGCTCGTGGCTCGTCGGGTGGGTGGATTGGTGGGTTGGTGGGTTGGTGGGTCGGCGCATATTACTTAGCAATCCCTTGAGCAGTTATCAGACCAACCGCAAAAATCCATTTTCTGCCCCAGTGGCTTCAATTTATGAAAGGGAACAAAAGATTTTCGGGGCATGGCGACCGGGTGTGCCCAAGATAAATGTTTACTCCAACCATCTACACGCCCCCAGCCGCAGCTCACCACCCTCACTCCAAGCGAAAAAAAAGAAAACTCACTTTGCATATTGATGCTTTCAACGTTTTGGACATTAAGCGACTTCCTCAACTGGCTGCTATCAACAAGCAGCCAGAAGTCGCTGCCCAGTAGCTGCCCAGCCGGGACTAGAAGTACATCAAACAGACACTTACCACATCGCTGCCATAAAGGCTCATGCCGACGCCGACGCCGACGCCGACGCCAACGATGCTTCCGTTTCCGCCAGCGCCGTTGGCCGCTGCCTGCTGCTGCTGCTGCTGCTGGAGCTGCTGATGCTGCTGAACGACGGGCCCATTGCCGGGCGCGGCTGTCGAGGATGTGGCCACCAGTCCCATGCACGTCACCGGCTGCAGCAGCCCATCTCCCGTGGCTACCACGCTGTGCGCAAATATGGGCGGCGGCGGCGTGGGCGAGAAGGTGGCCAATTGTGATGGATGCGACATGGTGACACCGGTGATGGTGCTGTTCGTTCCAAACATGGGACTCGTTGAGTACATGGGGTGATGTGCCAGATCGATCTATATATATGTGTGCGCGCGTGTGAACGGCCATAGAGAAATGACAACAAACAAGAGTGTAAGGGAGAGAGAGAGAGAGAGAGAAAGAGAGAGAGAAATGTGGAAAATGTAATGATTTATATGCAACAATTTCAGCGCGAGCTCGTGGTTTTGTATTTGTTTTGTGATATAGCGCAGCTGCTTACTATTCGCTCTGCTGTTTTACGTCGCAAGTTAGATGGATGGGCACTACATTATAATATAGCAAATATATAAAACAACTGAAACTTGTTTGTGTTGCAGAAATAATTTAAAATGTTTATTCTATGAACCAAAAATTTATTTCACATAATTTTAGTAACTATTTTAAATCAAAGATATAATTTATTATTAAATTAGAAAAATATTCAAAAAATGGTATTTATACGGAGTAAAACTCAACTGAACCACCATACAAAATTATTTCTAATATTTTGCTAGGCAAGAAAGATTTAATTAAAATGAATTATTTTCAAAAAAATATATATGATTTTATTTAAATTAGAATTTTGTAATTAAAAAAGAACTCACTGTCGTTGGCCTTCATTTTATTTTGAATATATATTCTATTTTTTAATAAGTTATATGTTTTATACGTATAATCTCAATAGACATTTACATAAAAAATATATAATTTTTTATCATATATAATTTTTTAATTAATTAACAATTTTGTTTTAATTGTGTTATATAAATGAAATTAAGAATAAAAAATTAATTTAATACATAAATATTTTTAAACCAATTATAAATATATAATTTCAAGTAAATAAAGTAAATATAATAATATTTGAGATTATATTAAAAACAAACATATAATTGTGAACAAATTATTTATAATAAAGATATTATTATTTATAAAAAATATATATATTTTTTTTTATTAATAATAGAGATATTTTATTTTTAATTAAATAATTTTTTCTCTCGAAATTTTATTTTTTTTTAGTTTTTTTTTTTTTAAATAATTTAATATTGAAAAATTATATTTAATGTGAAGCTTACGGAATAATTTCAATTTTTTTTTTTAATTATGAATATTATAAATAATTTATGAATTAATATTTTTTAAATTGTTGGAGTAGCCCTCGTTGGCTATTTTGGCTGGCTTACACACTCAAATCAACACGTGCGTGTTCTCTGCCTATTTATATGCATAGGAATACGAGAGGCTGGCGGTGCGTTGTGTACCTAGGTGTGGCTGCCTCTTACCACAGAGAGTGTTGGTTGTTGCGGAGGGGGGGGGGGGGGGGGGGGGGGGGGGGGGGGTGGAGGCACCGCATTTGCAAGCGTTTGGCTCTTGTGTTTTGCTATTTTGATTGTTGTTGATGTTGGTATTTGTTATTGTTGTTTCTAGTTAATAATGCTGCGCTTGGCGTTTATTTAGCCAAAACGCGCGCTGCGCCCCGCCCACCAACTGGATCCTCCTCAAGGCGGAATTACGCGCGTGTTAGTGTTAGTGTGTTAGTGCGAGTGTTAGTTGGCCAAATGTTTGTGCGTGGCATATTAACGCTTATCCACGTGCGAATGTGTTGGTGCTCGTGCACTAAAGTGTGGTCAGAATTTATGCACTCGACGTGCTTCTAATGAAACTAATTTCAGCGTAAAATAAATTCTCATTGCTTGGCATAGATCATGATCACAGCAAAAGATTTCGTGGATTAAAGAAAGAAAAAATCATTCTTAGTTGGAAATAATAGCTGCAGATAAAATTTATTTAATTGTTTTTGCTAAAAGCAGAGTATTCCTTCTATATATCGAATATGCGATAGTTTTTGCCTGAAACAGTCGGGGCTAAGCTATAATTCATTGCAATAATTTAAAGGCCAAGTCAAAGAAATTGCCGTTTAAATAGTTTATGCCAATAAAAATATATTTCATAAACAAGATTAGAAACTGCATTAGGACCGGGCAAAGTTTGTGTTTCTAATTGCATTTGTGCATCACACACACACACACACACACACACACACACATACGCAACTAAAGAATTAAAATGCAATTGGGCTGCCATAAATATTGCTTGGGTTCAATTTGAAGTCAAAAGCTGATTAAATTATTTGTTTTTGTCAACACTCTGCCAACTAGTCGAAGCCCCAATGGACCCAAACACCCATTGTAAAACTCTGCCGCAAAGCGCAGTTGGAAAACTTTTAAAACAAATACCAATTACAACAACAACAACAGCAATGAGCGCAAGAGGAAGAGCGGCTGTTGCTGAAGCTGGACAAAGTACATACGTATATAATCGAATTAAAATAATTGCCATGAAAATAAAACAAAGAACTAAAATCAACAGCAAACATTTTGCCTGCTGGCCAGTGTGTATGGCTGAAGAGAAGGAGAGGGGAGAGTGAGTGAGTGAGTGAGAGAGAGAGTGCTGTGTACAACTTTTCGATAAATGACAATAAAGCCATACAATGTCATTAGGTGAATGGTTTGGCCTCGACTGCTCCCTTGCTGCTGCCATTCAATGTGCTTGCCCGCTCCAGTTCCTCCACTTCTGGGTGTTATTGCTGTTGTTGTTTCCCATAAAAGTTGTTTGCAAATGCTCGCACACCGACAGACAAACTGCAGCTTAAGTGCATTTTAAGAGCTGACCAAAAACATCCATTCGCCAACAACTACGAATGCCAGAGCGAACAGAGAACATGCACATAACTCAAGTCATTACAATAATTGTTGAAATCAAAGCCAGCCGTTGGACAAAGAACCAAACCTGGCAGGAGCAGGAGCAGGTGCAGCAGGAGCTGCATAAGCCTGCACTGCAAACTGACATGGAACTGGAAGTGCAGCAGTCCAGGTGGAAGGACTCCCGCACACTGACCTCAAAGCAACACAGAAAATTCTGTGTTTCCAGTGAAATCGGTCGGAATTCTTGATTTGCTCTTGAAAGTGTTTTCAGCTAACGTGCAGCAGATTTTAGATTTGCGTTTTCATAACTCAGGCTGAGCAAATCATTTTTAGATTCAACTAAATAATTTCAATCTAATTATAGTTCACTTATGTCGAGTTCCTTGGATATTCGTAAGTGTATTTCAATGTTCTCTAACTGGATTTATTTGCGTATTACGTATACGTCCCGTTGGATGGCAAATGCATATGCAGTGCGAACAGCAGCAATAGTGCTTGATTCAGTTTCGCACTCACACACACACACACACACACACAGATGTTATCAAATCATATTGCAGCTGCATCAAATTGTCTTCAATACATTCTGTTAGTGCTACCCGGCGTATGCGTAATGCTGAGCTCATTTCTTCCTTTTCCTCTGCTGCTGCTGCTGCTACTTTTTTTTCCCCTTTTTGCTGTCAATGGAAGACAAATATTTGTGTGCAATGCATTGCATAGTTTTCGGAGCCAGCTGTCAGTTTATTGATTTGCCAGCTGTGCAGGGGATGTCTGAATGCGTTGGCTGTAATTGATTTTGGCTCAGCTCTGGAGAGAAGTAATTAAAAATCTTGTGGCAGCTTGTAATGAGTTATGTGTGGCAAGCTGAGGCAGTCATAAATAAAGGGCAGCACATCACGTAGATGCCATAGCAAAAACCAAAGAAGGAAGAAGAAAAATCAAACCAAATGTTTTCGAATTTATTAAAGCATAAATCATAGCACAACAACAAAATGAAATTAACAATGCAATTCAACTAAACAGCACTACGAACCGAGCAAAGAAATACAAATAAAATTAAAAATAAAACATTTTAGACTCCCTTCAGACACGCGTCGCATAGCCCTGCATGTAGAGCCCGCCAGTCCCGCCCACATTATCGACCACAGCGCCAGCCACGTAGCTGCTGCCCGACGCCGTGGCCGCCTGCAAGTCCGCCAAAATTTCATCATCCATCATAACATTTACCTGCGAGTAGATGTTCGGCTCGGCTCGCTTCAGGTCCGTCTGCCTCGGCCGTCCCAAGGTGGCGCTGCAATAGGGCGTCAGGCGCTGGACGCCGCCAACGCCAACGGCATTGCCCACCAGTGGGGCACCAGCCAGCTCGCTATAGCTGAGCTCAGTCTGCAATAGAGGGAGACAGATAGAGATAGAGAGAGTGAGAGTGAGTGAGTGGAAACTTTCAATATGCTGAGTCAATCACTTTCAATTTGCCCGCCAGTTGCATAATTGTCGAGTGTGAAGTTTGGCCACAGCGAAGCTAAGCAAGACCTGAGCTCTGTTCAAGCGTGGAGCGTAAAGCCCCAGAGGCTAGTGAGCTGTTCAAAGTGTAATTTGATTAAAATCAACTATATTTATACATTTTATCAATTGAGCTCTTTTGGGGCTCTCACAAAGCGCAGGGGTATTCAAAGGCGTTTGATTAGCTGTTTGTTTAAATAATTGACTTCAAGACTTAATGATAAGATTATAGCATCTTATAAAATATTGTATATAAATTTGAAGTTATGTGAAAGCAGCCGAGATAGCAAGTGGATTAAATAGTGGGTGTGGTAGTATAATTCATAAATATTCATAGGAATGAAGATTCATAATGAATGAATACAAAAATATTATGTTTTATATTTAATAAGACATTGAAAACTGAAATAATGAGCAGTTGAAATTTGTATTTTATGGTGTGTGTGTTATATTATCTTATATTTTGCAGGTAATTTTTAATTGTAAATATATATTTATTTATTAATTTTTATTTTTCGAATAATAATATGGATATTGTTAAAAAAAAAAAAAAATTAAAGTTTTTTCGTCTAATAAGCTTTCTTAAATTTGGCTTCATATCGAAGTAAATGTTCCGATTAAATGTTAACTGTTTCATTCTTTATGCTCTGCTCGGGAAATCAACAGACAAATTCATATTCACTCGCTCTTGCACATAAGACTTCTGCTCTATTATTTTTTTGCATTCCATTGATCGCCTTTAGTTCAACTATTCGTGGGACGCTCTCTTTATGAGCTTCGTTTTTAGAGAGATACGATCAAATTTCGTACCACGAGATTTAGCAAGTGCGACTAGCTCAAAAAGTCAAAAGTCTTCTCATTCTCATTCACATACACATATATTGATGTGCATAGCAATACATATTCATTTGACTCTAGTAATCGGGACCAAACGATCGCTAGCCGATGAGCTACATAAGGAACCGATGCAATGGGTTGCTCTCTGACTTATTTCTCAGAGTGTGAACGGAAAACACTTATTTGCAGATATTGAGAAACGTCCAACAGTTATTTGTGAGCTATACTTCAACTATATTTCACTCATGGTGCACACATACACATACATTCATACATAGGTAAAGCTCAAATAAATTTATAATATTTTCCTGAGCTCCTACTCTTCGCTTTTGTCTGTATATCCAAAAATTGTCTTCAGTTTTATAATATGTCTTCTTTGCAATAACTCTCTTTAAATTGTTATATCCTAAACAATATTATTTATAAATTCATCATTGAGTCGGTTATGAATTTAAATTAAATTTAAAAGAAATTGTTAGAGTCTATTCACTGTCTAATTCTATTTCTCATAATTTATAAAAAATTACTAAAGCTCATATTATAGAATAATTCCTTTCACCAGCTATTTCTAATAATATAATGAAAATAATAATAATATTAAAAATAGTAATTATTAGGCTTACAATTTTGCTCTATGACTGGATAATTCTTTACACTGTCTAATTCCACTTCACAACTCTCATTTTACGCTTTCAGCCAGAAATTTGAAATTGCTTAAATAGCCGTCAATCAATCAGTGCCTACGAATCAACAAGGCGCATTGTTTCACAAATTACATTTGAGCAAGCGAAATCTGTCTTAAAACTTGGAAAAATAATTTCTGAGCTCTGCTCTTCACACCTTAACCAGTTTTGTGTTGGTGAGGAGGCGGGGCAGGGGCAGGGCGCTTTGGGTTTTATGTCTTGCTGTGTGTACGGCACATAGCCAGCCACGCCCACTGCCACTGCCCTGGCGAAATGCTCACATGAAACGCCTGTTTGTAATGTGTCTGGGCTGTGTCCTGCCCTCGCCCCTTCACCTCCCGCCCAACCCCAGCAACCAGCAGCCACTTTCAGTTAGCAGCTGCAGCCACGAGCTGAGCACGGCGCACACTTGCCGTTTATTGCATTTTGAGTTTTCAGGCAACAGAAGCAACAACAAAAACACACACACACACAGACTCACACATACACAGTTAGATAGAAAGTGCGCGCAGCCTCTGCCAGCTTTGCTCCTTAGCGCTGCTTTTGCTCGTCTGGACGCTTGTCCGCCTGCAACTTATTTTTATTAAATTCGCAAATGGGAAATTTATATTGCTACAGCTACAGCTGCTGCTGAGGCTCTTCCTTGCCGGGCATGTCCTTGTTGTTGCCAGTGGGCGTGGCAGACACACACCCAAACACATACACAGGGGCGAATTTCTACTTAAATGATTTTCAAATTATGTTGGTTTTGCTGCAGCAACTGCGGCTGCTGCCACGCCCCCATTGCTCGTTGTTTTCTATTTATCTGCGCGACCTTCACCGATTTTGTCTGCTGAGTGTTTTGGGCGGATTTTAGCTTGCATTCTCGCCAAACGATAAAACATATACAAGTGTGTATATATATAAATATATATATATATATATGTGTTAGTATTGCTGTTGCTTGTTGTAGGTGTTGCCCATGAAATCGCATAGCTGGCGCCAAAGATTTTTTAGGACTTTCGTTTGTTGGTTTTTAAAATTATGTGCGATTATTTTCAGTGTTTGGCTGCCTCTAACCAGGTGGCCACAGGTCAAGGCAGGCTGACATAATTAATTTAATTCTGTAAATAGGCTAAGGAATTTTGGTATAGAATTTCAGTTTGCCTGGCTACCTAGCTGATTGATTAGCACAAAGAAAATTAAGTATTTGGATGGGTTTTTACTTGAATGGAATGTGGAAAATGAGTGGGAGCTAAGACTATAATAACTTACTCTAAAGTAATTTTATTTTATAGACTGATGAAAGCATAGTCCAGTTCATTAAGCATATATTTATAATCTATTCAGCTAGCTGAATTAAGCATCTTCAGCTAAGAAACAAGAATTCAATTCAAGTTTTAGAGATCATATGCAGAAGAATATCATAAAATTATTAATATATTCACAATCGACATAACTAATTGAATAAAATATATACATAATAATAGACTTGAGTATTTGTATAGCTCGAACATAATCTAGAAAATGACAAATGCCATGGATTTTTATATATGCATTATTATAGAGTATATAGAATAAGCTCAGCATTTTTAGATATCTGTCAACATGTATATATATGTATCTGTACATCTGACAGAACTTTATCTAGAGAATAATAAATATCTTGGAATATATATTTGTACAATCTTAAATTTTATACATATCTGCTATAGTTTTATACAGTAGAATATTCTTATAGCTCATATGCAGAGCATCAGTTGGCCATATTAGAAATGGTCGTGCAATAAATATTTTTATAGTTCATATGTAAAACGAGCTCAAAGTTTATAGAGATATCTACTATAATTTTATATATAGTCGTATATTCTTCTAGCTCTTATAGAGAGCCAGCTCAACATTTATCGATATAATTTTATCGATTTATTTTGATGGCAATTTCAATCGGATTGACAGCAGAGTAAGCACTCTTAGACACACTTCTTGCTTTAAAATACTTTTTTAATTTTTTTTCTTCCAGGGGAATACAAGAAAAAGAGGGAAGATTACTTTCATCTCGAATTTATTGATGGCTATTCAGCAACTATTTGTTGTCTGGGCCGCTGTGTCTGTCGATCCGTTTCTCTGGCAACAACAAGGTGGCCATCAATTGCGGCTTAAATAATAAACTGCTTGCTGGCCATAAAAACCACTTAACCCGAAATATGCGAAAAGTAAGAACGGCCACAGCGAGCAGCAAGTGGCTGGAGGGCTGGCTCGCTGGGCCAGGTGGCAGGTGGCAGGTGGATACATCTGTGGCCACCCTTGGTCACCCTGGCCAACGGCTGGCCACCCTGGCTATAAATTAAGATGGCTGCCAACGCGGCCATATTGTAAAAGGTTAAATGTTTGACTGTCGGCTAAGTGCGGATTAGGGCTCAGCCGGGCATAACTCACCTTCTGTTGGTGCTGCTGCTGCTGCTGTTGTTGCTGCTGCTGCTGTTGCTGCTGCTGCTGATTGGCATAAGCGCCCATTTTGCCAACGGGTATAAGCGTATTATATTGTATGTACTGGCCGTGGGCTGTGGGCGGGCCAGTCTTCTTGTCGACCACGGCATACGTGGGCATGATGTGATCGTAGGTTGTGGAGGTTATCACGGCGTTCTGCTCGGCCAATGCGGCCGTGGCATAGGCACGATTGTGGCCCTTTGTTGTCCACTCGTCGTCCACGTCGTGGCCATCTGCAAAGGAGTCGGAGAGTTCGAATCAGAGCTATGTAGCAATGTCCAGGAGTGGCCACAGAGCTGGCCAGCTGAATGCTAGAGGATGTGCCCACCTTGCGGTATTATGTCCGGATTCTTATCAATGCTGTCCAGGCTGCTCGTCACGTGGCACGTCTCCCGGCCGATGCGATGCATATCCTGCACTGATTGGCCACCATTGTGCGCCAGTGTGCCGATGCCCAGGCTGCCATTGTTGTTGCTGCCGAGAATGCCGAGGTTGCCGTTGCCGTTGGCGGTGCTGCTGCTGCCGCCGTTGCCCGGATGCGAGTAATTATTGCGATCGCGTCCCGACGAGCCGCGCACCCGCACCACCACCACGATGATGAGTGCCACCAGAAATAAACTGCCCACAATGCCGGCCAGTATGCCAAGGAATGGCCGGATGTCCTCGATGAGGGGCCCATTGGCCAGCGATAGGTCTGCGTGTCATGGACAGCAGTCGGTGGGGGTGTGGGTGTGTGTGTGTGGGTGGGAGCATAGGTCGGGCAGCATTTGGAGCAGAGAAAACAGAAAACGGAGAGAAAAAAATGGAAAAGAGAAAATTCGCAGGATAAGCGCGTGCTACAATAATTTTACGAGAATGCATTGCATATTTTTCTGCCTGTCTTTATTCTCGCATATTTTTTGTTATCCCTCTCACTCGACGGCTCTCTATCTCTTTCTCTTGCCTACCCCCGTTTTTGCTGCTGTTTTCTTCTTTGCATTGTTTTATGAGCTGCTAACTACGTTCCGTTGTCGGCCCCGGCTCCGGCTCCGGCCCCAGCCCCGGTCCCGGTCTCTGGACCCGTACTCATTGTTGTTGTTTTCGTTGTCGGTCCCCAGTTCCTGCTGCACGTGCTTGGAATTTAGTGCCGCTTTAATGAGCTGCATGTGTGTGTTAGTGTGTGTGTGTGTGTGTGTCCAGTACGTGTGTGGTCCGTTGTAAGCCGCTCAGTGTTAAGGTTGCTAATTTTTGTCTCAGCCGGCGGCGGCATGTCGAGCATTTTTAGTAGCCAAAGCCAAAGCCCAAAGCCAAAACCCAAAGCCAAAACCTAAAAACCCGAAAACCCAAAGTCTGAAACAGTTGTTCAAAAATGCGTCCGGATTTATCGTGCGAACTTCGTTAGTCACATTTCAAGAGAAACTTATTCAAATCGTATGCAAAGTAAGACATCAAATTGAAAAACTCAAACAATACGAAACGGAAAATCAAATTTAATGCAATTTATTGAAATCAAATTGATAAACAACAAAACGAAAAACAAATTAAATGCTAAAGAAAATCTTGAAAAATAAAAAGATTAAAATAAACAACAAAATTATATGGGAAAAAAATATAAGAAATACAGCAAAAATATTTAAACAAAAATTAAAAACACTTAAAATAAATTATATAAAAACTCAAAAATTAAAATTAATAATTCGTGATGCAATTTTAATAAACAAAATATTTTTTAGATATTTGTGTCAAAACAAATTAAGAAATTAATAAAAATTCTAGAAAGTCAAAAGCAAAAGAAATTGTTTTAAAAATTATAATAAAATGTGCTCAAGCAAAACATCAAATTGTGTGTGTGTGCGTGTGTGTGTGTGTGAGCGCATTGTAAAGGTTTAAATGAAGATCTTAAGCTCAAAGTAGCCACTACCTTCATCGTACGCCCCTTTGCCCACGCCCATAAACTCATCCTCGTCGCATATGCAATCGCTTGTGGTTGCCTTTGATGTGCTGTGTGTTGCTGTAGCTGTTGTTTTTGTTTTTGTTGCTGTTGTTGTTGTCGGTTGACTGCCATGGGCAGGCTTAAAAGCTTGATAGGATCTGGTAAATGTTATTTGAACTGAAAGCATGCAACCAGAGTGTAAGAAAGAAATGTTAGAGAAAGCAAAGAACTTAAAGCAAATTAAAAGACAAATCAAACCGTCTGGCTCACAGTCAGTCAATGCGTGAGTGAGTGAGTGTCAGGAGTAACTGTAACTGTAAATGTAGCTGTAGCTCTGTAGTTGTAGTTGTAGCTGTAGCATCGGCAATTAATTTGTAGGCAACGATTGCCGACTGGCCAGGACATATCAGGACATGCATGAAATTGCAAACCCATTCGCCCAACCATCTCGCCCCGCGTCAACCACCAGACCACTCAGTGGCAACCCCATGCATGTTCCTTGACTCACCCGTTTGCTTCTCCGGATCCTTCAGCGTGTAGACCTGCAATATAGTCGCATTGCTGCGCCCCTTGCTGTTGTGCGCTATGAGGAAGACATTGTAGCCCATGCCCGGCTGCAGGCCGCTCACCTCGAAGTAGGGCTTCCTGTAATGCGCGTCAAATCGATATTTGAATGTTCCAGGCAGCAGCCGCACCAAAAAAGAACGAGAGACGATAAGTGAACAGTGCCTGGCAAGGATACGGATTGCGTCCTGTGTCTATGCGTTGCACATGCCTCGTTGAGTCATGTTGTGTAATGCAAAAGTCACAAGGCGTGTGATTTAGACTCACTCTTCCTCTCTCTCTCGCTCTCTTCTTCTTCTCTCTTCCGTTACTCACTTTGATTTGTAAATTTTGGGATAGCGCGTCGTTCCGTTCATGTAAACCTCCATGATAAAGTCCTGCGGCAGGCCACCATCGAAGCCCTCAACGCACTCGATTTGAAAGCCGGACGATGTCTGATTGAGCAGCGTGCAGTTCAACAATGGATCCGGTTCGCCTGTTCGAGCAGACAATTTATTTTTAGATTTCTTCGTATTGTTATTCAGTGCTTAGCTTAGCACTGATGCAACAAATTGCCAAAGTTGCACGTGATTGACGCAACTGCAATTGCAACGGCAACTACTACACTAGACTACATAAATTGTGACTTTGGAATCAATAAGCCACAGTGTAGCAGCAGCAGCAGCAGGAGCAGCAGCAGCAGCAGGAGCAGCAGTCGTGGCAAGCAGCGCCAAAGCCATCAACAAATCGGCACAGTGGGACACCTGCGACCCGAACTAAGCACAAACAAAAACACAGACAAACACAACAATTGGAGTGGGCCACAAAGTGGCAGAGCGAGCGTCAGCTATGAACCTTCGCATACTCTGCCATGGCAGGTAAATTCTAGTACGAATCTATTAAAGTGCAACCATTGAAGCCACAAACGTAATTATGGAAATGAAAGCGAATGCTCATTAGTAGATCCAGAGTGAAGGCTGAAGCTGGTGGCACGATTCATAATTATTTGAAGATTATTCATATTTGAAGTACGCTCTGTGTCTACCTGTGCAGTGGAATGCTCATTTTGTGAAGAAATGCCCACGTCTTACAAATAGAAATATAATTTAAAGACCAACAACCAGTCATGATTTAGGCATACGGAATAAACAGAAATATACAGAAAAATATTCTGATAACATATTTCAATTTTCTATTTGCTTGGTATCTATTTCAATATAGAATATTGCTCAAATATATTTTTTGCTATAAATAATGAATACAACTATCCTTTATTTAATTTAGAATTTAATGAATTAAAATAAAAAATAAAAGAATGAATAATAAATTAGTTTTGAAAAATATTTATTAAATATTATTGAATATTATTATTATTTTGCATTTTATTTGCTTTATGCTCTTATTTTTGTTATTATTTATATTACTTGCTTAATATACTTAACTTTCTTTTATATATGTATTTATATATATATATATAATTTTTTAAGTTTTGTTGTTATTGTTTTGTCTTTTATGTATTATAATAATTATTTGTATATATTTTCTACCATTTTATATTATTTTTATTTTATATTATTTATTTTATGCTTTACTATATTATTTTTATTTTTATTTTATATTAATTATTTATTTGCCCTACTAAATTTATTTCATTATATAGTTTTTTTTTTATAGGATTTAGTATCATTTTTGTAGTATTTTTATGAATTCTATTTGAGCAATTTACCACTTGAATTGAGCAAAAATACAGAATAGAATTTTAATTTTTTTTCAGTTATGAAAAAAAATCAATTGCTTTCATTTTGTTTATCCATTTGATTTCAAAGAATTTTATTTTCAATTTCTATTTATTTATTTATTTTTCATTTTATTTAAAAGACTTTTCAAAAATAAAATATCGATTTATGCATGTAAACCAAAGAGCAAATGCCAGCAAATTGTAACAAATGCTAACAAGAAATATAAATCATAAACAAGCCACATTCTAGCTGCATAACAGTTGAAACTGAAAAATAGAAATCGAATGCCGAAATAGTCGCATAACCTGAGCTACCCTAAACGCTACAGTTTGGTAAGCGAGCCGCTGTGCGGAAATGAGAGCAACGGGACAAACACGTGGACGGCACGCAGGTGGCCCGGGCACGTCGGTTGGCTTCTTTCCGTGTATGCTCTGGGCTGTTACTCACCTGCTGGCACTATTGTGTACACGCAGGGCTCGCTTTGATCGCCAATTTCGTTGCTGGCCCAGCACAGGAGTGTGCCGTAGTCCTGTGAATGCCCAAATAAAAGAGTCGACAGTTAGTAGTGTATGCATGCGTGTGTGTGTGAGTGTGTGAAGCCTGGCATGAGTGACAATGGAATGGTATTTCGTTGGCTTAATTTATGCATGCAATGCGGCGTTGGCGACACACCTTTTCGGCCTTAATTGAAAATTCAAAACCGCAATTCGTTTGGAAAATTATGTGACGCCCAGCCGAGGAGCTGAGCTGAGGCGGCCATGCAGTGATTTATGTGACCCCAGTGCACTGGGCGTGAGTGAGAGGGGCGTACTTACGTTCTCCACCATGGGCGTGTAGTGGGCCACACTGCGGCCGCGGTCGACGGCCACCAGCGATGCGGGTATATCAGCTGTCTCGCCCTGCGTTGCATTGAATTTCCAGACGTATGTTGCCTCCGCGGGATTCGCATCGATTTCGCATGCAACTTTAACGGTCTCATGGCGGCCCGAACTGTACGTGGTGCGCTGTCCGGCACGGCAAACGGGCGCAACTGAAATGGAGTTAAAAGTTGGAGTTGGAGTTGGAGCAGCTTCAGTACGTGTCTGTGCAAATTGGCAACGGCATTTGCATAATTAAAGCAAAACATTGCGAAACTTGAGTTCAATTTGTGTGCTCAAATGGCCAGCGACCGAGCACTGTGCAACAAAAGGCGCTCGTTTGCAACGTTCTGCTCAATTTTCTGTGCGGCAACTGAAACTGACAATTGGCAGCAGACAGCAGGCAACTGGCAGCAGGCACTGGCAGCAGCACTGGCAACTTTTTAAAAAACTCTTAGCAGCCATAGTAGCTAAGCAGCTCCCTATTGAAGTCTTTTCGGGCATTGCAAATTCACAAATTTAATCAATTTCGATCTTGTTATTTAATATTTATTAGGCAATTGTGCTGCCTGGGCTTTCATTGGCATACGAACGACAGCTGCTGAATGTGTGAGCGTCTGTCCGTTGTGTCTGTCTGTCTGCTGCAACATGTTGCATGTTAATTGGCTGAGCAGAGCTAATGAAAGCAGCTGCCATGTCTGAGCCTGTGTCAGCATTTGTTTACAAATTGCAGCTATTGAAATATGCATTTAGCCGAATACGTTTCTCTATAGGCATTGTCAGGATATTCAGATAGACTCCTCGACTACTCACAGCGAATGTCCAGCTGAACGGGATTGCTCTCGCCGTCGCCCTCGCGGTTGCTGCCAACGCAGGTGTAGATGCCCGTTCTGGCCCGGCTCGCGTTCTGCAGCACTAGACTTTGATTGGCCACGACGATGCCCTCGGCGGGATTATTCTCCAGTATGGCGCCCTGCAACGAAATCGAGGAGCCAAATAAATACAAGTTGACGTTCAATTCCACAATTTATTGGGTTAAATTCAATTTGACGATAACGGCGCATTGAAATAAATTTAATTTGAGGCTAATAACACTTTCATGTTGGCTGGCGTAGATGGCCCGCGGCACCATGACGGGCGGCCCTCGATGTAGCCATGTTGACTAGCTGGGCGTGGCTGCATAATTTACGGCCCTGCCTGCATAAATTGTTAAGTGCTTTTGCAGCTAAATAATTCAATAATAAATTGTATAAATTCCTATATAACATGTGCGTGAGTGTGTGCATGTGTGTGTGTGTATGTGTGTAGATTTTTTTCTCGGCGCCCAGCCAGCCCTAAAATATGCAACAATTATGTGGCGCTGCAGTGTGGGCGCCGTTTTTCGATTTGTTGTGTAGCCTCAAGGTAATTTATGTATAGTGAATAATGAAAATAATAACGCACAATAAACGACTTCAATTTTTCGCTGCTCTGGCGCTACGCTTCGCTGCTTAAGCTGGCCCTCGGGCCAAATGCTTAGCATAGCCAAAGCATTAATATCGACGTTGTATTGAATTAGCCATATTGATGGTATATCTAGATATGCATGTTAAACATATGTATATATAAATGTGTATGTACATATGTGTAATTACATGCAACATTTTATGCTGTGCTCGTGTGAATGCTTTAAGAATCTAGCTGATTTATTATTCATTTGCAGTTGAAAGCTAATTGGCTTTATTTCGAATATTTTGAACAGCTGCAGCTAGCAATTATTTAATCTAAGTAAATATTTATATATATAATACTTAATCAATGAACATTTTCCGAATATTTTAAAAGTATTTTGTAAATAAAATTGATTTGATACTTTTAAAGCAAATTTGTTTATCTAGATCTTGCATTCTTGCTCACTTGTTTCTTAAGGAATTTGTAAGTACTTGTATTTATTTATTATAATTTTTCAAAAATTAACTATGTTTTTATTTGAGAAATTTAAGTTGTCAAAATTGTACTATATTTTTATTTGAGAAATTTAACAATTAAAAATAAAATAAATATAAGAAACATGCAAGAAAAAATCATGCATATATCGTATATTTATTTTATTTTTTTTTATTTCAAGCTATTTCATGTATTCCCTTATTTTTGTTTACTTAATAAATTTATTCTTTAAATTTGCATGCCTGAGATTTATTATAAAATTTTATTTCGTATGCTAAACTTATTTATATATTTATATTTACTTAATAATCTTGTTTAATTAATTTTTTAAATTTTTTATTTTAATTTTATTATATTTTTAATATTTTATTTAATTTATTTATTCTTGTTTTATTATTTCTTTATTCTTGTGTTTAATTTTATTATTATTTATTCTATTTACTTTAATTTCTCATTCGCATTTACTTAATTCATTTATTGTTTAAATTATTTTATTTCATTTATTCTATTTGTATAAAAAGTAAGCCTATATCCCAGCATTCACTAATTATAATATCTTTATTTTCAGCTTAATTGCAAGCCGTTTTATACTCACATTATGTCGCCAGCTGACTTTGTAGATCCACGGATTCGACTTGATGTTGCACTCGAAGAAGACATCGACGCCCTCTCGCAGCGTTGCATTCAGCGAGTTCGTGCCCAGCTCCAGGCTGACAACGGGTATATCTACAAGGGCACAGAAATTGGAAGCTTAGTGGATTAGCCCAATGCGCATAAGACATGCAAGAAACCACTTAAAACGATTCGCTGTCAGGGCAACTAAGCGCAAATTACTTAAGCGCCGCGCCACGCCACGCCCACCAGCTGCAAGCAGCGAGCAGCCAGCAGCGAGGCGAACGAGTAAATCATAAAAAGCGTAAAACAAATAAAATACGGCGTAGCACACAAAGGTGTAATTATTTTGTAAGCCTCACAAATTAGGCAATTTAAGTTGTGAAAACTCGTTGCCCCGCCCTCTCCCCTGTGTGCTTGTGCCTCTGCTTGTTGGCAATTAGTCTGGGACCAGGGCGAGGATTTTGTATCTTGTCTATGGAAAGCGGCGAGTGTGGAGCCCAAATGGACAGCGAAGATTTGCTTTATGGGCTGTGCGGGCCTAAACAAGTAAAATCTGAACTTAATTAAATCAAAACTTGGCTGCGGAATGCGCGAATCAATTAAGCTTATTAAGCAATCTATCAAATTGTGCAAACAAGAACAGAGTCAGACCAGCTCAGCCCATCCCAGACCAAAGGGTTGCTCAATGGACCGCAGCTTTCAATATAATGTGAGGCGCATCATAAAAAAATAAGCAAATTTATATATATATTTTTGAAAGGTAAGCAACCAAAGCGCACAGCAAAGGCAAACAGGAAACGGAAGCGGTGCAGTGGCTGTGGTGGTGCTGGTGCTGGTGGTGGTGGTGAGGTGGATTGCCATTTAAATTTTGTGCAAACAGGTCGAAAAACTGTAAAAGCGTAAAGATGGCTTCGCAGTCGGCGTCGCTGCTTGCGGTGTTTGCGGCGGGTTAAAAAGTTTCGCAAGTTTGGCGCAAAGTTTTGCCGGCCGCCGCTGGAAATTAATTTGCCAAACTTGCCACAAGTTGGCACACAAAAAGCGGCAAGAAAATAAAACAAGAACCAACAACAGCCGAAAAAAATTATATATATATAAAATTATAGCCTCTGCCTTTTACAGCATTTTCGGGTGGAAGTATTTAAAGCCGATATCGGCAGAGGTGGCGGCTCTGTGCTGCTTTCCTTTTCATTAAAAGTTGCGGCAAACACATTAAATATTAAGTATACGCCGCCTGCGCTGCGGCATTAGCATTTAAAAGCCTCGCCCAGAGTGACTTTGATGTTGGCTAATAAGCAATCCAACAAGCCAACAAGCTGAAAAGAAATGTAAACGAAACGAAACGAAACGAAAGGAAACGAAATGATACTTACGATAGATGTCCAATTTCCAGCCATCCTCCATGCCCGACTCAGGTATCATGCTCTGCTCAGCGCGGCAGGACAGAAACTTGCCGCGATCGTCGATGGTGGGCGTGAATGTCAGCACCGATGTGGTCATATTACCATCCGGATTGGCCTGCAAAGTCAACGAAATAGCAAAACAGTATTAATGGTCCTTCCACTCCCCTCTCCCTCTCTCTGTGTGTGTGTGCTGTCAAGCGATACAAAGGAGCAGCAGCAGCAGCAGCAGCAGTCGAGGAAGGACAACCCCTCAGCGACGTGCTACGGACAGTTGTTGAGACCAGTCCCTGGTTTTAATTGAAGGCAGCTACGTGACTGCCGTTAAAGTAACTTCAATTACCACAAAGCATGTCCCCAAAAAGAGGGTTGACTTGCGGGGCGACAACAACCCCCAGCTTGGAAATTTGAATGTACGCACCCTATCCACAGCTGTTATGGGGCATGCATAATAGTTGAGCAAAGATGTTTCACTTGGGCTGCGCTCATGCTTGAAAATGCTGCCCCTAATATCGGGATTTACTCAATTTATATTGAAGCTCCACTAAGTCTAAAATACTTCCGTTTAATTTAACTTTTGTTTTTGAATTTACTCATTTATCTATTTATTTTATTCAACTTCTGATTTTTGTTAAAGTAAGATTAAATTTTGAATCATATTGAAGCTGAACTAGAAGTTTAAAATTTCTCTATACAGTTAATGTTTTCTAATAAGTATTTGTGTATATAATAAAAATGTATTTATATATAAAAACATATTTTACAGCTAATATATATTAATATAAATATTTGTCTAATATTTTTAAATTTAAATTTATATTAATCTTTGTTTTGCTTAATATACAATTTTTTTTTTATAGTTTTAATTTTTTGTCAATTACAAAATATATATAAATATATATTATTCTATTTTATTATTTATTTATTTTTTTCAACTAAAATGATATTTTATTTATTAAAATTTTTGATTTTCTGCAGCAAAACGCAGACTTTTTTAATTAGTTTAAATTTGCAATAGGATTTATTTATTTTTTTTGTAACTTTTTTTTATTTTAATTAAATAAATAGTACATTAGATAAATATATAAGAAAATGCCTGCTATATTAAATGATATCTTTAGATTTTCTTCTTCTTTTTGAAAACGTAGTATTTATTTTTTTTTAATTTTTTTTTTCAAATTAAATAATAGTAGATAAATATATAAGAAAATTCCTGATTTATTAATAGCTTTAGATTTTCTTCTTCTTTTTGAAATGTAATTCAAATGATGATGATTTGTTAATTAACTTGTTTATACAAATATTCGTGGAAACTTATTAAAAGAGCTGCTGCTCCTTTGCGCTGCTACTCATATTCTCTAATTGTCTCTATAAATCCACCTCTTCTCACCCATAATACAATTTGCGAGATGCTTTCATATTCTACGCTCTCAATTCCGTTACTTAATGCTTGAGATTTCACAGTTTCTATGAACAGCGTAAAGTGTTCTCGCACATGAAGTTTTAGTGTGCAGTGGGGGAAGCTCTTAATACTCTTGCGTTCGAGTTGAACCCGCTGCCAATTATAGGTGCTTGTGTAGTCGCCTAGCTGTAGCTTTAGTCAGTTTTCAGTACAGTTGGCGGGTCTCAAGGGGTTACAGAGCGCTGCTGCGCTTGGGTACTTACGATTTCGTGCGTATTCTTCATGGGCGTGCTGCCCTTCCACCAGGTAATCGTTGGCGCTGGACGTGAGCCGATGACTACGCAGCTGAGCTGATAAGAGTTCTCCGCCGAAAGCGGACGATTCTCACCCTGCAGCTTGACAATCAGGGGACGCACTGCAGCGCCAGACAATGATAAGAAGAAAAAATTAATTAATTAGCGAGTGAGGGAGGGCATGGGGATGGGGTTGTGTTTGGGGGTGTGGGTGTGTGTGTGTGTGTGTGACGCAACAAACTCACAGTTCATGTCGAGGACGATGCTGCTGATAATTGGCGTTGTCAAATTATTGTTCTCCGCCCGGCACGTCAGCTGCATGTGAAGATTCTTGCGCTTCAGCTTGGCCAGCGTTAGCACATTGCCCACACGTCGCTCCGACAGCGGATGGCCCAGGCCGGAGCTATTGAACATTGTGTTGCCGTGCCACCAGGTAACCCTCGGTTGTGGTCGACCTGCACCAAAGCAGAATAGAAGAGAATTATTGAGTGCAGCTGTATGTGTGTGTGTGCATGTGTGTGTGTGGGTATAAAAGAAGCGGGTCATACGTAGAGCAAGGGCAGACATCTGCTGGTTTTCTGTGCATGTGTGTGTGTCTGTGTGTGTGTCTGTGTGTGTGTGTGTGTGCAACTGATATGTTTGTTATACGGCTTCGGCTTGAGCTGGCCCCATAGCTGCCTGTGCCCTGTCGCCTCCTGCTTAGTTGCTCGCAGCGATTTGGCTGCTGTCTTTGACTGTTTGTTTATGTGCTCACAAGAGCAAGAAGTGCCCCCTATGCTAGCGACTATGTGTGTGTGTGTGTGTGTGTGTGTGTGTGCGAGTGTGCACAAGTGCCTTTCGCTATTTCATTTGTTGTCTTGTTTGGCTTTTAGCAATTTTCAAGTGCTCTCAATGCAATTTGTGTGGGCATTGTTGATGTTCCTTGTGTGCATGTGTGTCTGTCTGTGTGTGTGTGTGTGTGCGTGTTGGCCGCTGGCTCGTGCAGTCGACAGCATTTCAGCAAATGTGAAATTAAATAAAATGCGAAATCTTTGCCAGCATTTTCATGCTCATCAGTTTTAATTGTCAGACACAAAAAGCAGCGTCAACACTTGGCAATATACTCATACGCCTCCTCCTACTCCTTCGCCTCTTCATACTCTGCCGAGCTGTGGCACGTGTGGCTGTTACTTACCGCCAATGGCCACGCACGTGACGTTCACACTGGAGCCCTCATTGTAGGGCCCCAGCGTATGATCCTTGATGGTGGCTCCCTTGCTGTCCAGTATGATGATGGACTCCGGTGGTGCTGTTACAAGTAGAGAGATGATAGTTTAGTGCGAGCCAGACTTTTCGGTAATTGAATGTGTTGAATGGATTAGCAGCAGCAGCAGCAGCAATAACAATTTAAAGACTGACATTTGTTGTTTCCTATTTGATTTCTACTTGAATTTTCACTAATTTCTTTACGTTTTCTATATTACTTTTCAGGTTATCGAAGCATGGAAAGCATCGAGACTGGCTAAGCCATTCAGCAGCAACTGCTGTCCAAATATTAAAGAGCTGCTCTGCACTCTCGACAGGCTGCCAGGTTTAGTCCGGCATACGAGCAGGAGCAGAAGCAGGAGCAGCAGCAGGAGCAGCAGCAGGCGCCGCTTGCAGTTTGCAGGTTGCAAAGTTCAACTCAAAGTCAGCACTTTCTATTTTATTTTATTTTCGCATTTTTTCTGACCACGAGTAGGGCTGCTCGATGGCTTTACGATGCTCTCTGGGCCCGGTCCAAGTCGTGCTGTGTGAAATATCTGGCCGTAAATTTTCGCCAACGTGTTGAGTAAACTTTTAATTTTCGCAAATTCGCTTGTTTTATTTGCCCACTTGCCACTGTTTTGACTTGTTTGGCCGAGAAGCACGCGCCACGCTCCGATTATTCACTGGAAAATATTTTCATTTGCAGCTGGCAGACTGGAGCGTCTATGTATATGTATGCATGGCCATTCCATAATGGTTTAGAGCTTAGCTCAACATATTTGCTGGCAAATTTGCAAAACATGTCCAGGACTTAGTCTGCGGACTTAGCTCTGTCCAAGACCGTCTTCTGGCTCGCCCAGCCCAGCCGCTGTTGACCCGCAGCGTCTTGTTACCGCTCGCATTAGCAGCGGCAAGTTGTCTAAACTGTCCACCCAAGGCTGAGGCAACTTTTAATCTAATACTCGTATCTTCTTTAAAGTTTTTGCCAACCGACGTACAAAGTTCCTAAATCCAGCCATGGTTTTACGCTTCACATGTCACAAACACACGCAGTTACACACACACATACAGACACATACGCACACGCACACATACAATGACAGATGGTGGAGCAGCACACTGCACGCTGAACATGCTCAAGAAGTTTGTAAAACATAACCACGCCCCGTTGGCCAATGCCGCTTAACGCTTCATCTGGCAGCAGCGACGCCAACGCCAACGCCAACGCCAACGGCGACGGCGACGGCGACGCCAACGCAGACAGCAACTATTTACCAACCATAGGTTTTTTTTTTCTCTCTTATTGCCAAGCAAAGACCTGGTCGTATATCTCAGCTAAAAACGCCTTTGGACTCGCATATAAATTTAAATGCGAATTTACAGGCTGTGGCTGTACCTGTTACCGTTAGCCCACACAGGTAGCACGAGTGCCCTTGGAAATGCTTATAGAAGATTAATATATATAAGAAGTAAAAGAGCATTTCCCTTATAGCTGAAACTCTAATAGAGATGAGGTTTCGATTTGTCTTAAGTGGATAAATAAATATTGACACATTTTTCTTTTTTTTTTTTTCGACTCAAGGATAATTAAAGTTAAATTTGATATGTGAAAGGTTTCTTTTGAGTCCGAACGGAATACAAATTGAATTATCTGCAAATGCAATTTACTAGCAAGTTGAGCACATACACACAGATACCTGATAACGAATTTAAGTTGAAAATTCAATTTTGAGGAATTTTCTGGTTTGGTTCCTAGAACTTCAATTTGAGGACTTTAATAAGAAGTATATCAACGTGCTATTATTCATTTGATTTTGCTTTTGCAGTATTTAACTGTAGGAAAAACTAAAAGCTCTTTACAATCTATATTTTATTTTTTTATTTAAAATATTTTTTTTTTTTTTTATATTTAAAGAGAAGGTATATAAATAATAATATAGGCTTGTTGGCTACAATACATATATTAACATAAGCTCATTAAATAATTAATAATTTTATACATTTAATTTATAATATAGCATATTAAATAATTAATACACACATTAAAATTATCTACCAGCGACTTTAATAAAAATATTTAAAGCACTATTTGTATAAAAAAAATTCATTGCAGAAATTGCATAAATTTTCTGCACTTGGCTTAAAGAGCGGATAGAAGCGGCAGGCGAAACTTTTCGCCAAGTTGGCATTTGAAGAGCTGCAAGAGAAGAGCGAAGACCAAAAGGGAGCAAGTGCGAAAAATCGTAGAGAAATTGTTGAAAAACTTGGCAGAGCATACAGTTGGCGTCTTGTTTCGTAACTAATGTGTTTGTTCAAGAGCTGAGTGGTGGCCAGGATATGTCGCCGAGCAAATTAGCTGCTCAATTATGGCATTATGTCAATGCAATTGCTGCTGCTGCTGCTGCTGCTGCTGCAGGCTGGGATCCACTGTGGTGGGGTGAGCTCAGTACTTACTTATGACAGTTAAATTCACTTTGGAGTTGCGTGTGGGGCTCTTCTGGAAGTCGACGCGACAGCGATACTCGCCCGTGTCCTCCTCGGCCGTTGACTTGATGGTCAGCGTGCCGGCACGTCCTTCCACGTGAAAGGAGAGTCGCTCCCGATACGTTTCATCCGACCAGTGCGTGCCCTGCGCAAAGTTCGAGTCGCGTGTGTCCACGCTGCAAGGAAATTCAAAAGGAAAGCAAGTTCCAAATATATCAGAGCGAGTGTAAAAAATAAAATACAAATGAAATAAAGCAAACAAAGAGCAGCATTGAAATTTCCGCTCTAGCCGGAAAGAACAACAAACTTTAAAGCTGCCTCACCTAGCTGCAAACTTTTGTGAACTGTGTAATTGGGTTCTGCAATGAATTAATAATCTCACTTAATGTACACCAATCCCCCCCACTGCCAGAGCCCCTGCCACCAAAGCCGTCTGCTGTAATTTATTGTTTTAGTTTGTAATTGTAGATTATTGATTAATTCCTGTATTTTTTTTTTTTTTTTTTCTCTTCCTCCGCTTTTTGCGGTTGCGGCTGGAGTAGGGGCGCTAAAAAAGTTGCTATATTGAGCTCATTTCTGCGGCCAGTCAATATACTTGAAGTTTTCCTTATTTTTTTTTTCCTCTCTTATTTTCATTCCCAGCTGCCGTGTCAAATATTGGGCCACTGACTTTTCCAAAGTTGAATAACAGATTTCCTATCGAAGTCTGCTTCTGTTTGTTGTTTGCCCAGCCTGATGCCGAATCGAACTTTGGCTCAGCACGTGGCTGACGTAAGCATAGGGGAATTTTATATGTATTATATAAATTGAAGAAACTAATTTATCTGAGTTTTTCATAATCAAGAGGAAAGAAATTTTATTCTATTTAAATGATATTTCGTAAAAAAAAATATATATTAAAAAATAAAAATATCATAAGTTCTGTAACATAAATATTTTTATACATATTCATGATAAACTGTATCTTAATAAAACATATGTTAAATATTTATTTTTATTTATTTATTTATTTATTTTTTTTTTTTTTTTTTTGCAAATTGTTGTCTATTTAATTGAGTATTTTTTTGTTGATATTAATTTAATGGTCAGCAAGTTAATGAGTACAAGTAAATTTTAATTTACTCCTGCACTAGTTTCTCTTTGATTTGGGTTTCATTTTTATATGAAATTTTAAGATCTCTTTTTGACCAAAAATTGGCAATGAAATTGACATTTAAACGCATTTGTTGTTATCACTGAAAGCCAGATGAGAGAAAGAATGAAGATAGAAAGAAAGAAAATTGTATATGAAATGTGGCAATGAACTATGAATGAGTGTAAGGTGGAAGTATGTAGAATGACAGGTGTACAGCATGTGCTGCTTTAGGCCTGTATATGGAAGGAGGAGGAGTATCAAAGGTAAGGGAATAGTGTGCTCTTTGCTTAAAGAGTCTTGAATATCAGTTTACGGAACTTGAAATAATTGCAAAAATATTCAATATACCCATTATACTTATTTTCCACAAAAGTGTATATAATACGAATTTTTAATATATTAATTATTAACAAAATTTAAATTATAGCTGAATAAGCTATTTTTTTAATAAGTTGTTTTTAACAATCACTTTTTGTAATTTTTTAAAATTAAAAATATATATTTGTTGAAATATAGAGCACAGTATGATTGCGTTTTAAGTAGGATAAACAATACCCCAGACTTCAATGTGGGACGAAATATGTATATAGGGCGAATGGTTTTCATAATATTTCATAAAAACGAATAAAAGCGAAAAATATGTAAACTATGGTGAATTAAAGAGTGCTTTATTTTATATTACAAATTTATATATTTATTACTTAAAAAAACTGAACTAAACTTTCTTTTTAAGCTTTAGTTGCCAGTTTAAAATTGAAAGTTAATTGAAGTAGAAATTTAAACAGTTTTTCAGCATATTCTGTTCTCAGCATAAATCAATAAATTGATAAAAAATGCATTAATGACAGAAAATGTGTTGAGAGTAGAATTAGAATACAGGAGTGCTACAAAGACTGCATTATATAAAATTATGATTGTAAAATTTCAGTTCCTGCACAATAATAAGTGAGGACTGTACTGACTGAAATGAAACTCTCTCTGCTTTTCGTGGATGGAATTATGCCTGGGCAATTTGAAAAAATATTCTGATTATTAAACCAGCAGCAATCTATGCATTGATTGACAGCCTGTCAGCGTTTGTCTGTATTTTATTGCATGGCTGTTGTGATTCGCAGACATGTGGCGCAGTGTAGCCGGGCATAATGAGGCAAGGAGCAGAAAGCAAGAGCGGCCGCATGCCGCATGCCGCATATCGTATGCAGCTCGCATGTCAGTTGATTGTAAAATAAAATAGTGCTACGAGCTGGAGTCGAGCTGTGGAATATTGAAATGGCAGCGGCCAGCCTGGGCAGTCGTTGTGCCATGAAGGTAGGCAGGAGTAAATTAAATTTTTTCGACTGAGAGTCCGGCACAACAAAAAGAAGAAGAAGAAGAAGCAGCAAGAATTGGCAATTGGATTGGCAATGGCAATGGCAAATGGCAAGTTTCGTTTTATGATTAATTTACTTGCTGAGTGGTTTTTAATTACAAACAAGAGTTGAAGCGTGGCCTGCAAGTTGGCTCGCCTTGACTGTCGTTACGCAACGCTAATTACTATTTTCGCTCTAGTCATTTGCAAGTCCTTGAAGTGCTGAAGTTCAATTAGTTTCAGCCGCATGTCAATGCCGCGTTGACTGCCTTGCCAGCGAGCCAGTCAGTCAGTGAGGCAGTCAGGCAGCTAGGCAGCTAGGCAGCCGCCTCAACTAGCAATCAGCTAATCAGCGTCTCTGTTCGTGTCTCGGCACCCACACACACACATACATGGGCATACGCACACATTCACACATACGTCCGAACGTCTAACAAATCCAATTAAAGTTTGGCTCCTTTGATGTATGCAGACGTATCTATAAGATACAAGAGGCAAAAGTCTCTTTGCCATCAACTAAGTACAATGCCATAATGTTCGACATGAATAATTGAAAAAGTTTTTCTCTGCTGTAAATGTAACCTTGAGGCTTAGACTCCGCCTGCCCCGCCTGGCCCGTCTGCCCCGTCTGCTCAGTCTGCTCCTCTTTGGCGCAACCCGAAAAACTTTACTCAATTTAGAGGCGCGTCTGAGTCGGTCCGCCTGGCCGCCTGTGTATAATTTTCTAGTTATGCTAATTTAATGGCTGCAGTTGAGCAGCCCCCAAAACATGCAAAAAATTGCTTAATTAGCAGGCATTAAATCAAAATGAAAAAGTGCCACTCTCCCCCAGAGCCACACTCCACATTCACTCAGTCACCTACATCAGCAAAGAAACACCAAACTGACATGTGCAGATTCCCCAGTTTGTCTCTCTGTCTGTCTCTCTGTCTCTCTGTCTGTGGCTGAGTGGGTTGAGCGCGCTCGGCACGCAAAAGTTGCCTGTGGTAATCAATTTTGCTTATTTATGGACCTCCATATGTAGCTATGCGCGTTTCTATGTGTCTGTGTCTGGGTTTGTGTCTGTGTGTGTGTATGTGTGTGCTCTACAAAATATTTGTGGCCTAAACCCAGCTTGCTGCGAAGTCTCTGCGTTTGACACAGCTGCCTGAAGGTTGGAAAAATGTGGTCGATTGATATTTGATAAGGGCAAACTCTCAATACAGCGCATTGTCAGAGCCACAAAATGTAGCTATTGAGCTAGTTATCATTGAATGTGGAGAGATAGGGTACAACTGGCTAAGGATTCGCTGAGAAGTTTTAGTTATTTTTACTTTTTGGTAATCGATAATTATCGATTTTGTAAAGTAAAATAAATAATATATAGATTCTAGCAGTTCCTTAGTCACTGAGAAGATATTCTTAGATTTAGAAAATAGCACGGAAATTAATTATGTATACTCATCTAGTCTGATTTAATATTTGTATCCGTTCAATTCAAATATTATTTAAAAAAAAAAAAAAAAAAAAAAATCATAATTATTTTAAAAATATATCTAAAGCCTAAATCTGAGTTTATGCAAATTATTAGTTTATGTAAATTAATAATTTTTCGATTCCAGCAGGTTCAACACACAGAGTAGTTATTCTTAAAGTAAATAAATAATATAAAAAATAATAATAATTATTAAAATGTAATGTATGTATCTTTAAACTCAAAAAATAAAAAATAAAAATTTTGTAAGCTCGGAACTTTTATCAGTTCCATTAATAATTACTTTAAAATGATATCTTAAATATTTTTAATATATTTAATGTGGGTAAAGAATTTCATATACTTTAATTCACTTTAACTTTTAGGGATTTACTTTTGCTTGAACTCACCTATAGATGGGCGTTTTGAGTCCGACCTTATACCAAATGACCAGAGCCACACGATCCTCGTAAATGGGCGGGGTCACATTGCAGGGCAGTCGTCCCATTGTGCCAATTATGGATTCGGAGAGCACGGGCGGACCTGAAAGCAGCACAACAATAGGGAGAAGCATGATGAGCTGTGACAACAACAAAATGGATAACAAACAAAAAACAAAAAAAGAAAGAATAGAAGAGGAAGAATGGAAAAAACGCGAAAAACAACGGCGAACAGTCTTACAAATGATGCATAATTAGCGTGGGGCATTAGCACTTTGTTATTGGGGCAGGCCAAAGCCGAAGCCGAGGCCAAAGCCGGAACTGGAGCGAACTAGACGAAGCTGGAGCCGTAGCCAAAGCCAAAGCTAAAGATGCCGGAAAATGGCAAGTGGCAAGTGGAAAGTGGAAAGGCAAAGAAAAATGCGGCGATCTTTTACTTAGTGCCACTAATAATGCTATAAATAAAAGACAAAAAGGCACGCAGGCAGTGTGGGCTGTGCCTAGGACCAGAACCAGAACCAGGACCAGAGCCGAGGCCAAAGCTGAGATAAAAGTGATGTAATGGCGGCGACGTCATCTTCATCGCAGTCGCCGCGTTTACATTAAAGTGAAATTAGCGCGCAAATCCTTTTTTTATGCTAATTTTTTTCTGCGCTTAGTTTTAAGGGTTTCTCCTTTCAATTTCTTCCCTTGTCTTTTTTGTTTTCCTTTTTTTCCGTTTTTTTCTTCACGCTTTTAGATTTGTGCCCCGGCGCCAGTTTTTGAGTTATGTTTTCTGGGGTTGGCTTATTTTCCGACTCTTTGGTCTTAACAATTTCCTTACACTTGGCATTTCTGGCTGTGTTATTTTTGGGCTCGCTCTTAAATTTCGCTTGCCATTTCATTAATGCATTTGCCTTTTGTCTGCGGGCGGCGCTTGAGGCGAGAGGGGCTAATTTCCACTAGATGTGAATATAAATATCAATTAAAAGAATATTTCGACGACTTTTCTTTGCGTTTAAGCCAGGCTAAGCCCTCTGTGTGGGCTAATACCAATTGGATTTCAAGTGTTTACAAATTGTTGGCGAGATGCTTGAATTCTGTGTGTTTTAATATCATATTTTCAGGTTTTTGATGGATCCATTATTTAAGGCAAAGGAACGAAAAAATCATTCTATGTTAATTATAAATTATGCAATTATACGGCCAGTGTTTCGTTGTTTTATTTTTTATTTTTTTATTTTGAATTAACTTTTCTAACATTAGGCATAATTTTGTTTTCTGAGCCGCAGCCAAAAAGTTCTTTGGGCAGCCCTTTTTTTCTGGTCAGATCTCTCTCTCTCTCTCTTCTTCTCTCTCTGTCTCTGTCTCTGCTTGTCCCTCATCACTTTTTGTATCTTATTTAAATCACTTGTAAACTAATTTGCATTTCTTAGGCTCGGCAATTTCGTCTTGTTGGCCGGGCAAACAAAGTTATTAAAATTTGTAAAGTATTTTCGCTTGCATTTGGCAGCCGTCGTTGATTTTGTAATTAAGCTAGACGCAAAGGTTTGCCAGCGTCCGACATTCCAATTTGCTTGAATTTCACTCTACTCAGGCTTTAAGTTGAGTAAAAATACTCGCATCACTCATACGCCGCGCTGACACTGTGTTTGCTTTGTTTAATTGAAGCGCTGAGCGCTGACGAAATAAATCCGGCGCTTATTTATGATGAGGCTAGACGATTATTATGAAAGCTAACAACTTTGCATGCTAACCAAGCAGAGTCAGATGCGACTTATCGCTCCGTCACACACACACACCCACACACATAGAGATTGCGGCTGCCATCTAAACCGGAAATCGTTTCGCTTGCTTTTTTGATTCAGCTCGTGCCAGACTGCCGCCATGTTTCGATTTCTCGCTCATTTCATATGCAAATATGTTCGATTTGCCATTAGGCATTGCTGGCATCACAGGCGACCGCAATAATGATGCCCACCCACCCACACACGCACACACGCACACACACACATACATAGATACGAGCAGCAGCACTGAGAGTGCCTGACGCAATTTACATTATCTTTGCATTCGACTAAACGAAATGGCAACATTAGCAAAGCATTTAATTATAGCAATTAGCTAATTAGAGATTTTCACTCAGCCTAAACGCCATTCGAACGTAAATTGACCAGCTCCGAAAAACAACAACGAAACTGTGCCGAAAATCAATCGTTAAATGCGGCTAGTGTATTCTGAAATTTCTGCTGAGTCGCCAGCAAATCATTTGTATTGTCTGTGTCTGTGTATCGATGTGGAATTGATTTTCGGCTTGTGCCATTTAAATAATGCAAAATATGAGCTGCACTCGATTTAAGAGATGAACTCGTACAGCCAAACTTGTGGCTCGTAAATTTTAAGCAGCAGGCAGGAGGCAAGCAAACAGGAAGCAAGAGGTTAGAGGCAGGAGGGTTGGTGTCTGCAACTCGGACCTCGAAACGATACTCGTACGAGTAATAAGCAAGCGGAGTAAACTTTATGCACACAACGCGCTGGCATAAAAGCTAGAGAGAGAGAGAGAGAGAGAGAGAGAGAGAGAGAGAGAGAGAGAGAGAGAGAGAGAGAGAGAGAGAGAGAGAGAGAGATGGATAGGGAGAGAGAGGTTTCCTTAACACCCCAACATTTTATTGTGCATGTATGCTCATGTAGACTATGGTGTAAGCGAAGTGTTATTATGCGCTGTGTATTTATGAAACTTTATGAGGCTCGATTCCGCAACTCGAAATGAAGCAGTATGAATGAAAAAAATGGCAAATGTAATATTTAAGAATTCAACAGCATACCTACATTTTTTTTTTTTTTTTTTTTTCCTTTAGTTGCAATCTGTTTTGTTAAAAAAAAAAAAAAATGGTCATACAAACAGATGCTAATGCTTTAAATTGTGGCTCTTGATAATAGAATTCGACATCAATTAAATCTAATTTATTTGATCTATATATGAAGTAGCTAGAAAACAAATTATTAATAAACTAATAATTAAAAATAAAATATAAATCAATTTTAAAAATTAAAGAAATAGATAAATAAAAAAAAAATAAAAAAATATGCATATAAATAATAATAAACTAAATAAAATAAAAATAAAAAGAAATTAAAAAATAAAGAATTAAATACACGTATTTTTATTTAAGTGCTTAATTAATAAAAATGACTTAAATATGTGTATATATTCTCGCAGCTATACTTGAAAGCAGATCTGCTGGTCGCAGAATGTTTTCTCTGTTTGGGTATCAAAACGATAAATCGAAAGAGCGCCTCGAGCTTCTAATTCGAAGTGAATATTTATAGCCATAAGCAAGGCGAACATGATAAGAGTGAGCTAACATGAATGAGCATGAATGCAACTCCAAAGCTCTATTTAACCTGCCTCAAATCAAATGTCCATGAACACGACACTCAGACGTATAGACAGACAAATCAATTTCACTCTTTACCTTAATAATTCAACAGCTCAATTCCTTTACTCCATGGGTATCAATTACCAAAAATTAATTACCAGATTTTCTCCTACGGATATATATAAATCGAATTTCACATGCACAGCTATGCATTTAAGCATTGTTCTTGATTTCATTAAATTCACTTGTATTTTCTGTACATAATATATTATTTTAAGCTGAGCTAAGCAGAGCCATTGTTAAAGTCTGGCTAAAACCAAATGCTATAAACGTTCAAGATTCGGCTGCTTGTGGCTAATTATTGCATGCCCGCAAAAGTAGGCCATTCAGCTGAAGTATATATCTCTATATATGTATATCTTTTTCGGAGACCTATAAAAATGCAATCAACGTTAATTGCAGAGCGCCGCAGCAGAAGCAGCAGCATCCGCAGGAGCAGCAGAGGCAGCGGCAGGAGCAAAGCGGCCATTAAAAGTGTCACCGTTGCTGCTATAAATAGCAAAGTTTGCGCTTGTCAACATTAGCCCTACAGACATAGCCACAGCTACAGCAACGTCAGGCCAAGAACAAACAGAATGCAGAGTAGGCTCATTAGTTTACACACACAAACACACACAGAAGCCAAAAATGCATTAAAACTGTACACGTGTATATGCATGTGTGTTTGTGTGTGTGTGTGTGTTTATGTGAAACTTGTCTACGGTGGCAAATTAATGGCACATAAAATTATAACTGAACGCACTTGAAACCGACTGCGTCAAGGGGCAACCAAAGGTGGCGCCACAGCTACAGCCAATGCCACATTCGATGGCATTCACAGCTGCCAAGCATAGTCATAAAATACTAACGGCAATCGCTAATAGTGTGCGTGCGCGTGTGTGCGTGTGTTTGTGTGGCTTCAACTGGCATAAGTGGCACTCGGCTCTGTAGCTTACATTAATTAAAAGCAATGCCTCCTGCAGCAGCAGCCGTCACAACTTGGCCTCCTGCTCTGCTGAGCAGCAATTGGCGTTGTTTTGACTTTTAGCGCATTTATAGCCAATTATTTTTATTGGCACGCCAGGGCAGGCGAGAGCTAAATGGCAAAAAGGCAAAGAAAAGCGAGCAGGAAAAAAGGTGTGCAAATAAATGAGCTCAAGTATTGGTGCATGTGATGTGTATTGGAATTGCAGAGCTTCAGGGCAAAAGTTGTTGCTGTTGTTGTTGTTGGTTTTGGTGCTGTTGATAATACCAATTAAATGTCAATTAATAAAAGCATTCGCAAATTTATTGCTTGGTGATTAAAACACGTTCATATGTAAATAAACATAATTAAAAGTTAAATTACATTCGACTAAAAATAGTTGCCCTAAATAATAATAAATTTTATTATTTATTTTGCAAGTCTTCTACGTTCATAAATACAACTGCTAATGCTGCCCTCGGGCAGTGCCGACTTTGTCACAGTTTGGCTGGAGTTGAGTCAATGAATAAATGGATATCAATTAATAAAACTATTTAAAGCAATTTCATTAAAATTTCAATTATAAGCTGAGATAATGCTGTTGACCTGGACTAGGATAATAAAAACAGCTGCGTTCTGTCCAAGGTCCGCCAGTCCCACTCTAAATTGTTTTATTAGAATATTCTTCGCCAGGTCTCCTAAAAGTTATTTAAAAAAAAAAAAAAAAAAAAAAAAAAAAAAACAAATGGATAGATAGCGTCACATTATAATTTCTTGCACTTAATGCAATCGGCAGTTCATTCAAACTGCATGTATCAAAAATTAACAGAAAACCTTTGAAATCTCTTTACCCAAGGACAAAAGCTATCAATTATATTATAAGTTGTATGTGCAACATGCTCTACAGAGACTAGAATTCCCTTTAATAAAAAATAAACAAAGCAAATACAAATTGAACTTTAGCATGCAGCATGCACAAGCTACGAAAAAAAGAAGAAAATCTGGCAAAAATTATTATGCAAATTTGCTTTCATATTAGTGGCATTGCTCAGTGACGAAGTCGACAGCTCCAGAGCAGAGCAGGGGCCAAAATAGAGCCAAAAAAATGGAAAAAAGTAGAAAAAAGGAGAAATAAAAATGCTGCTCGAAACGAGTGGCAGGAGGAGCTCAGTTGACAATAGCAACGTTTGCTGATTTGGCAAAAATGTGCGCCAGCTAGAGCGAGCGAGGCAGGCAGCCAGACAGACAGCCAGACAGCCAGACAGACAGCAGATGACATAGCTGGAATTTGAAGCCAAAGCCAAGAAATTGGCAACAACTGACAATAAAATTTAAATAAAAATCTTGTCAATATTTGAAAAAATAAAAATAAAATAATATCAAAATAATATAAGCAACAAGATATCAAGGAATGAGCAGCAGCAAAAATGTTGTCTCAAATAAGTGCAAACATTTGCATAATTTGCCAAAATCATGAGCCATAAACAACAGCGACAGCAACAGCAGCAGCAGCAGCAACAAAAGAAGGGCTTAAAGCCGCTTTAAGAGGTTAATATTTATAGTCAGGTTGGCTCGCCGTAAAAGCCAAATACTCGTAAATGCCTTTATGCCAAGCAAATCATATTGAATCAAGTGCAAGGCGCGCTAATTGTTAACGGGGCGCGCGTCTAGCGCTCTCCGGCCCCCCCTTGGGCATATTTTCGGTATGCCGTAAAAGGCACGTCATAAAATCACAAGTAAAAATGTGAAATAAAAATCAAATGAGAATAAAAATAAAAATACGTATAAAAATTGCGAGTACAATTGAACGTGAAATCAAAGAAGGGACTCGACCAAATTTCGGCTACAATTAAATTAAATTTAAACTGGATGCGGCCCGGCGGGCGGTCCTACGGCCGGACGGTTGGTCGGTCGGTCGGCTGGCCGCGCCCTGGTACAACTATTCATGTGTAAATTTGAACAAAGACGCTGAGAGGACTGCGAACATGGCGACAATTACGGTCAAGTCGTCCTCGCCATCGTCGTCGTCCTGGCCATCGTTGTCGTCGTCGTTGTCGTCGTTGTCGTCTCTATATACATTCGCCCTGCTTGTTTCACTTTATAGCCATTTGCTTTATGTAATGCTGCCAAGTGTTTTGGCCAGGCCAAGGCATAAAAGTAAAGGGAACGTCGCGGCCGCCCTGGCGCACTTTTAATGTGCAATAAAGTGTAACGATAATGATTATGCCTTATGTAAGGATGTCCGAGTGGGCGGGGCCTGGCATTAAGCAGTATAGACTCTAGACCCGCCGCCCGCTCGTGCAGTAGTCAATCGTGGGGTAAGTTGACTTTAATGTGCGCCAAAGTGGCAATTATTGAAAGTGCTTTTCTCGACCAGGGCCAGCACAGGAGAAACAAAAATCATTCGCCCGATGCCAGCTGATTTTGAGCAAATTATTTTTGTATTTAATTTAATAATCTCGTAATCCGGTGGGAGCAAGAGAATGAAATAGACACCAGACAAGCCCAACGAATAACGCATTGTGAATGGATTTCATTTTAACAAGTTTCAGTTTTATTGGTGGGTTAATATAGATTTTAGATGATATATTATATTATATATATTTTTTTTTTTTTTTAAAAAAGCCCATTTCAGCTAGAGTGTTGGAATTTTTGTTTCGATTGGACTCTGTTGCTTAAAGAAGTCTTGAAATATCAAAGAAGAGGAGAGAGCAGACAGGAGAAAAAATACAGCAGAAAAAAGAAATAGAGAACTATGGAGTATAGAGGAGAGACGAGGAGATAAGACATATAAGGAAAGCACGAAGCACACACAAATTAAATTGTGGATGAATTTTGTCTTTGAATTTTGGTTCTCAATTTAAAAATTGATTTTCTTTAGGAAAAAAACAAAAAATGGCCACGGCAACATATGTAATTTCATCTGGGAATGGAAAATCAATGATTGAAAAATTCTTTGTAACTCAATAGCTTGACAAAAAATTGTTTTACAAATTTTACAGACAAAGGCGCACTATTAAATATAATAAATTACAAATTCTGTCGAAAATAATCAATGACTGTAATTTGAAGAAGCGATTCACCTTCAAAAAAATCATTTAATTGGCACATATTATTTTTATATATTCAGAAGAGGAAATGGTTAATAAGTGTTTCAATGGTTATAAAGATAATTGTATTAGATTACTTGTATTATTATAATTTATTTATTGCATTACTTTTCAGTATTATATTTTTGATAATATTTTAATTTAAATTTTATTATTATATTTTTGTTTTATAAAATCTATAAATTTATATATAATATTATTATATTTTATTATAATTTTTCATTATTATATTTTTTAAATTTTATTATAGTTTATTTTATTTATTTCTTTTAGTTTTATTTAATTATTATATTTTTTTTTGTCCCATTTACTTTCACTCTAATGATCCAATATAATATTTAAAATGTATTACTCATCTATTTGCCCATTTCCATTTCAGCTTGATAAGTATACAATCGATAGACTTTTAATACTAACGCCATCAAATCTCTGGAATATTTAGTAAAATATTCTAGACATCCGCAGTTTTGAAAACTTTCTCTTTAATACACATCTTGTCATATCACATATGCCCCACATATTTATGCTCAAATCCATATTTTATATATGTATGGTGTCGTCATCTTTGAAGTACCCAGATCATAAGTTATTATTATGAAGAGTGACGAGTCAGTCCACAGTACATTTGATATAAACTAATATGCATAACTATAGTCGGCGTTAAAGTGCAGTAAAATGTTTGAAAGTTTTCGGAAAACGCATAGACTGTTTGTTGCCAATGGCTGTTACCCGAGAGCTCTTAGCTGTCAACTTTTAGTGGCCATTGTGAGTGTGTTACCCTTTCGCATGACATTATGTCTGGTCTATGTATAGGGGCAACTCTGTAAGTACCAACAGGAAATGTGTATATGTAGTCAGGGCTTGGCGTCTTTTTATGTCGCCAGCTAAAAAGGGCGCATTTAGATGGCTGCTTGAGCGCGAGGAGGAGAGAGCGAGAGAGACAGAGGGCGTGGCTGGTGTGGGGAATGTGGTCAGGTAACCCATTGCGTGTGTGTCAGTGTGTGCTTGGGTGTGTAAAAATCGGCACATACACACATCTTTAATGCACAAATCAAGTCACTGAAGCGCTTTTTCTATAAACATTCCCATTTTATAGATACTTAAAGAGGTAACGGTCCTCAGGCCTGCCTGCCTGCCTGTCCGCATTTCGAGTGGCTTTTATGCGGGTCTGCCATCCTCAGCTCAGCCTCGCCTCTTTTGGCCATTTCGCTGGCGCTTTGTGTTCGTCCTGTGATTTTGGCCAGTTACTGAAAATTGTTGCATAAGAAAGGAGGACTAACACGTTGCGTATGGACATGTGTATGTGTGTGTGTGCGAATGTGTGTTACCAACTCATTGAAGCAATGGTCTCTTTTTTCGTGTCGCTGCTTTTACTTTTATCTGTGAATGGCATCGGATAATGCGTTTGCAGCTGCTGACTCGACAAATGCTCAGCCAAAAGGTGAAGCCAGGATAATCCAATCCGTGCCAGTCCGACAGGCACGTAGATATAATTATATAAGAGCACGCGAGCTGCCAAACTCTTTGGCTAACATATTGTCTAGTTTTGCGTGAGCTTAAGCTCAAATCTGAACTTAACCGAAACTCAGTGAACCCGTATTAAAGTGCTAACAAATTAGCCAACATTATTATTTTATTTTATTTTATTTTCTTGCTTTTGTCTTATTAAAATGTACAAATTACGCTTTCTAATGAATTTTTCTGCGATAGAGGGAGAAAGCCAAGAAGGCAACAAGGCAGAAGCACGAGCGCAACAAATGTCGATCCGGCAGCGCCCGCATTTTGACTTAATTGCTACGCCAGGAATTTCCAAATGAAAATTTCATCAGAAGTCTCTTGTTTCATATTATTTCGCATTTTATTTTTACTGATGACTTATTTTATTTTCATTTTTCTCTTTTTGTTATGTTTTGTATCTGCATCTTCAGTCCAAGCGCTTTGTAAATAATTTTTTATTTTTTTTTTTCTGTTTTATTGTTGGAAATAATTTTTGTCCGCTTCTTTAGCTGCCTTTTTTTAGCTGCCTGACATTTGCTGTGAGTATATATTTACGGTGTCCTTCAGACATATATATGTATATACTTTTTGCTCTATATAAGTATACATATATATATGTATTAAATAATTTTTGTTTTCCTGAGCTTGAGTTACTGCCGTTTCATGTTCATTGATGTATTTTCTGGCTGTGCATACAGCTCGAGGCACTTGGCCGTATATATTTTTTGATAGCATTAGAAATTAATGAAATCAGTTTCGCTAAACAAAAAACAAAAAAAAAAAAAAAAAAAAAAAAAAGCAAGGGAAATAAAATGAAGAAGAAGCAAAGAGTAAAGCAGGGCATCAAATTGGAAATAAAAAACTGAGCCCCGGGCCGTTTGTTTTGTATGCTCTCATATCTGTGTATTTTTATTTTCTTTTTCTCTGTATACATTGATTTTATATTTGTCGAGATGGGAAGTGGGCGTGGCTCACTCTCATTTGGCCAAGTGCATTACATTTCAGATTGCGAAAAATTCAATAATTACAATATGTTTTTTAATTAACTGCCCGTAGTCGGAATATTTTACAACAGTTTTTCGCACAAATCAACGCAAAGTTCACAACGCGCAACTCTTTTGCCGAATGCCATTAAAATAATAAAATCCAACAAGAAAGGTTGATCCACCCAATTATATATGTATGCGTACGATATATGAAGTATATTAAAAAAAAAAAAAAAAAGCAGAGGGCAATAGCCAAGCGTTGAAAAGGGAACGCATATATTTTTCATATTTTTCAAATAAGCATATAAAAAACAATTTTCTTTGATTTATGCGCTCGTAAAAAACAAATAAAATTTACATGCACATATAAAAGCAGGCTCCACATATAAATGCGGATAATATAATATTGTGCTAGCTAATATATTAAAAATATATACGTAAGCCCACCCAGAATACTGCCGTTGCCTTCCCCAAATGCGCAGCAAAGTATGCAGCTGTATGCTGTAGCCAGCCACGCCCCCATTCCCAACCTTATCAAATAATAAAAAAGCAGACCGCAACATTCTCCCTCTGGGTGGGTTAAAATCGTAGAGAAGAGAGTAGGAAAAGAAACCACCGGCAGCCATAGCAAACAGAAGTAAAAGAAAACACACACACACACACACACGAAAGGAAACAAAACAAAATACAAACAACAACGCGTAATGTGTGCGTAATGTATGGCAAATATGTGCACACACACAGTTGAATAGATATGTATATACTCTCTTGTGCAGTTGAGGCCGCATAAATATTTTATTTAGTATGTGTTGCGCTCCGCTTACGATGTGTAACTTCGTCTGACTAAAAAAACGGGACAGGTTTCAATTCTGTTGCATGCAACAATTGTTGAAAAATTGTTAAGTCGAATTTAATTAAAAGCATAAAAGCATGCCTTTATTTTAATTATTATTAATATTGTAAAGAAATTGAAAAATATTTATATATTAATTATTTATTTATATATATTTTAATTTAATTTTATTATATTTAGTAGCTAAAAAATATTTATTTTAATTTTTTGTTATCATTATTTTTTTATTTTTTTATTTTTTATTTTACTTGGAAGTTAATAAATATTTCATTTAATTTAATATTTTTTTTAAATATTTTATTATTATATTGTTTTTATATTTTATTTTTCTTTATATTTATTTAATTTTATTTCATTTAATTTTTTAATTTATTTTATTTTTATTAATTTTTAATTTAATTTAACTCATATTTATAGCTATATTAATATTTTATTGTCAATTGGTATCAAAAATTCGTCTGCCTCTTCCTTTCCCATAAATTAAATTTGCATGTCTATAGAAATGTAAGGTACACATGTATGTGTGTGTGTATTTGAGTGGGTGCGGTTGCCTTCCACTGTGCTAAATTGTGTGCTAATGCTGATTAGCTGTTAAAACATTTCAGCCACAACTCAATTGGCCGGGCAGCGCTGCAGCAGTCGGCAGACACGAGTCGAATTAGAAGCACATTAGATTGGCTTAGACCAACCGCGACCCATTTATGAGGCTGTCAGGCAAATTAGCCGGCAACATGCACTTGAATACAAACTTGGCTCATCAGATTTCCGTGATGAATGTCTATCTATGTCTGTCTGGTTGCGTGTGTGTGGATGCGAACGTGCGCAGGGCTCAATTACATATGCCTATGGCTATGGTCTCTGTGTGCCGGCGGTGGTCTTGGGGCTGCAATCGTTGCTTATAAGCGACGCGTTAACCGCCTTAAGCTGGGCGCGTGCATGTGGCAAGTGCTTGTGGCGTGGCCGTCCTAATGCCTGGCTAACTGGTTAAACGCATGACCCAGCAGTAGCAGCGGCAGCAGCAGCGACGCCAGCTCCGTTACCCAAACACGGAACTCAATTAAGCTGGCGCATAGGTCATAGCTGATAGCGTGGGTTGGGGGGTTGGCGAGTGATGCCGACACTTCATAACTTCATAATATCCAGCCACACAATTACTTATAATTTATCTGAGCAATGTTCTGGCAGACTTTTGCTTCTGCTAAAGTAATATAGCAACCACACACACACACACACAGACACACATATATACAGCACCTATCATGCTTTGCGTTTTTGCAATGCAATCTAAAGTGATATGCCCGGCACTTGGCCATGTTGCGATTCGGTGTTGGAGCCGACTTCCTTGTCATGCCGCACTACAAATGAAATGCTCTGTCATGTGTCAGTGCTAAAATACAACAGCAGCAACAACTGAAAGAACCAAAAACAAAGTAGCAACACCACCAGCAGCAGCAGCAGCAGCAGCAGCAGCAGCAGCAACAGCACAGAACAATCAGTGGATACATGACGCTACCCTCCAATTCCCCCAGCAGCCCAACAGTTACACTAGTACTCATTCCCATTCCCATTCCCATTTCCCTCTCCATTCCCATTCCCATTCCTATTCCCATTCCCTTTCGTGCGCTCACAGTCATTGTCATTAATTTAGCTAGCTCTGCCCAAAGCAATAGCTTAGGAGCACTGCGAACTGTTACGTTCTGCTCGCTGTGCTGGTGTTGGCGTTGGCGTCGGCGTCGGCATGAGAGTGCAAAAAACTTGGCAGTTAAACAGCAGTTCCCCGGCCAGCGTTACATACTCAACAGAGCGTACAATGGGCGACAAAAACAGCAGAAAAAAAAAATCATCAAAACTCAAAACACAAATTGAATTCAATTAGGTAAAAGTTAGGCATTTATAATATAAATTTATGTAGATGGTAATTATGTCAAATCGAAGACTTCTTATGGACTTCTGGTGAATTAAAGGAGAAAATTGTTAAGTAGCAAAAATTAGGAATTTCTCAGTTGAAAAACCATAGCTAAATTCTGTTATGAATAAATTTGCATCCATATATATTATTGTGAAAAATGTTTAAGGAAAAAGGAAAGCAAAACAAAAAAAAAAAATAATAATAATAATAATTAAATTAAATAAAAATAATGTAAAAATAAATAAATAAAAATAATGTACTGTAAATTATAGAGTTTACAAAAAATGTTAGTTGAAAATTATATATTTATTTTAATTATTATTATATCATTGTGAAAAATGTTTAAGAAAAGAGGAAAGCACAAAAAAAAAATTTAATTAAATAAAAATAATGTAAAAATAAATAAATAAAAATAATGAAATTAAAATAATGTACTGTAAATTATAGAGTTTACAAAAAATGTTAGTTGAAAATTATATATTTGTTTTTATTATTATATATTTTTTTTTTTATATATGTATATTATATATTATAAATATATTTTTATAATTTCGAATAAATATAACGTTATATGCTAGCCAGAAATGAAACAAATATTCAGAAATATCAATTAACAATTTATTTTTAATTTTTTCGAATTATGACTAAGTCATTATTATTACTATTTAAATTTTATAGCAACCATTTTTTTAAAGTATGTTAATTTAGGGAAAGCGTTTATGATATGTAGAATCTTAGTCTGAAATGAAGAAATTACTTACAAATGATTTAAAACTATTAATAATTAATACAAGTCGAGTGCCCCAGCAGTTTAGTATGCATCTTTATCATTCATATTTATTATAAATACATACATAAATACTTTAATGATTAATAACCATTTTTTTATGCATTTCATATAATACTTTTCCCATTGTACCTTTTGAGCAGCTAAGCCTCGGCACTGGCCGTGGCCAGCGGCATTGCAAGAGATCTGGCGCAGTGTCTAAATTAAATAATTCCCACAACTGTTACACAGTTTCATGTTGGGACTGGGGGCCGTTGTTTGTGTATGTGTGTGTGTGTATGTGCGTGTTGTTGTTGTTGTTTTGTGTTTCATTTTGTTATATTTGTTATTTCGGACCAAGCGGCAGACTGATAAATGAGTCCCTAATATGAGCGCTGTTAATAAAAGTGGCAAATTAAACGTCAACCTCTGCTATTTTGTGCCATTCGTTGTGGGTCTGTGACGCTCTAAGGCGTCCAACTGATTGTTGCTGTTGTTGTTGTTGCTACTCCCTTTCTCTTATTTCCTTTTTTTTTTAATGTCTATTTGTTTGCTCTTCGACTAGCGACTGCCGACTGCTGACTGCTGAACGCTGAATGCCGAATGTCGTATGCCCAACGATAAGTTCTGCTGACATTTCTCCGGCCTCTGTGCATGTGTCTCATTAGTTGTTTGCCAGTTGTCGGCCACGCCCACACATGTCGTTGTTGCTGCTGTGTTGCGGCTCTGTTGGTTTATAGTTTGTCGCATGATTTTGCAGTTAAATGCCGACACAGCCGAGGGTCGAACATGGGCTCTTGAGTTGTTTTTAATGAGCATGTGTCCGGGCATTTTAATAAACAGCTCGAAAAGGGTTTCGCCTCAATCTGAACATAATTGGACACAACTAGCTGTTGCCCAAGGGGCGTTCAATTTTTAATTAAGCTTTTCTCTGGCAGCAGTTTGCCCTTTTGCATGCAAAAATTTAAATAAAACAGAGCCCTGCTACAGGTGAATGGCTAATAAAACAATGAACCCATCGCAAATGCAATTAAGCATGAATAAATGTGGGTATTATTCAAATAAACCTTCTTCGACGAGGCACGATGGGGCGTATAAGCAATGTGTGCGGCAGCAGCTAAACAACAATAAAAGCCAAATCCATTGATTATCGATAATTTAGGCAGTCAGGCGTATAGCCAGACGCAGCTGCTGCCCCCGCCCGGCCCTTCCGCAACCACTGTGTGAGTGTGCGAATAAACAAATGAAAATGACCGGAAAAAGAGGGAAAATCTATTAACGCCGAATTATTAACGTCACACTATTTGTAATTTATACGTTAATTATACGCAGCATGTGGGCACAGCAACAACGATGAGGGCGTGGCCTATAAACATTGATTATTATTGTTAAGCTGTTGGCTGTGACAGTCACTGTGCATGTGTGCGTGTGTATGGCTGTGTGTGTGTGCGACTGGGGAAACAAATGAACTAAAAATGCCAAATAAACTGCGCAGAGTCTTACGATATGCATTAAAAACTTTGCAGAAACTGAACTAAAGCTACTGAGGCGAGTCGAGCCAAGGGGAGCGACCACCCACATGGCTCGGCTGCTGCGATAACAGGCTTAAAACTAGGCAAGTAAAAGTAAGAGCCTGACATATTAGGACTAATGTCGCAACGCCTTCAGTCGCTAGAGAACTGAGCAAGCAAGTTGAGAGTCAACAGCGACAACCACTATGACTTTCAGCCAGCTGGCTGGGCTGGCTGGGCTGGTGGGCGTGCCAGCATGCATAGCTAAGACTGCAAATGATAAACTTGCACACGCATATATATGTATTAGAGTGGAAAGTATGTCAAGCTCAGTGACACAATAAGCACAGCCGCTGGGAGTGTTTCGAATGGGTCTATGGATGGGCCAACGGCTGCTGTGTGACGTGCAAATTATAAGCCTGCATGCGTAGCCCGCATCAACATCCTGTTCATGCCATTATCTAAGCTTATGCGTATATATGTATATGCTTGTGTATGTGTGTGTATGTATGTGCGTGCCGGTCGTCTTTTCTTTGGCGTTGCGCATACGCCACATGTGCCGCTAAATGCGTTTATTAATGCTTCTCCTTGGCCTAATTCGCAACACTTGTTCCTCATCGCCATACTCAACGTGTCGACGCTTACACCACCCCACCCCACCACACCCCCCTCCACCTCATCAGCCAGCTGCCATTTACGTGCATACATCATTTTGCATACATGATGTATTGTTGGATCTCGAAAATTATGCTGCTGCTTGGGGGCGCTTATGGCGGCTTGATGCTTGTGCTTATGGCGGCCATCTCCCTCTCTCATTTTCTCTCTCTCTCTCTCTCTCTCTCTCTTTGCCTTGCTCTATCTCTTTGTTAGCTCTTCTTGTGTTTGTGAATGTCAGTGCAGAAAAACAAAAGCAAAACAAGCAAGCGACAGGAACAGCAACAGCTACAGCAACAACAACAACAACAACAGCAACAGCAACGTAACAATGATAATAAAGGCGACAAGCAGCAGATGGCCTTGTTGCCAGGTAGTCAGGCACATGATAGCAGGCATAAGGCGAGGCGACCTATAATAAAGACAAATGCGCACTACTCTTGCACAGGACACATAATTAACACAGGAACCGTAAGCACGAGCTGCTATCAAGTTGGTCAACTTTGCACAATGCGAATGCCCCCAGCCAGATGCAAGCAGCCAAAGCAGAAAAGAACTACAACAACAACAACAGCAGCAACAAAGCACTGCCACGTTGACAGCGCACATGCAAAAAGCGTAAGACTCTGCAGGAGCAAAAGAAATGTCTTATGAATTAGCCAGAGGTGAAAGAAAATCATCAAAAGATATGCAAGAGATACAGTGAGAAAAGCTTGCAGCTAGCTAAAAGTTAGCGAAGAAGCTTATTTATTACGGATATTTCGTGAATATTCCTCAGAACTCATTGGTGGTGGGAGGTGATTAAAGATGGCATTTTATTAAATAAAAGGTTGCCTAACAACAATATTTATAGAGCGAATTTTTTTATGATAGCAATGCTTCTATGAGCAAGTGTTATATTCCAGTTGAGCTCGGGACCAACATATATGTGAATATACATGGTATAAATATTTAAATAGATTTATGAATAACAGAATATTCCAAACAAATTAATATTGAGTGCTTTGAGTAAAGCTGAAGAATGTGAAGACCGTTTGCCTTGACTCTTTGAGTCTCAGTTTAATTGTGCGAACGTCTATCGTAACGTGATGTCTCTTAAACGAACGTCACACGAATAGTTCAATAGCCTGCTAGTAGTAGTGGTACTTCCTCTATGTATTGCTTCTAAGAATTTCTTTCAAGTATTTTCTCTGAGTCTTTAATGCTTAGCCAAACGATCACCCACTTCACTTCACTATACTCCACTACACCACCAGGCCTGGGCGACTGATGAAATGCTGCAGCTGCTGCCCTTTATATAGGGCCACTTTCACTCATAGCCTATGGCTCTCTCAAGTGTTGAGCCCGTTGCAGTCGAACTTTAGATGACCAATGGGAACAGCCTCTGCTAGTTTCGTTTTACTTAAATATAAATGCCGAATGCATACTGATGCATACAGAGAGACAACTCAAATGATCTCCTGTAGTTCTTCATTGTCCCTTGCTCATGTTGGGCAGACAGAGGGAGCAAGAGCGAGCGAGAGAGAGAGAGAGAGAGAGAGAAAGAGAGAGGGACAGAGAGAGAGAGAGAGATAGAGAGAGAAAGTGAGAGAGTGAGAGAGAGAGAGAGATAGACAGACAGACACGCCGTGAGATAGACAGGGAGAGAAAGACACAGAGACAGATATGCAGACAGACATACGAACAGAAATATAGGCAAGCGAAGACTCATCGGAGTACTTCATTACGCTGCTCAAGAATTTACATATATGTAGAAGTATGTATAACGATAAAATGGCATAGAAAGCAGTTTCTTCTGCTCTACAGCTCTCTTAATATGAGGCACCATAACATAAAGGAAACGCAAGCTGTTGATTACACTGAGATCATGTTCTTTACATGCTGATAGAACGACCTCCTCACCCAATGGAACTCAGAGCAAGTAGTGACACGAGGTAATTAATATTAATATCCAAGTAACATCAGTCAGCGGGGGCCATTATAGACTTTTAAGCATTGAACTGTGAAGAGCGCTTGTTGCTATTGGATGGAATATAAATCGCAGCATCAAATCACGACCCTCGACACATGCGCCCCGGTCTTCTAATAGCCGTCAGTCACAATGGCATAACATTAATCAAATTTGTGACCTAAAAATGCTCAAGTTGAGTTTCATTTTTCTAGCGCAGACAATCAAAAAAGTTTACACGGCACCAGTGGGCGGAGCTCGCCCTCGTCCTTGCCCACCTCCACGCTCACGTTCACGTCCTCCTGTGTCGGACTGCCTGAGATAAGACCATTTAGCAACGTTGTCATTTCTCTTGTTTCGTAACGTTGATTTCATTTTATTGTTGTTGCTCGCTGCCCGGCTACCCGCCGACAAAGTTACAACTTGCCCCAACCCGACGAGCCGGCGCACGCCTGTCATAAATCTTGTTTTGAATGTCCTGCCAGCGTTGATAGCGCCCGAGTCAAGTCAGTCGAGTCATCGATTCGCATATAGCTGAGGCAACACATTAAATTAGTACACTTGATCGAGCAAAAAATATATATGGCATGCGCCTAGCATCGAGCTGAGCTGCGTTGCTCCGAGACGAACTGAACCTAAAAACCGGCCGACTCCGCTTGACGGGGTCCTTTTCAAGGACACGTCGTCAGTGAAGCGTTAACAGGCCCAACAGAGGGGCTGAAGGGGGCAGGGTGAGCTCTGCTTCTGTAGCCGGCGCATTGTGCCAGTTATAAATCTCGAACGCAAATTGACTGTGCAACGTTGCGACGCCTTTGAAGTGGACGCGCAAAGGATGCGACGCCGTTGCTGAGGCAAACGTTTCAGATCGTGGCCTGTTTGCGTCTGCCTCCTCATTCGAGATACGCATTTGATTGGCATTTTATGTTTGTGTTGCTGTTTGACTGCCGGCTTGACTTATGTTTCATTAATTTGCTTCTTTTTATTGGGGTTAACAATGATAAGACCGACGCTTAAGTGCGTAACCCAACCCAAGCCAAGCCAAGCCAAGCCAACCCAGCGCACCACAACAGGGCAGGGCAGCAAAAATGAGAGGTTAAAGTCTGAATGAGTCGAGGGAGGCATGCTTAAAAGAAAGAAATCTCTTGCAGTTGTAATTAGATATTTTTGTTGCTGTTTGTGTCTTAGCCTTGGCTGCCGATAAGACTGAGAGTGAAGAATTTTATAAATATTAATTAGTTTGTATATATTAATTAATTTTGTATATATTATAATATATATACAAATATTTAAAAAGCTAGTTCACTGTTATTCTTATCTATTCCTTATTAAATTATAAATATTAAAATAAAATCAAGCCGAAGGCCCCAGCCTTAATTTTATATTAACTCTACATTTTAAATGAATAAATTAAATGAAATAAAATTAAAAAATGTATATTACTTCTTATATACAAAATATATTAAAATTAAAATAAAAAAAAATATTTTTAAAATTACTTACATAAATTTAATTTATACATTTTAAATATTACATACTTAAATAATATTACACACATAAATTAAAGAAATCTACATTAATATATTAATAACATGTATAATAAACATATATTCATAATAAAAAAAAAAACATTTATTATGAATTATATTTTTAATATAAATATATATTTCCTTTGTATTTATATATAAGTATATATTGATATATTTTTATGCAAACATATATATGTATTTATATCATTATTGTAGCTTATATTTATGTTTTATATATTTTCACACACAAAAAATTGTTCATTTATTTATTTGTATATTTTGCATGGCTAAAAATTAATAAAGCCGCTTACAATCACACATAAGCTGATTAAATAATTTGTATTATTTCTGTTGTAATTGCTTATTAAGGACATAAACTGATTCCAGGCAAATAGGGACTCTAATTATTATTTATTTATTTATTTATTTATTTTTTTTTTTTTTTTTTAATTGTTAGATAAAGAGCAATTTCAATTCATATTACATAAGAAAGGAAAAAAATAAAATAAAATAAATATTGTTAGCGACTCTTAAAATTTAAAATTTGAATTTTTTTAGTTAATTAAATATTCGATATATATGCAAATAATATATTCTGCATGATACGTTTTTAAAGCTGGATTTTTATGCTGCACATTTTCTAGACACCGGCTGAGACATGCGCTTCATAAGCCCATTTGCTAGATATCGATGCATATTATTTAATATGCAAGCATACAGCGACAGATGGCAGCTGTCGGCGGGCGGGTGTTGCAGGGGAGGAATGGGTTACTAGTATTAAGGGGAATTGTGCATATTTAAGCAGCATGAGGCAAATGAATAAAACTTGCGCTGGATTCCGGTAGTTGAACTGTGCGTTGCCTGTCATATGCAAACGAAATTAAAATGCACTACAACAGCAGCAGCAGCAGCAGCAGCGGCAGCGGCAGCAGCAGCAGCGGCAGCAGCAGCAGCAGCAGCAGCAGCAGCAGCGGCAGCGGCAGCAACAGAAAAAGTGCGCATGAATGCATAAATAAGTGGACAAAAAGAGAGCGAGAGAGACACACACAGATAGAGTGAGTGAGAGAGAGAGAGAGAGGGGGGCACAAGCATTCTGGCCAGGTGTACGAGACAGAGGGGCATGGAATGCATACTTCATTGAATGGCACTCGAAAGTATGCAATTTGAACAACAGCCAAAGCATTCGTCGTGCCCTGGGCCCATAACTAAAGGCAGCCCTCGCATTTACTTCCATACCAACGGCGAATCTCAAGAGCGAAAGTCCTTGCTCTCTCTCTCGCCCAATGTGTGTCACTGGGCAGGAAGACAACGAAATTGCGACGAAGATGCCGCACGAATTTCATCCAATATACGCGCGCACCTTTAAGTTCAATTTATGTGTAATACGACTTCTCTAATTTCTGGCTTTTAGCTGCACTAAACTTGGCACAAAAGTAGAGTGTATTTAAAATGGAGTCCACACACACACATATAACGAAAATGGGTCAAACACTTTGCAACTCATATGGAGGACAAGCCAGGCACGTACTTAACTACATACATATATGTACATATATATGTAGCATATATATTTATATGCATGGTATATCTATGGAGGGGGCAGCGACTGCCAAGTGAAAGCTGCTCATGAGTCAGCCAAAGCAAAGTGCACACACGACAATGCGTATACGTCACGTTGTGCCAGCAGCTTAATGCAAGCGACGCAGCAAGCTGCTAGATGCGAACAGTTTGTCATGTGTCGCGGCTTGATGGAATTAACATACGCATTCCGTTCAAGTTCCCAGCTCCCCGTACCCAGCCCCAAGTTACTAGTTACTAGTTTGTGCGTGCCTTCTAAAACTGTAAAACTAATGCAATTTAATGGGATTTTACAAATTGTTGCGTAACTCTTTCAAGTCATATGAATTTGGGTACCAAGTAAGTGGCAAGAAGTGGCAAAAAGTTAGTCGTATATTAAAAATTCTAGTTCGCAAGGATTATAAAAGGGAAAATTTTGTATACATATTTTTATTTTCATACATTTTATATATATATATATATATATATATATATTTCTTTTACGTATTTTGCTGAAAATTAAGAAAGTAGTTGTTTATTCACTTTGCGTTAGTCATTTTATCATTTGCATTATTTAAATGTACTGTGTATGTATGTAATTTATTTATTTTATCAATAAATCAGCTGAATTGATACTTGTTTGCATTATTTATACATATATTAATTTGACATATGTATATTAAATTTTTATTTTATTTTATTTTTTATTTTTATTTTTTTTTTTAATTAAATTGAATTGAATTGAAATGTCAAATTGAAAGCTAATAAGAGAATAGGCTAAGAATTATTTATATTATTTGTTTGGGTCTATATTATATAAAAAAGAACATGATCAAAATAACATAGAATAGATTTCAAGCTTACTTCCTGAACTTTTCCTACTTTGCTAATTTATTTAGTTCAAAAAAGAGAAAAGCGCCCTGATTAACATTTTTTGTCTACATATTTATGCATTGAATTGTAAATGTAACCAAAACATTTTTATACTCTTATTCTTTGCTCCTTGTTTTTTTGGATTTGGTCTACAGTTTTTAGTTTGAGCTTTTGAACTTTAAGTCAACTTCTGCTTGACTTATTCATAATTATTAAATATTATTTATATTGCATCTACATAAATATGATTTATTATATGAAGTTGTTGTTGTTGCCCACAGTTCTTTATAAAACATTATAAATGAAAGTAAGTATGGAATGTTAAGCCTCTCAACTTTCCCTCTCTCATCCTACACTTTTTCTCAGAATCAAACTACGACTTTCGTTTTCATTTTATTTCATTTCATTGCAGTTACTTTTTTTTTTGTTTTTACTAAATCTCTTAGAAAGTTAAATGAATGAATATAACAAAGAACATTTTTAAAATATTTACTAATATATATATAAACTTTTATAAATCAGAATAAGACATATTTGGAAATATTCTTTTCGCTATTCATGTTATTCTGCGGCATCCCTTTTTCCTAACCTTATTTTAACATAGACTGAATTCCTTGCGTGGCTGGGTCAGCTAAAAATGCCAGCTTAGGTCAACCTTTGTCGAATAACTGTCCTTATGTGGTTTTAAATGTATGTCTATTGATTTTATCGAACGCACACACACACTCACATATACACTTAAGCCTTCGGCAGGCAGTTTGCTGCCAAATTGAAAACTACACGCCCACAAAATAAATTTGTAAAAGGCTTGAGGCCACGACAGGCGAATGAGGAAAAATAAAAGTCTGCATAGAGGCAAAGTGAAGCGAAACCTGACAGTGACCAACAGCAGTCTGCAGTCAGTGGCGGCGAGTCTCAGTTTCAGCTTCGCACAGAACGCCTGCCGGGTTATTTGTTGAGTTTTGCAAAATTTATGCTTGGCAGCAAGTCAAACGCTGTGCGGCAAGTCGAGGCAAAGTTTTTCAATGTCCCCATATGGTGAGCAGCGCAATTCCCATATAAATTTAATGCGCCAACAGGCAAAGAAATGTGTGGCTCCACTACTAAGCCCCTCCCCATCCCCATCCCCACCCCAATCTCCATACATCCTCTCGCTGTCTGCTGACTGTGACGTTCACGCTAAGTTAATGCCAGGCAACATAAAAATTGCATTAAGCGCAACGAGAATTATGCAAGGACAGCCAGCCCAGGCCGTGGCATCGCAATCTCAATCTATTTTATGCCCAGAGGCTGTGTACGAGAACTGAGCATAAGTAACTGGCCAGGTTCTCCATGTGGGCGCTACAAAATAAGCTAATTTTACACATGATAGGCCTCTCCCGGCCTCCATTTGGTTGACTAAACCAACCCAACCCAACCCAACTGAACTGAACTGAACCCAAGCTAACCTAGCCTAACTGGGGCTTGTTTGCTCTGCTCTGCTCGGCTCAGCTGAACTCAGCCTGAGCTGGAAATGAGGTTACGGTTGCATTTTACACGCCAATGAACTGCGTTGAGTGCATGATAAAGATTCATAATGCATTCAGAGCGAATCACAATGTCAGCGAATCGGAGAGTCTATGCAACGCACTCTGTGCGAATTACTTTGGCCAGCATTTAAATAACAGAGCCCCGTTTAGGGGCAGCTAATATGGGTCGCTATTGAAAGGCGATGCCTTAACAATGGCCTCTGGTGTAGGGGGGGCTTTCCGCATGGGGGGCGTGTGGCTCAACAAGCGATACATTTGAAGAAGTTGGCGCTTTGTTCGCAGCTCGGGGCTTGACCGTTTCCTTTGGCCTTTCTCTTGACATTTATATAATTTTAGCAAAATGATTTCTTCAAGCGTTTTTCTTGAGTAGACCTTTGGGTAAAGTTAATGGACTAGAAATTGCCAGCACAACAGAGCCCCGGGTCCAGCAAAGGGATAAACCATTGCAACAGTGAATAATGCGCATAATAAAGTGTCCAAAACATTTGTTTTTTTTTTTTTTTTTTTTGCTCCCTTTTCGGCTTTCTTTTTGGCATTTTGGCTGAACTTTCGGCTCGGTGCTGGTCCGAGCTCCAAATTGCTTTAAATTTGTTGTAATGGCGCTTTAAGTAGTTTTCTTTTGGGGCTTTTGCCATGAGATTTATGACAGGCGTGGCGTCGCTGGGCAACCAGAGCCCATTAAGCGTCGCATTCTGACATGCAACATATTTTGCTATTGGAAACGAAAACGAGCAAAAAAGAACAAAATGAAACGTATAGAAAAATGTGTCAGCTAACGACTAGAATCGATGGGACACTTTCCAATATTTATGAACTCTTTAGAAGTCTTCGAACTTGGCTTACTGCAAAAGTTCACAGTTTACATTAAATGGAAAGCATTTATGGGGAAATATATATAGTATATCTATATGTATAGTTGAAACTTGTGCTTAACTCTACATTTATTATATTATATTGAACTGTGAGCAGCTGGATATATTTTGATATATTTTTAGGCTGCATTTTATGAACAAGTTTTATATGAGGGTGGGTGCAGATATATTTTTATATATTTTAATATAGTTATTATTAGTTAATTTTCATCAGAATTTTAGAAGAAAATAAATATAGTGTTTTTATTTTTATTACTTTTTTTATGTTTTATTTTGAAATATACTAGTTATATAAAATTATAATATTTATATATATATTTTTTATATTGAGATTTTTAGACATACTCGCTCAATAAAATAATAATATTTTTTTATATTCAGTATTTTTATATTTCATTAATTTTATTATAACTACATTTCAAAATTTGGATAGCAGTGACATATTTGGTTTTTCTATTTTCTTAAATTGATTTTACCTAAATTCCTTAAATATTTTTGAAGCTAACATATGAATGTTTTCTATGTTTTCTTCTATTTTTAAAAATCAAAAAATGAATTCAATTCTGTGTCGATGACATTTGGGCGCGTTTCCGCTTGCATTTTCGTCTGACCTCGCAAGGCCACTACACAAACATTGACACACACGAGAAACGGCCATAAAAAAACACTCACACACACACACACACATACACACACACACACGCATACATACATATATATTAAAAGAGCTCAAATAGACGGATAGACACAAACCAATCTGAGCGTGGCAGTCGACTGTCTAGTCAACTTCCGCTATAGAAATTAAATGCGCACCACGCACATGTGTGACCCACGATGTTGTTGTTGTTGTTGTTGTTTATGGTGGTTGCTGGTGTGCTCTGATGTGTTTGCAGAAATATAAACAGTGCGGTGTTCACGCTCTTTCTGTGCGTGTGTGTGTGTGTGTGTGTGCCACAAATAAATATTGCATAAAGTCAAATAGGCGCACACACAAATACATACAAATAGGCAGAGCAAACATGAGCCGCTGTGCAGACAGCGCCGGACAGCCCAACATCAACATCAACATCAACATAAAACATAAACAGACGCATTAGCAGCAAATCATTTAAATATACAGAAGCTGAGAGAGAGAGAGACGAGGCGGCTGCTACTACTTCCCCCCTCCCACTCTCTCTCTCTCTCTCTCTCTCTCTCACACTCTTTGTCTCTGCCTCTGCCATTTAGTCATCCACACAAATGAGCCGGCGAGCGACTAACTGACTAACTAACGGTATCAAGCAGACACAACATAAATGGAGCCGATGTCAGTGGCTGCCGAATGGCTAACGGACAACGGCAATAGACGGATTTGCCAGTGATAACAAAGTCTTGCGAGGGCTGCCAAATAAGTTATGCATTCAGTGAGACCCTAAATAGTTTTCGACTCTAATTAGGCGCTCTTTGATCCGAGCGTGTGCAGGGACTTGCACTCTTGAGAGAAGTTGGAGCGAAGTTAAAGTTGAACTTTGCATTTTGGACCTGTAGGTCGTTTATTTATTTATTTATGACTCCCTCTACAGTCCCAATAAACTCCCTCAAATTGTGTACATAGTTTCCACCTTTTAATGTGACAGCTGTGTTTTGCATATATAATTTCGCTCTAAGTACTCAAAGATAAGCTCATGAAAATAAATGCCAAATTAAGTCTAATTGCAACCCTCGTCTAATTGCAGGCCTTGCTACAATATTGTTTAAATTACGCTCTAAATTTGATACGCCTTCAATGGGGCGCTTTAAGTGCTGTTTTTATATGCTAGATTTTACCTGGAAACGGAAATTGGTAATTGAGATTCTTGAAAATTTCGTATTTTGAAAATCAAAGCGAGCATTTTTTCCCGGAATTTGCGACACCTCTGCGTGGCAGTCTGATTGCAGCCCTCGCATAATGTATGGCTCCCCCGGCTGCCCGCCTCCTGATTGGTAGATTGTGGTCCGAATTTGATACACGCTTCAAGGCCACACGGATGGCTGACCATGCCCACTGCGTCATTTCGTATTTGTATTTATCTCTCGGTCGCCCCCAAAGCGCTGCTAATTATGCGTGGCATGAAAAGTAGTCGCAAAATGTGTGTTGTTTCTGATATTTCCAATGCGCTGTGCCATAGAGATGAATGTCTAGACGAGGCACCCGAACAGGCACAGATACAGCTACAGATACACAGCTACAGCTATTTACTATACTATGCTAGTAGCTGCACGCACAACTCTGCAGCTAGCCAGCAGCTGGAGTTGGGTGGCAGCAGGCGTCGCTTATTCCCGTTAAGTTCGCTGCGGCCTCTTCGCCCAGTCGGCATGCTACGTGGCAGGCAGATGTTGAGTAAAATTCTTCAACTAAAATTGCAAAAGTTTTGCCTCAACAGCGCTGGGTGTGTGCGTGTGTGTGTGTGTGTGTGTGTGTGCGAGTGCTTGTGTGTATGTGAAAAATGGCCAAATAGCAACTAATATGGCGCACATTAATTACGACAAAATGGCGCTAATGTCGCCAGGGCACACTTCCGTTGTGCGTGCGCCTGTGTGTGAGTGTGTGTGTGTGTGCGACATTTGTATGCGTGTCACGAAGCTTTTTTCAACAGCACAACATTTGCGTCGAATGAGTGGAGTGATGTTTTACTAGCACACAAAACGGCCTTTGATGGCATTTGTGTGGGTTTGCGTTTGGGTTCACCCTAACTCATAAAGAGCGTCGCTCAGGGCAATCTGCTAAGGTCACAGCAGCTTAAGCTATTCAGAAATTTAATATTTCACAAAATTTTATTCAACTATTATTTTAATTCTATGTTATGGAGAGTAAATATTTTTGGAATTTAAGCTTATTAAAAATTGTACTCAAATATTTATTAAAAATATTCGCCGACCGAAAATTAATTATTATTAATAGGCAAGCGCCTTATGTGCCTAAATCTATCAGCAGGTGTTTAATATAATAATATTCTCATATTCCTAAATTAGATATTATTATGCATATATTTTTAGCATTATATGTATATGTTAATAATATATATTTTTAAATTATTATAATTATTGCATATATTTTTGTGGATTAAATTATTATAAAAATATAGATTGAATATATTTTTGTTTTAATATTTTATATTTAATTTAAGTTTTCATTTGTTCCTTTACTAAGTATTGAGTACATTTTTCTTGATTAAATTATTATAATTATATAGATTGAATATATTTTTGTTTTAATATTTTATATTAAATTTAAGTTTTCACTTGCTTCCCTTACTAGGGAAATTGTCCTTTTCCATATATGAATCCCATGTAAATAATTATGTAAAATACTCTAATTAATATATTAACAAAGTGGATTAGCCATCAATTTATAACATATCACATATATAATACATAACATATGTATATAAATACATTCACTGCATTCAATGCAATCTTCCCCTGAACATTCCTACACATCTTCAACCTCCCCTCGCTAAATCACTAAATGCTCCCATATTTCTTCTATAGCTGAGCCACTTTCTTCTGGCTGTTATTATTCTCTTCATTTTTTTAATAAATATTCAATTTAAGTTTGTATTTAGTGCACAGCGCCTGTGAGCAGAGTTGGGGGAGGGAAAAAAAAAGCAGCCGCCATTGTTTGGGCCCCATTGAGCGCCATTGTGGAGCAGTTGACATGGCCGAGCAGTGTCATTGTTATAAATAACTATATACGAGTGGTTTTTATTGCCTTTGTTGCTGTTGCTGTTGTTGTTGCTGTTGCTGTGGTTTTGTGTGGCGCCGCTGACGCTTAGGTGTGAAAAGGCGTATTGTCTGACCGCAGAGCCCTGGACACAATGTGCGGTGTCATCCCTCACATGTGTGCGATGCTTAAAGTGTCCAATATTTGACGGTGTGTAAATGCAGTAAAAGCATATATATGGAATATATCTTTTCCCAATGCGCATAGTTGTTGCTTTAGCCGTCTGCTTTGTACTTTATTAGCCACACAATGCACGTAGGCGGACGGAACCTTTCGGTTGGGTACCAAAAATAACATGCCATAACCTCGTACACTGTGCAGCCATGTAAGGCCATGCCATATACAACTGTTTGCTCACACACACACACACACACACTCATACACACAATTATATAGATGGTATTGTATATAGAGAGAGGCAGTAAGTATATGGGATTTACGGTACTTCAATGCGTCTGTTTACCCATCTTTTGAATGGCTGCACAACATCTCCCATGAAATACAACACAAAGTGGGCGTAAATATGGTTATCAAAAGATTCTGACCAAAAAGTTGAACAGCACAAAAAAAGAAGAAGAAGAAAAAATGAAAAAAGGCCACCTGACAAATACACCTTTTGTAGCCTAGTTATGCAGCCTATATACAGCCTGCTTTAATGTACAATCAAATGTATGTAATGGGGCCTCCCCCACTCCCCCACCCCACTAGAATTCATGCGAAAATGAATAAAGCCATTCAGAGCAACAAAAATGGCATATATTCCCGGCAGCCCGAAAGCCCGGTAACCGGGCCAACCAGCTCTCCAGATGTATCTCTGATTTGGTTTAGGCCAATTTAAGTGAAATCCGTTTTATTTGCCAACCCTTCTGAATGAGGAACTGATGCAGCCATACGCATTCAGAATTCAAGTTTACACAAAAATCAACTCAAATCGAGTGAGGATTGAAGTGAACAAAACAGAAATTCTTTCAACTGTTGATGCTCTCATATATTTATGAAATATTACGTATATGTTCAACAGAATCCTTAAAAATAAAATTCATCATTGCTCATTTTAACTTAAGCTGCATTAATACAAATTAAATTTATTTTCATATGCGAATAAATAAATGAATAAAAATCCAATTAAACTATATATTTATTAGCAATTTAACGACTCCAGTTCTTTGTGTCGAATTTGACATTTGTTGTTTCTTCATTCGCACCCCAATGAAACAAAACGGCATGCGAACGGGGATTTGGCATAAAACACAGTTAAACGTCAACAAATCCGTGAGGTTCACTCAATCGCAGCGCAACAAACAAACACACATTGGGGAGCGCAGTAGGCAAACAAATGTAAAAAGGATAAAAACATAAGACCCACAAGCAGACAGACAGACAGATGGTCGGCAAGTGAAGAGAGGGAAAACGGGCGACAGAGCTGAGGAGATGGGCGCTTGGGATATCCAAAGGCCGCAAACAGAGGCCAGCCAAAGCAAGAAGGCAGCAGCACAACAGCTGGGCAAAACAATTGTTTAAAGCAGCTAAAATGCGTAGCACACACACACATACACATACACAGACACACAGATATATAAGCGTAGCGGAAAGTACAAAGCCACAGCCGAAGCTAGAGCCGCAGTCAAAGCCAGATCCCGGCGTAGAGCCTTTGGTATTGTGTGTGCCAAAGCCCACCTGCCACCAAAGCCCAGTGCGTGACGCAGCCGTCACGTGTTGTGGGTATATGTGTGTGCGTGTGTGAGCTCCATAAAGCTGCCTGTGCGCGCACTGAAGTAGACTACAATATATATGGCTCGTCTTAAGCTTGAGCCGGGCGACTGTTGCTTCAGTCGCGCCCTTTGCTTTTAATGCCGCCAGCAACAATAAAAATAACAACGGCAACAACAACAATTGTTACGCGCGAGCTCACACAAACAAACACTCACACACACACACACACACAGAGGGAGAGAGTCACACATACATGTATACATTTTTAAAATGCTACTTTCACGCAAAATTTAATCTCAATGACATTTGAGGCAAACTACAGACAAACCAAAGTAGAGCGGGGCAAAGCTCTGCCCCTGCCCCTGCTCCTGAAGTTAAGTGCTCGCCGGCGTGGGCGTGGCTTTGTCTACACAATTGGCACACATTAGATGCCTAATAAGCAGATAATGAAAAATTAAATTTAACATATGTCATTATATATAGGGAAAGGGAGCTGACCTCAGCGAGCCGAAGAACTGAGAATAAAATGGAATTTGATCAAGGAATTTATTTGACTGGCAGTAAGCTTAAACAGGAATTGAATTCTAATTTTTATTTAATTTTTTTTTTTATGTTTTGTTTTTCTATTCTCTTCTGTTTTCTTCTCATTTCGATTTGCATTTTTGGTCACAAATTGATAAACATCAAATTAAAAACGCAGCGAAAACAAAAGCCAGCCGACAGACTGTGTATAAAACCACATAAAAGCCATAAACGACTGTGTTTTGCTGTGGCCTACACGCACACACACACACGCACACAGCATCAAATCTGACCGAAATGCACGCGCGTGGGCAAAGAAATCGAGCTGGGTGGGGGAAGGGAAATGGAACTGGCAAAACGATTTAGCCACAGACAATTTTGCAATTTTAAATGTTGTTGCGCGTATAAATAATTTAAATGTGCGCGACACACACACACACACATGTGAATGGACATTTGTATAGATTGCATTTGTCAGATAGGCTCGTTTCTATATGTTTGGCTGCGGCCTTATGTTTAAGCGCTGATAATGCGATTGTTGATTGAGTGGGGCAGCGGGCTGTTGTTGCTGCTGTTGCCGGTGGTGCTGGTGGTGCTGGTGGCGCTGGTGGCGCATTGTGGCTGTGACAAAAGATTAATAGCTTTTATGTGCCTAATTTCGATTTGATTTTAATGCGTCTGGCCAAACATTTTTGATTGCGTTTCGCTCGGACTAAAAAAAAAATTTGAGAATTTGATGTGGGTTAGCGATGCTGGCACGAATTGAGTTATTAGGGTTGAATATCTATCAGTATCAGCTAAACATATATATAATATATATACGTATATACATATTTCATTTGGCAGGACTTGAGAAAAGATTGCGAGCTTAATTTTTCAGTGTCTAGACTATAATGATAATGGGTCACTGACGCCGTCTGACTTGTGGAATTTGTGGAGATGTACAAAAATAATAATTCTGGGAACAAGTAAATTGGGAGTGTTTTAATGTGGGAGTCAAAGAAGCTTTCAGCTAAGTGACAGTGTTTTTTTATACCCTGAACCCATTGAAAATGGGAAATCAGGGTATAATGTTTGTTGAAATGATTTTAAAACGCAGAAGGAGGCGTTGCAGACCCCACAAAACTTATATATTCTTGATCAGGGCGACGGCTGAGTCGATTTGCCCTGTCCGTCTGGCTGTCTGTCCGTCTGTCCGTTGTCCTCTGTCTCCGTCGTCCGTCGTCCGTCGTCGTCTGTCCGTCTGTTTGAAGCGTCGATTTCGCGATATAAGAGCTAGAGACTTGAATTTTTTTTTTAAATGACCGTATATACAGCGCGGACGTCGAGTTTGCTTTTAAAATTCGATAAATCATCCCGTTATGTTTTTATCGAGTAAAAACATTCAAGTTCAAATCAGATGCCTCTATAGCTAATTGTGAATGATTTTTCTTTTTTTTTAATTTCTCAAATATTCAATATAATATGTAGATCATATGCTGAAAGTTTCATTAAATTCCGTTCAGTCAAAAATTAATAAAAAATAATCAAATATTTGGCCAATTAACAAACGCACGTGCAGCAGCTACAACAAAAACATCACATCAGCTGTTAGTTTCGTTTAGTTTTGGTAGATGGCGCAGCAGCAGTGAATCTATTTGAGTTTTGCCAGCGCCACTAGCAGGAGTGAAGTGGCCTAGTGTGTTAGCTGCATGACGCTCGATCGAGAAGTCCGCGGTTCGAATCCCGGTCGATGCAACTGATGTTAGTTTTTTTTTAATTGTTTCAAAATATTTTTATATTTTCATAAATGAGTTTTCTATTTATTTATATTTTTGAATACACCGAAATTGAAATTTTAACTATACCTGATGTGCGTTTTTAATAGTTTGGTTATTCTAGCAGATTCTTAGAATCACATCAGCAGTTAGTTTCGTTTAGTTTTGGTAGATGGCGCAGCAGCAGTGAATCTATTTGAGTTTTGCCAGCGCCACTAGCAGGAGTGAGGTGGCCTAGTGTGTTAGCAGCATGACGCCCGATCGAGGAGTCGCGGTTCGAATCCCGATCGATGCAACTGATGTTAATTTTTTTTTAATTGTTTCAAAATATTTTTATATTTTATTAAATGAGTTTGGTATTTTATTTATATTTGTAAATACATCGAAATTGAAATTTCAGCCATACTAAATGAGCATTTTTATTTGTTGGGTTCAGGGTAGTATCTAGTCGAGCGCTCTCGACTAGAATTTTCTTACTTGTTTTATTCATATATTTATTTATTTTACTTTTTATTTATTTATTTATTTTATTTTTTTTATTTTTATATATTTTTATTTATTTATTTTATTTTTTTATTTTTTATTTTATTTATTTTATTTATGTATTTTTTTCTTTATTTTTTTTTTGATACTAACTAAACAAGAATAAGGGGGAAATTTAAATATTGCATCATTCTAAGGCAGCAAGATTATAAATTGCAATATATATTTATTTTTAAATAGTTATCAAATTGGAAATTTGTTTACTAACAAAAGGTAGAGCGAATCATAAATTAATTAATGAAACATATTAAAATATACAAAGAAATAAATAAATATGAAAATAAATAATGTAATCCATAAATTCCCCTCAAATTTGAGTCTAACAAAAAAATATGTGATTTATAAGGATGTGAGTGCACGCAATGTTGTGTGGTGTCGGTGTCGTTGTCGATGGTGGTGTCGGTGTTGGAGTACTGCGTACAGCTGAACATCATTGTAACCGGTCCCATAATAGTGGTAGTAACAATAATGGCAACAGTCGCACAAGCTGGATATGGCAATTGCAATTCCCGGCCGAGCGGCGGCTTTTAAATTTTAATTAACTCAACGGCCCGGCCAGGCCGAGCCACAAAGGCGTCGGCTGAAGGGGGCTGTGGGGCAGTGGAGCTGTGGGTTGGAGTGGCAAGCCGTGCTGCTTTAGCCATGGCAAAGTCAGTGGCAAAAAGTTATTATTTATTTCATGTTATTTCGTGCTGTTCCAACGCGCCATAAATGGCGACCGAGCCGAGCCACTGACATGCATCCGCCGCTGCCGCTCAGTGCCCGCACCCGCACCCGCACCCGCACTCGCAGCAGCCCACTCCAGCAGGAGTCGGATACAGATGCAGTCATAGTCGAGCCATAGCTGACAGAAGGAAAATGCAACTAGGCTGGGGCCATGTTCATTTATTTATGAGCATTTTACACAGCCAGAGAGCACAGCGAGCAGCCGGCAGAGGCGGCCTCAAAACTCGACTCAGCCACAGGCAGCTGCATCCAAAATTATGCAAATTTTTTAGCTTTTTTCAAAATGTTATTCTCAATTTTGTTGTTGCTGCTGCTGCTGCTGCTGTTGCCTGTGTCCAGTGGAGTTCCATTTTGTTGCCCCCGGACAGAGCATTCAAAAATGGCAGCTCTTTGTGATGTGGGCAGCGGCCGGCCAACCACTTGGCCGGTGGGTGCAAAAGTTCAACTGTTGTTTTTGCTCCAGGCGGTGTCCTTGTCAACGCAGCTTTTGTGTTGTCTGCTTGGCATATATATGTATATATATAACCCATTTTTGGCTTTTACGACTACAAGCCCAACAAAACGAAACAAAACAACTAACACTAACACTAACACACTCCTGTGTGCTGCTCCTGCCTTAGCTCAGCCATTTTGTTCCTGTCTGTGCTGCGGTCTTTGTCGCATGCAAAATTTGTGTGTGCGGTCAACGAAAATCCCCGACAGCACACACACACACACACACACACACACACACACACAGGCAGCACCGTCATGTTGCTGTTCAGGCAAGCGCAACCCAACAAGAGTTCACTCAAATTGCATTTGGTGTCCGGGATTGCGCCGGCCGTCGCGTCGGCCACTTGTCCAATGTTCACCGTTTTGTTTACCAGCCGGCCTACAAAATAATGCCGGGGCGGTGCTGCTGCTGCTACTTCAGCACGAAAGGTCCTTTTATGGCATGGACTGAACCCTAAAAGAAAATAGTTTCAATTTTTAAGTGCATACTTGAGGGCGTGCCGTAAAGCCCATCGCCCGCTTTATGATCCATTCAGAGTATGGGCATTGGAGTGCATTCACCCGTGCCATGAATCATTATTGAGTCATATCTACCGAGATATATGTGTAGCCTCCATAGCAGAGAATTGTGAAAAGAAAACTCAATTGCGCGCGGGCTCCGCTCTGCAATGTGCAATATACAACTGCCATTGTGCTGGCAGCTAATATCATATTTCACTTTATTTAGCAACAGCCGGCGGGGCGGGCGCTATGCCATTTGGCAACTTTGATATATGATAGACACATTTGTAAAAGCGCTCTCGACATATTGTAAAATTGCAAAATATTTGCAAAAGCCTTTCACAGACAGAGACGCGCATAGGAGGCGTCTGTCAGTCACCTGTGTGTGACTCTCTCTATGTGTGTGTGTGTGTGAGTGTGTGTCTATGTAAATGATATGATTGAATATGCAACATTATTTATAATGACATCAATGGACGGGGCACAAAGAGCAAACTACGCCCACACAGTCACAAAAGAAGCTGTCTCTCTCATAGTCTCTCTCTCTCTCTCTCTCTCTCTCTCTCTCTCTGTCTATCTGTTTGGCTTGCTAATAAATTGTATATTTTTTTCGCGTATAATTTCTAGGAATGTCTGTAAATATTCTTTAAAATTGTTTTTCTTCTCTACTTGATGCAGACATATTAAAAATCAAATTGGCCTAACGAATTTTTATTTAAGTTTTATTTTGTCAAGTTTTTTTTTTTTTAGTTATTTTAGATTAATAAAATAAATATATAAATAAAATAAAAGTGAAAAAAATCATACATATATGGACATAATAATAAACGAGCATGCCTTAATAATTCAATAATTCTACTTTATTATATTTGTTATTTATCTAAATACTTTAAAACAAATTAAATATTTTAAAATTCATAACAAATAAATAAATATAAGTATATATATATTGCTATATTATTAATAATAAAGTAATATAAAACAAAATAAAAATACATTCAGCTCGATTTATAACGTTAAAATAATTTGTTGAGAAATTTATTAACTTATTTATTAGTTACTAATTATTATTATTGACATTGCTTCGAGCATGCTGCTTTATTAAAAATTAAATATTTCAAATATATTAATTAAGATTAATAATGCTTAACAGCTATTATGTACTCAAATCTCCACGTTTATTAAATAATATATATAATTATGTATTTATAGTGTACAAACTCTAATTTTGTCTCGCGCCTTCTTCTTTAATAAAAATTAATTATTATAAAAATATTTATTAAGATTAATTATGCTAATTACTAATATTAAATACTCAAATTTCGCCGATGATTAAATATATATATATTAAGTTGCATCTCTAATGTAAAAACTCTAACTTTAAGACTATAATTAATTTTGTTCACATTTTGTTATTACTTTTATGATTTACTTATATATTTAAACATATTTAATGTTTTATTTATAAAGTAAAAACTTGGCTTTTAGGAGTTTATTAAATCTGTATGGATTTTGTAATGATTTTTATTATTTGAATATACATATAAAAATATACAAAGCTGTCTTTAAAAAGTGGAAACCTTGTTTTTAGAAGTTTATTAAATCTGTATGGATTTTGTAATTATTTTTCTTGACATTGCCTCGCGCATGCTGTAAAAATTGTTGCGTTGCTTAATAACAATTTCTCTAACATTGTTTGCGCTGCTACTGTCACGGGCTGCAATAACAAAGGCAGCTGGGAAAAGCGATCAAGTCGCTGCTATGGTTGGCAGGATAAAGCGCTTAACTGACAGGTTAATAATCTCGACTCGATAATCGACAGCCCGCCCGGACAACGGACAACGGCACAAAGGACATAACATAGAAGACAGGCAATACACCAAAGACGACGACGGCTGACAGCGAGCGCAGAATGTGAACGTCGAATGCCGCGCACAGTATAACACATACACATAAACTCACACACACACACACACATACGTGTATACAGGACTAAGACAATAAAGGCAGCCCTTGGCATGAACGTGGGTCGGGCATTGCAATGCGGGTAGCAATGCGCCAAGGGCTGCCAGCAAGCGTGAGAAGGATAGCGAGAAGGGAGCCCGGGTGCGCGGGAGTGAGCGAGAGGGAGCTTATTAACGTGACGCAGACAGCTATTGGGAATTCCTGGAAACTCGCCGTGTTTGTGCCTTATCGCTTGCCCCATTGATTGGCAAATATTTCAATTATTTTTTCATTTTGTCAATAAATTGTGGTGGGCGAAATTTCTGTCGATTTGGCAAAAACATTTATAAATCTCATACGGCAAATATAACCAAAATGCGTGCGTTATTTATGGGCGTCGCACATTTTTTTGCTCCTACCCAGCGAAATTGTCAAGCGATTGACACACATTTTGTAGCGAGCTGAAGAAGTAAAATGAAATGAAAAAAAAAAGAAAGCAACAGAAAAAAAGAAACCAGAAATAAAAAATGTAAATAAAATCATAAATTTATTAAAATGCAGTAGCAGCGCTCGGCAGATCCCAGTGCAAAGCCAAAATACATTTTCATGTCCGTGCAATGGAATTTACATGCAAATTTAAAAAAAAAAAACATGTCTGTGTGAGTAGATGTGTGTGTGAGAGAGAGGGAGAGAGAATCGTGTGAGTGTGTGGCATATTTGACATATAGCCGAGTCGGTTTTACAACGTCATTTCTGGTTCTGTTGAAATATTAAAATGGATGGCACACAAATGCATATGGCTTTGGGAAACTCAAACAGCAATAACAACAACACAACAACAACAGCAGCAGCAACAACAACGAGAACAATAGCAGCAACAGCAGTAAAAACAAGGCCTGAAAGGAAGCTATGAAATATACATATTTTTAGCGCTGACAAATATTTGCTTAATCGATTTATTATTTGTTGCACAATTTCATAATGAAGCGGCATTAATAATGCCTCGACAGGCTTAATGTGTGCTAAAAAATGCATGAGCAAAGCACACACACACACAGGCAAACACACACAAAGTTACTTTCAATTTGTGAGTATCATGTGACATTTTTTTTTTTTTTCGAGAATTTTTATTAAATCAATGAAATTTGTATAAATATTATTATAGCCAACCAAATTGGATTGCAACATATTTGGCTGTATATTAAGTTTTATGGATTTTTATTTTTTAAACCGAAAATTATGTAGAGCATAAATTGACTTTCAGCTTAATTTAATTGTTGAATTTGTTTATTGATTTCCACTTGCAGTTTTTAATAAACAGATTGCAAAATAATAAACGAGAAAGTTCTGCATGCCGATCAGGTTTCTCTGTCAATATATTTGACTTATACATCGTAGATTATTTTTTTTATTAATCTTTGCATTCATTTCAATTTGTTTCTTAAATATTGAGTTTATCACTAGGTTTTCTTACTGTCCAGAACTACTACTATTATAACTAATATTTTTTTATACCGTCGTTATCAGTGTTGAGGTGATTTGATACCTCTTCTTAATTTTGTGTGCTTCTGCTCTTTCTGCTTTGTCTCTTTCACTCCGCCATTCTGTTCGTGAAGTTAGTTCGCTTTGATCCGATCGATCATTCGTACGCAACGACTCTCTTGGTTTTAATTCTTGCTCCTCAATATGCTCGATGCTCTGAATATGCCCTTCCCATTAACTCTTCCTATTGCACCTAAACTGTGTTTTATATATTCAACTTTCATAGCATCATGTTAATTAACAGTTGCTCAAACTAATGTTAAACTAACATTTAATGTAAAGCCATATACATAATATATAAATTAATTGCTTTTTTATATATTATATGCAGATGCATAATATGTAAAATATGCCAATATTAAATACTATTTGTGTAAATTTTTTTTCTACTTTTTTTTGACATTTTTGTTTCTCAATAATTCTAGAGCAAATTTTCAATGTATATATTTTTCATTTAATTTCCTATATACAACATTTTCATTTGCATAAAATGTTAGCATGTATTAATTCTATATAATATGCGTAGTAACTAATATTATTATTATTTAAATATTAGTATTTACTTTCTACTTTCCTTAGCCTTTCTTTATTTACATTTTTGTTTCTCAATAGATCTGCAAGAATCTTTAATGATTTTAATTTTATTATTTTTGAATATATTTTATAATTATATTACTAATCACAATAGATTGTAATAAATATAAAATAAATATATTTATATAAATCTACTAGTATTTCAAATAAATATTAGTAAACAGTGAAATTAATAAAAACAATGTGAATGCAAAAAAATAAATAAATAAATAAATAAATAATAAATATATTATTTTATATATTATTGTACTATATTATTAATTTTAAGGAATTTATCATTAAATGACTTCAAAATTATTTTAATATATATATATTAATATATATTGCTACCTGCTGAAAACATATTGTTTATTCCAAATTGGCTGTACTTGCTTATCATATTGTGAGCCAGAGTGCAGGCAATAAAGGTCAACGGTTGCCACTAGGCACAGTTATGTAAGCACCGAACTAACTTGGCTAGCAGTGCAGTTACCAGTTACTAGTTACCAGATCACAGTTACCAGTTACTTACAAGGCTCAAGTGGAGACAGCAGCAGCAGCGGCAGCAGCTGGTGTGACGCCCTCGCCGCCCGCCTGGTTGTGCCTTAAGCTGACCAGGAGCAGCTGCTGGGCGAGCGGCGCCGCTCTCCAGGGCTGAAGAGCCAGTTTGCCAGTTACGCCTCTTTTGTTTAGCTTTGATTTAACATTTTGTACGTTTACTTTACAGTTTAACAGCCGGCAAAGGCATGACATGCTGTGGCAGCTCTGTGCACGCCCACATGGACAGAAGCCGCCTCTGCCTCCGCCTTCGTCTTTGAGTTTGCTTCCGCCTCTGCGTGTGCCCGCGCCCCGTGCGCTTTGCTCCTGCATTTTTATACACTTTCACGTTGGCAATTTCATTTGGTTCGGCTCGCTGTGGGAGTTCAAGCTGAAATGTGCTTTTAGTTTTTGCTTTTGCTTTTCTTTTGCCCATTTTGTGTGCGCACTTGCCCCTTTATAATGCCCTCTATACCCTGTCCCACTGCCCCCAGTCCCCTGTCCCATGTCCTGTGTACGCTGTGCGCTGTGCGCTCTGCACTGTGTCCCGGGCCAAATAGTCCGCCGTAAAGTGCGCGAAACTCGACTGGCACTGCAACTAGAACTAATGCTGAGAGCTGCAGAAGGCGTTCGAGTCGGAGCTAGAGCTGCAGATGAAGCTGTGGCTGTAGCTGTAGCTGCTGTCCCATGTGGACGGCGAGTTGACAACTTTTTTTGCTGTCGTCGCCGACGCCGACGCCGCTGCCGACGCTGCTGTCGCTGTTTTTAGTTCTACTTGTTTAAGTGTAGTTGGTTTTAGTTGCTGCGAAATGCTGAATTTTTCTCAATTTTTTCTGTATTTTCTTTTTTATAGCTTCTATTTTTTTTTACTATTTTTTTTTTTCTTGTTCCAGAAGTTAAATGTTTCTACGTCGCTGATGCGCAACCGGGCGGCACAAATGCGAAATGGCTACAAACAATTTGAAGCAATAAAATAAAGAGTGCATGCCAAGAGGCGGGCAGTGGGACGAGCTCAACTACAACTACAACGACAACTACAGCTACAACGACAACTGTAACTACAACTACAATTGCAACGACAACTACATTCAGGACTACAAGAGAAGCAAATGCCACAATATCTGGCAAGCGAAATAAAAGCGAAATTTAATTGTAAAATTGTTATTGTACTTTGAAGTGCCGTCCGCTAGCTGCCGTTGGCTAACAGCGAGTGGGTGAAGTGCCTATGGCCACTGGGGGGGTACTGGGTGGCTACTGGCGGCGGTTAGCTCAAGTGGTGCACGGGCGCTGCGCCTTTCGAGTGGTGCTAGCCGTGTCACACGTTGCCCACGCAGTGGCTAACCGCGTTGCTAATTGCCCGTCAGACCACTCGAAAGACCTCACAAGAGAGTGCAGCACAATGCCAGCCCCAGCTCGAGCTCAAGTTAATCAAATTTCATGCAGCCGGCAATATTGATTTCCCAGATGCTCTATGACTGCAAAGATGCAGCGTATGCATGATGTATGATGCATGATGCATGATGCATGATGTATATGCGTCTGCTATGCAAATGCCTGCTTGAAATTCGTATATGCTGAGAACATGTGTCCAACTTTAATGCAAAGTCAACAGACCCCGAGCTACCCTAGAAAAACGTAGCGCCAGCCATTGTGAAATCTTTGCCTTTTGCTCTATGGCAACAATTACATGTTTAATTAACTTTTTGTTATGACAAGCTGAGTGGGGGGCGTGCCACATCCCATTCGGGGCAGTAATTAGAAAAGTGCAGGGAAGAGAGAGAGAGAGAGTGAAGGAGGCGAATGAACTGATGAACTCCAGACCGTACATATGCAGCGCCAGAAAGTATGCAATGGAAATGTGTTGCTTGAGCTGCGTCTGCCACATCGAGAAGTCAAGTCAGAAGCATGCAGAAGCCTGTTCAGCAGCTCGCCATTTCGTCAGCCAGTTATTCAGTGTCAAATTTTCATTTAGATTCTCTATGCAAATGGTCTTAAATGTTACATAACACACAGACACACTCACACACGCAAGTGAGTAGCTCTGTGTGCTAGGATTACTTCTCGGCTGACATATGAAATTGCAAGTTATGCTTGCCATTTGCCGCAGACACGGACGGACAGACAGAAGACAGGAGAACTTCTGCTGGCGCCGGCTGCTGTAGGTTTACGGCTTTAAGCCCTTAAGGTGTTCGCCCGGCGCTGAGCATCTTTCACTGCCGGCGGTTGTCTGTCTGGCCGTGTCCATGTTAAATGCATTTGTCGAGCTGCTAACGACTTAACATTTATGATTACTCTGCTCGCAAATTGGTAGGCTCCAACTGGGGGCTTTGGCTGCACTAATTGGCAATGTGTGACAGGGCTTAGTGTCTGATTCAATCAGACTTTATGTTCTTTGCGTATGTCTCTCTCACGCACTCCCGTTCTCTCTCTCTCTCTCTCTCTCTCTCTATTTATATATCTCTGCTGCTGCCTTTCGCTCTATTTTCTATCAGCATCAACTCTAGTTTAAAAGTTTTTACTTAAAGTGAAAATTGTTGCTCGAAATAAAATAAATATTTATATATGAGTATAAATACATATATTCTGGTATACACTATGGTTTTTTTTTCCATGTTTTGTTGTGGGCGCTGGTCAAAAGTTTGTTCATTCTATTTTTACCCGCTCTATTGTCAGCCTTTTCTATTTTATATGAAAAGTTTTGCTGGTCAATTTTTAATTTCGGCATCTCCACCTGCTCGCAAGGGAAATGTTTCTAGCTTAGTTTAATGATTGAACAAAAAACTTATATGTATGCATGCAGCTCTGGGATTTCCAATGGGAATTCTCGCATATACATATATCTAATTTCAATATACATAAGTGGCAAATATTTTGAGTAAGATAATTTAATGATGCAGCCCTAGAATATTTTTTCTTTAAGATAGCAAATTGAACTAATTCGTTTATTGAAAATACAGTTTTCAAGCATAGATGATTGATGATGAAGATAAAAATATTATATTGAAATGATTTTATTAATTTTTATTTTATTTATTATATTTTTCTTCTAAATTTTATTTTATTTTTATTGAATATTATATTTAATAATATTCAACTTTTTATAAGAAAAAATAAAATGTAAAAATGTTTTTTAAATATAAATAATATATAAATAATAAATAATAACAATTGTCATGACAATATGTATAATAATCGCAAAGCCTAACTAAAATAATACTTTATTAGTATTGCAAGGCTTTTCCATAATCCGAAATATCTCTCAGAGGCCTCTGCAAATGATATGAAATGCTTAAAAAAAAAAAGAAAAAAAAATGCAGCAACTCCTTCTGCCTCCTGCCTTCCTAAGCCGCTGGCCAGTTTCTGGCTCAGCTGTTGCGTTGGTGTGCGAAAATACTTATGCATTCAGCTGTTTGCAAAGTCCAGCTCAAGTCTGAGTATGCAAATCCGCTAAAGATGGCAGCGAGAAGTGCTAAAGATTAATGGAAAACTTTTGCATTTTTGCGATGGAGCGAACTTTATGCCGAGGAGATGCTGATTCTGATTTCGGTTGGGCAGCAACACTCGAGTGCTTAGCACGCACGTGAGCACAGGGTTGGGGAGGGGAGTGGAGGGAAAGGCCTGCAGGTAAAAACAGGCCACAACGGTTTATTTATTTATTTATTATGCGACCGACACTAAAATGTAACTAAAAACACACAGAAATACGATGTCTGCCTGCCAACACATGACGTCTACAGATGTGCTGAGTGGCATATGGACTCATGGGCCAGACAAGGAAGATAGTGAGCGAGAGAGGGAGAGAGGCGAGGCGAATGTCAGTAAATTCTGATTTGGAGTCCTTCGTCGAGTTGACGTTGACGCTGCTTTGATATATTATGCACGCTTGAGGGCGGCAACAAATAATCAAGTATCAAATTCCACACGGAATGCTAACGAAAACACACAAAACGATTTTTTGTGCCCAGGTCACAGGGGACCCTTAGACCGGGTCGAGCAAGGGATTTGCCAGGGCGTATCTGCGTATCTGCGTATCTGCCTAAGCTGCCAGCCAAATGAGGCAAGACACAGGCCGCAAAAGCCTCACAAATTCGGAGGGCTGCAAAAACAAAGCCCACTCATCAGAGTTCCTTTGCCACACACAGCTCAGGTGGCGACGCTACCTGGACTGGTCTGAGTTTATGGCGCGTGCGACAAATGAACAAAACGCCGTAGAGTGCAGACAATTTGACTAGGTTAGCTTCGATGGGGGTGCCTGCTGCCTGGTGGAGGACTGAGCTGCCTTGTCTGAGCTGTGCTGGGCTTTGTCTAGTAAATCGTCACGCAGAGCGTAAGGCAGGCAAAAATGCCTAAGCCGATTAACAAAGCATAATAGTTGGCAGCCGGCAACGGGCAACTGTTTTTCCCATGTCTCACAGTCAAACCGACAATAAACTCGGAGCACGGCCGAGTGTCATGGAGTGCAGGGGACTGGCCATGGTCAAGCGGCGGCAGACTCAACAAAGTTGTTTGATATTTCTTGTTGACTTTGTGTGAGACGCACACACACACACACATAGAGAGCCATCCACTTGAGCTGAGCTTGTTAGTTTTGTTGGGCATTAGAAGTTTCTTATTAAGTTTGCTGTCTGTCAGTGCTAAACATTCGCAGTCGAGGCTGGTTAAACAACAAATTTATATAAAACACTTTGCACAATTTCCAAGCATTTTTTAATCTTTCATATTGGCAAGTTTGACCCATCGCAGCATGGCTGAAAGTCTGTTGGAAGTTGCTGTCTGTTGCTTTGGGATATATTAATTCAAAATTGACATACCGTAAGATAAGTCTAAGAGCAGTAGTCCACAGGTCTTCCAGAAAGATCTAGGAGAAAACTGAAATGCCTACAGATTCAGGAACAGGACTGTGTCACGCCTGATTACTATTTTTAATATACCTTTAAGTGTTATCTGTGATAGATGTAAATACAACCAATATCAAAATAAATAAAATAAAATGAATAAAATAAGACTTAGTTATTTTATTTTTTTATTTTTATAAAAAAAAATAAATAAAAATAAAAATAAAATTAAAGTAATAAAATAAAAAATATAAAATAAATAAAAATAAAAAATTAAACAAATAAAATAAGATTAGTTATTTTATTTATTTTATTTTTGTATTTTTATATATATATTTTTTATTTATGTCTTTTTAAATAATTATAATTTGAATATATTTGAAAAATTAATTGCAAGTCATAGTTAAATATTAAAAATATTTTAAAGAATTTTTTTATTTATTTATTAACCAATAATAGAGAAACTCTGTACTGATTTCTAAGAAATGTATTTATATATAAAAAGCATATGCAAGAAATGCTACGTATATTTAATTGGAATAAAATGTGTCAAATACAAAATTCTCTGCTCAAAATACCAAACTCATATAACAACTGTTTTATTATGTTTTATGTTCAAGGGAACTTGAATGCTTTATATAAGTCTGCTACACATTGAGCTTTAATGTGAATTATTGTTTATATATTTCAGTAGCAAATTCTTTAGATATATTTACATATTTATATACAAATATATATATTTATTTGTAAATGCTTTTCATATTTTCTAAGTTTATTTTAAACTTCAAAAAGTTCATTGAACGAAAAGAGCATTTGAGGTGCGTTAAATTGAGGCTCTTATCATTGAGGCTGCTGTTTGTTGTTGTCATTTTGGCCTTTGTGTGATAGAAATGGACATTCGACTGCTGCTGGAATTTGCGTAGGAAATCTCATAAGTCAAACATGAATTCCCATGCAAAAATGTTTTGTCATCTCGGCCCGGCTGACATTGCTGTGGCTCGGCAGCGGCTTTATTTGCCTGGTATTTGTATTATTTCTTTTCTGGCCGTGATTTATTAGGGCACACTTTCGCATCTTGGGCGCCTTTTTTCTGGCTCTGCTGTTTGGTTGCGGTTCGCTAAGCTTTATTTGTTCATTAGCGAGTCTCTTTAAGGCGCAGTGACTGAACGAGAGCTGTGTCGAAAATATCATTCATTGCATATGCCGAGGCCGCGAGTGAAGCAGCTGCAAGGACATTAAATTGTTGCCGTCTTAAATGTTGCTTCAAATGGTATTTATAAGCAGGGCGCGATGAACTCTTTAGCCGTCTGTCAGTCAGTCAGCCAGTCAGTCAGCCAGTCGGTTCAAGTGGCCGTAGGAAATGAACTCATCTCGACTGTCAGTCCTAATGAGCGCAAATAAATTCAAGTAGGCTTAAATTTTCCACTTTTTTGCCCAGCCAATTGGGCACTTTTCCCACGCCCCCTGCCCCATCCCACGGCCCACTGCATAAATTCATATAGCAAACAAAAAATAATACACGAGGCAAACAGTGTAAAAAGCGCCATGAATAACAACAAACTGGTAGAGCGACAGGCCGAACGGCGAAGCAACAAAATGTGTAGAAGAACCGCAAATCTGAAACTAAGCAAAATGAATTCTATTTAACATTTGGGTAAAATTTCAATTTTTTTTTTTTGCGCTTTCGCTTCACCCTGGGTGAAATGAAATATAGAAATCAACGGGCGTGGTTGGGCTGCCTTTTTGTGACGTACGCGCCCGCCGTCTACTTAGGAAAATGATAAATGTCCTTGCAAAGCCATGAAATGAATAAGTATGAGCACTGACTGAGCTGTGCGTGTGTGTGTGTGTGTGTGTGTATGTGTGTGTAGAAGTGGCCGTTTGCTATGGCTATATAGCTATATATGGGCCAGCCAGGGCAAACAGCCCCAATGTCCTTGGCAAACAGCAAGAAATCACAACAACAACAGTCGGCGTCAACTGCGTTTCAAGTGGAGTGTGTGTGTGTGTGTGTGTGTGTGTGTGTGTGTGTGTGCTCAGACCTCTCCCTGCCTAGCCACAAGGCTTTCACGCTATCAGCTTGGCCCCTAAGTAGGCTACTCCAAACACAACAGAGCCAAAAGCACATGCAGACAGTACGCTCAAGTGTGTGTGTATGAGTGTGTGTGTGTGTGTGTGCAATTCGCAAGAAAAACGTTGACAAACTCCTCGCAGCGGCGACTTTTCCTTGCCGTTGTCATTCAACGCGCTGTCAGTTGATTTTTTTCTGCTTTCTGCTTACAAGAAACTTGCCCAAAAAAGGAAAAAAAAAAAAAACAAAGTCTGCCCCAGAGGCAGCGACTTAAGCAACGCTGGAATTTTTGCCTTTCAAGTCGAATCAGTGGCGAAAGTTTTTGGCCAGCAGCGAAAACTACACACAGGCGCACAGACTGACAGTGAGCTAAATAAAGCTATGGACAGATATAGATGCTGAGAGAATGATGGAGAGAGGGAGAGTGGAACTAGTGGGCGGCACTCGGCGGAACTGTCCATTGTTGCTCATCAGTTTTGACCGGCTAAAAGAAGTTTTTTTTCTTTTTGTGCCATTCTTGGGAGCAAGTCGCTTCGATTTCATGTCGATGCTGTTGGCTTTTGCTTTTGCTTTGGCTTTTGCTTTTGATATCTTTCATTACTAAGCTGATTTTTGTTTTGGAGTCCTACAGGCGCTCCTTTGCGCTCGCTCATGCTTGGGCTTTTTGGCTTCTGGGCGTGTATCTGTTGTTCTGCGATAGGCGTGGCAACAGCTGCTGTTGTTGCCGCATTTATAACTCGCCCAGCTCAATTTTGTGTGCGCAAATTGCTTGGGCTGTGGCCGAGCATCAATAATATTTTGATGTCCATGGCGCACACAAAATTGTTCTTAAGTGTTTACAAATTGTCGAAGGGTTCATTTTGTAGTCTTTATATGGGCTACACATGTGCGATAGGCTAAAGCCCGTGTATAAAAAGAAAAATAAATAAATAAAATAAAACTTACCAGCCAACAGATTAAGTAAAGCTGTGAAAAGAAAAATAAAACAAAAAGAAAGTTACAAACCATGTAAAGAAAAAATCAAATAATAGTTGCTCAAAACTAAAAAATTTACTAAAAAAAAAAATTAAATATATTAACATAGAAATATGTAAGGTAAATGCATTTAAAAAAATTTAATACATAGATATTTATATTGAATTTTATTTTAATAGAATAATATATAAATATGTTTATTTTCATAAAAATATTTAATTAACAATACAACTTAAATTATTTAAAAAATAACTTTTTAAACTTACATATATGTATATTTATATTAAATCTCACAATACAAAATTATTAATATTTATAGCATTTAATAGATATTAAAAAATGTAGATATATATTATTATGTTATTATTATAAAACTATATTTGAACAAAATAAATATAGTTATATAGAGGTTAGCTTTCTTTTAAAGCGAACTCGATAAATAAATGATTATAATTATTTCTTAAATTCTAATAATACAAATATAATTTATCACAATTTTTTAAATAAATATGTAAAAATGTTTTTCCAAAAATTTAATTTACAGCAATTTCAATTAGCCATTTATTCATTTAGATATTTCTGACTTTTAAGAATTATTATAGCCAGCTTAAATTTTGTATTGTTTTATTATTATTTTATTTTATTATTATTTTTTTTTTTTTACATGCCTTAAAAATCTTTTTTTTTTTTTTTTTAAATCCGAATAAATGCTATAAAAGGACACAGACTTTTCTATCCAAGTTCTGCTAAGTATAATTGAAAATTCTCTTTGCCTGCGAATTCTGAATAGTTTCGTTCTCTGTGATCGAATGTGCTCAAGTAGCCATGAATTGCATACATATTTGTTTGCATGCATGCGCAGGCTCATCTTGCATGTTTTATATGCTTGTAAAATGTTGAAAATTTACCATTAAGTCCTTGGAAACTTTGGCTCAGCCGAGCCGCTTAGCAAGCAACTTGGCGCTTTGGCAAAGTGCAGCTTATAGTGCAATCGTACGATATCTATATCCAATCTTCAGAGCACTCTCAGATGTGCTGAGGGGCAAGCAGGAGGCCAAGTTTACTGTGGCAGTCGAAACTTAACTCATCAGAAATGCCTCTAAATAAGCATTTAGAAAGCTGCGCTGCGGCAACAAATGGCAAACTTTGTCCAAACGCAGACAACAACAGCAACAAGAACAAGAATAACAACAAATTGAGCGAGCGCCGGGCAGAAAACCCAAACATAATTTCGAAGTTGTTGCGCAAAATTCTGAGTACGTTGTTTTCATAGAAATGCGATAAATACTGCTCGAGCTGGCAAAGGAAGTGGTTTTGGTTGGAAGAGTGTGAGTGGGAGGGGGAGAGGGAGGGGGATGAGGCGTGGTGGTTTCTTCAGCTTGCAGTTAACTTGGAAAACATTGAAATGCCGAAGTGAAAAGTTTTTGTAGAATTCAATTGAAAACACATAAAGTCCAAATTTATTAAAACCCTCCCACGCCCTGGCATGCATATGAGCTGCAGACCCCGAAGTGCTTTTGACTGTTCCCAACTTTAACACTAAAACTAAAACTAAAACATTGACCAAAAACTGATGGAACAATATGCAGCTTAGCTGTAGGCGTTGCTCCTTCAATCGTCGGACGATTGCAGGCTGTGGCTGTCCTTTGACTCGAGTCAAGTGGTTGTGGCTGGAGTGTGGTGCACCGAGGCTGGCCTGGCCCGGCCCGGCCTCTAAATGAGTTGCCAACTGGCCCGGCCCACATGGCGTATGACTAATACACAAGCACGCGTGTTGCTCATACGTCATGTGGCACACGCACGCACTCGCACACACACACACTCGCCCACTGTTAGTCCAAATGAACTAACCAAATGCCTGTACATTAGTGGCAAATGTTGAAATTTTGCATCTTTCACGAACACAATAAATTTTGCTACCTGATTACCCGCAACTGAATGCGCAATTAGCGGGGTATTTTGGTGGCTCCGCTACTTTTTGTGGCCGTCCGCAAACTTGGTGAACTTTGTTTATATGGCTCGGCGTATTGTTCAATTTGCTTGCCAAGTTCTCGATGGCCAAAAAGAAAAAGTGAAAGAAAAGTGAAGACCAGCACAAACTCTGCAAAGTTTACTTGCAACACACAAAATATGGTGCGTCCTTCAGCTGACCGCTCGCCCCTGAGCCCCTCTATGGCTTATTTATTAGCAACATATTATTATTTGGCTGGGAAGTGGGCGAAAGTGATGGCCAGCGAAAGTTTCTCCTCTGTTTTGGTGGCTGACCAGCTGGCGAGCTGCCCCAGCCAAGAAATAACTCAGGCAAACAGAATAACAAGCCGTAAAAGCCATCGAATTGCGCTGCCAGCAGCTGCTGCTGCTGCTGCTGCTGTTGACCATTAACAGTCGAGAGTAAAGTAAGTTGGCTTTTCGTATCGTTTCGTTTTGTTTTGTTTACTTTGCCAGCATCTTTCTTGCGCTTCTAATGGCGGGGCCCAGTATTACACGATTACAAAGAGTTTTGCACATTTGACAGCTTTGCGGGGCTGAGGGAGGATCAGCTTAGCTCTGGATTTGCCGAAGCCATCAAAATCAATTTCACATAATTTAAACTGTATTAAATTTGCACATAAACTTCGTCAAAATAAACCAGAAATTTCATTTATTCAATAACGCAGCGACAGAGGAGACGCTTTGACAGCCACAAAGGCGTACGCGTATTCACACACAATAAACTTTATGTTGATTGAATAAAAGTTCCACACACACACACACATACACATTGACGCGCATATATAGGCTGGCTTAACGGCGGCCAAACTTTTCACTTTAAATTAAATTTCACACAGACTCTCTCACAGAGAGACAGAAGGGCGCAAAGTAAAAAAAAGTGGAGCAGCATTTGCCGCCAGGCGCAATCAATTTTTTGGCAGCACTCTGAAAAAAAAAAGAAGAACCAAAAGCCACCAAGGCAGCGGTACTAAGCGCTGGCATTGCATGACTTCTATATACCCTAAAAAAAAGTTTGTGGTATATTAACTTGAACTGTTTCGAAATTTGTAAAAGTAAAAAGCTAAAATAAATATAATATATAATAATATATAACATAAATATAAATCTATAATGAATTTTCATAGCTTAGAAAATGATCTTTTACATAACATTTTTATTAAAAATAATAAAAATATATATAAAAAATTCTTTTCTTAATTTTGTGTTAAATATATTATTTGCAAATTATTATGTGACCAACCAAAATGTTATTTTAATTTTCAATTAACAATAATGGTCATTCATATTTTTATTCTTGCCATAATTTTACCCGCAAATATTTCTTTATGAAATTTTTAAGAAAATTTTAAAATAAAATTATAATGTAATAATAAGTTATTTCCAATTAAAATATTAATATTTATTTCAAATATTAATATAATTGTATACATTTTCCCTTAACCAACAGCAGAAGCTCAATAGAAATTTTCAAATAATATTTCAATGTTATACTTGTCGAATTTAAACCTTCGATAAATCAATTGCAGAGCTGAACTCCTCCAAATTTCACAAGTAAAATAGGCGACATTCTTATTTAAAAAATTTATTAGAAGTATTTCATAAAAAAAAAAAGAAAAAAACACATTAGAGGCGCTTGTATTTATATTATGAAATGATATTAAGACACTTGTGTAAAATAATTCATATATTAGTATTAATTTTAATTTAAGCCTCAAGATTCTTCCATAAAAAATAATAATAATTTTAATTTAGTATATAAAGTAAATTAATATTTATCACATCTACGCTTCATATTAGCATAGGTAAAGGTAAAGGGTATTTCAATTTGATTTTCAACCTACACTAGACTGCTTTAAAAAGAGTTGCAAATTAGTCAACTTACCGTTCTCTTCCTCAATATTTCGTGTCATTGTCGTGGAGGAGCTGACGCGAGCACGTGTTGCTGCCGCTGCAAGTGCGTTGGACGCGGGCAGGACGAGGCAGAGCAGCAGGGACAACAGGCAGCTGACAGCCAAGCACATGGTTGCCTCGCTCTTTGATTGTGCCAGTGATTGTGAGCGTGTATATGTGTGTGATGCTGTGTGTGTATGTTTGTCTGCCTGTGTTTGTCTGCTCTGGAGAATGGCTATAGAGCAGCTTGTTTGTGAAGTGGAGCTGCTGCTGCTGCTGCGGCTGTTGCTGGCGATGTGGCGGGCAGCTTTCGTTGCCTACTTTCGGGCTCTACAGACTTGCACACACGCACACCACAATCATTTGTTGTTGTTGTTGTTGTTATTGGCCTGGCTTATTTGCGCATATATTGATTTGATTTAATTTGACATTTTTATTTGCGTCCATTTACAAATTTTCCGTCGAGGCTACAAGAGAGAGAGAGAGATTGTTGACATGTCAATAAATAAAATATAGTATTGCTATTTTTTGGAAAATTGTCGTTGCAATTTTGGGAATATATATAGTGGTTGTTGTCGTAGTTGTTGTTGTTGTTCTAGTTGTTGTTGCTGAAATTTATTTAATTGCCTTTATTGTTGGTTTGGCAAAATTTGTTAGCAGATTTACTGCACATTCCCACAGACACACACACGCACACACATACACACATAGGCCAATCTATGTGAATTTTACGAATTTTATTGGGTTAATTTGTTTGTTTTTATATTTAAATCATTTATAAATTGTATGCGTTATTTATGTGGTAAAAATTGTTAATTTATGTTTTCAGTTGTTGTTTGGCGCACAAATTCACAAATTATGCACAATTTTGTTAAAATGGTTATTTATTTACGTTTTATTCGCTTGAAACATGGCAGAAAGTCACTCGAAATTAGAGAGCGTTATTTATTGATGCATAAGTGAAATTGTAATTGATTCGATGCCAGCGAAATAAATGCAAAATATGTTAAAAATGTTAAATAGTTCGGTCGATGTTGAGTTTTATGTTATTATTTATTGAACAGTTGTTGCCTTGTATTTTCTTCAGTTTTAATTAAATAAATAGCTTCCCATTATGCACTATGGCTTGTTAGCTTAGTGGCAAGAGAACATGAAATATTTTATATACATTATTTGAAATACTTTAAAAAGGAATTTTTAAGCATATTTCCACAGCTCGGGCCTCGCAGCATATGAGGAAATTAAGCATCTTGGAGCGTAGCCCGCCCCAACCGAAAGTTTCTTATCTGCAACAGGATAGCACACATTTCGACTAGACAGCTACAAATCAGAACTCGAACGCCTCGTCAGGCGGCAACACAGACACACACACACACACACACACGTACCGAGTGGCTGCCGCACCTCAATATTTTACAGCATATTGCACTCACACTGAAGCGCTTTTAATTAAAGTATATTTATAACTTGGCTCCCGGTCGTGGGTGCGCTGCAGAGGCGTCGGAATCGTGGGAAATCATTTAAAATGCCGCTTGCGTACATATTTGTTATAATTTATGATGCCCATATAAATGACTAACAACACACGAGCAACACGAGAACAAGCAACAAGGACCAACTGGCAACTGGCAACTGGCAACGTGCTGGGGCGCCAAAGGACGAATCAAGGCAAGTCGAGTTGGGCCAAAAGAATGGCAAAACATGTGCCCAAGGAGCGCGCGTGTAGATCTTTACAAGGAGCCCAAGCAAGCGCACAGAACGTGCCAGCATCAAAGTTCAATATGACGAAGACGAAGACGAAGACGAGGCTCTGGCTGAGGCTGAGGCTGAGCAAAGCGACTGCAAAAGTAATGCCAAAGACCTAACGAGTGCAAATTTCTCTTTAGACTTCGTTTACTTATTTTTTTTTTTTACTTATTTTTTCTTGTGCGCTCGCAATGCTTTTACTTTTACGTAGCAAAAACTCAATAAACGATAAACAGGAAAACGGAAATCGGAAACTGTATACGTTCATGTTTCTAGTCTACACACACACATACACTTACAGAGAGAAAACGTGTGAGAGAGAGAGAGAGCGAGATAGATAGAGAATGAGGCACACAGACAGCGCCGCCATTTTGCGCGACATTCGAGGCAGTTCGACGTGCTTTTATGATATATTGACTTGCTGTGTTTTATCGGCCACGTCGCCATAGCTGGCGATGCTTTTAGCCTCCTCTCACTAATTTTATTTCAGCCTCTGTTGACAAACTCGCCCCGCTTCTGCTTGTATTTGTATATTTCGCCTTTTTTTTCCTTTTTGCGCTTGCTTTCGGTCTCAGCGGCACAGATCATAAATAAAAATTTATTAAACTATGCGACTGTGCGAATGCGAATGTGACTCGGGCCGTGGCAACCGCAACTGTCACTGTACAACGCGAGAGTCGAGCGCATCGAAAAATGTTCGCGTTAAATAAATGTTTCATCTTCTGCTTCTTCCTCTCTCTCTCACTTCTTTTTTTTTTTTGCAACTGGCGCATAATAAATCTGTATAAGTTTATTTATCATACGCCCCGCTGCCTGATTGCCTAGCTCCCGTTTTGGTTGCGGCCTCGCTAAATGGATTTCCATTTCAATGGCTTAAAAAAATACATATATATATATATATATATATATATTTCTACATATACACATATATATTTATCAGCGACACAAGAAAAAAAAAAAAGGGTGGAAAAAATAGATAGCAGCAAGTATGAGTAGTTAAGCGATTAATGTAAATATTTTTGGAAATCTATCATAAAAATATATACGGAGAAATTTTCATTTCCATCGATGCGAAACGTTGGCATAAAGTGCCAAAATGGACAACATTTATAAATCTATTCTCTCTCTTTTCTATTTTTCTGCACTGTGTGCAGCGGTAAAATTTTTAGGAAAAACCTTTCGCATAAATAAAGGAAAAAATCTCTGAACACTGTTGGATGACATATTTTATTCAATTTGGAAAAACATAAAACTCTGGACAACATGTGCACTGACAGCTGCAAATACGAAATCACATGAATAAAACAAACCGTATTTGAGAGTGATAATCGATTTACAAAACAGAAATAAAAGTCGAAAATAGTAAAAACTACTCATATTCAATTAGAGAACTAGATTTGAAGGGACAACCAATTCAAAAAATATTGGCATGCAGTTAGTCCAAATAAAGGCTGAACATAGAAACATATTTCAGGAAAAATTGTCAAAAAAATCTTTGCCTAAACTATGAATTCTTGCAACCGATAAAAGCATTTATTATTATAAGACAAAATTCCATAATATTAGAAAAAATTCCATAATATGATAATGAAGACAATTATAATCCTACATTAGATGAGTGCGTATTAATTTATTGTTATAAATAATGAAATATAATAAATTATAAATTCCTGTTTTCCGTAGTCAGAAAAAAATATATATATATTTAAAAAAAAAAAATACATAAATAAATAAAAAAATAAATAAATAAAATAAATAAATTGCATACAAAGAACCAGCAACCTTGAAGTAGAAAATAATAATTAAATAAAAATATATATATATAAAAATACATTTCTAAATAAAATTGCTTTGTAATACAATAAAATTTCCAGAATATTTTCTGCTTGTAATATTTTAACTTTCCAAAAATAATAGTAATCCATTTAGCAATAATATTTTAAAATATCCACTAAACATATATGTATCAAAATTGTTTTTGGATTAATTAATTCCTTTCAGTTCAACAAGCAGATAGACACACTTGTTTTTTCATAAGTGCCAAGACCAAGTGCCACACTCGCAATTGAAATTTGAGAGGAGAGCAAAAAAAAATATAGCTCGCTGCATTAGCTAATATGCAATCGAACTGTTGCCCTCATAACGTGGCGTATACGTAACCTGACTGCGTAAAGTACGTTGTGCCAGTTTACTCGATCGACATGCACTTCAATTTACAAACATGCCAAGTTTCGCTCGTGTACGTGTTTGTGTGTGTGTGTGTGTGTGTGTGTGTTTTCCGGCTGCAGCAACTGAAAAGTGTGTCGACGTTTTTTCCATTTCCGCTCATGTTGTTCTTGTTGCAATGTAATGTAATGAAGTGTGTTTGCATTAAAATGCAATTTGAAGTGCAAAGTTACAATATTATTATGGCGTGGCTCTGTGTCACGTGTGTCTGTGTGTGTGTGAACGAGTTGTGCATGTGTAAAGGTGCACTAAAGAGCTCTTTAGCTTAGCTGCGAGCTGTGCTCCAACTTCCACCTGCCATCAGAGTCGGCGCCATTTTTTGCGGTTTATGTGCGCTAAGTGAGCCTATAAAAATCCATGCATGGCTGCCTTTGACGCCCCTCTGGCTATGTTTGCTATGTGTGCTCAAGTACATTTTTATGAATACTAAAATTCCCAAAGAACAGCAGCAGAAGAGGAGGGAGCAGGAGTTGTGGGAGTGCCTGTGGCAGCAATCAGAGCGTTGAACACTTGGCATACTCATCGTAGTCATCGTCGTCGTCGTGTGCAGCTGTCGTTGCAGCTAATTTTGTCGTATATTCTGACTGAGCAGGAGAAGGCGCAGGACACGATGCAGCTGACTCGCTTGCCACGTGACCTTGCCACAATTCAAACTGAAAACATTTGCTGGACACTCGATATGCTTAAGTTAGGCAGACGAATGCAAATGGCAATTGAATGCAATTGTTGTTCATTTACTTGCATTGGCTACGGCTTGGGTTACGGGCTTGGTTTCGGTTTCGGTTTCGGCTCAGTTTTGGGTTTCGGTTTCCATTGGCCGCAATATAAATTGCATGATAAAATACATTTCAATACATAATTTATGCACTTTGTTTGGCTCATTCTCAAATGCCAGCCAGCCATTAAATATGTAATGTGCATGCGGATGGCACTGCTCCAGTGCTGCATGACAGTCTCTTGTGGCCATCGGTTGCATTCAATTGCTTGTCGTATTAAAATTAATTGTGTCGAAAATGGTTTTAGTTGTGCTTTAATAATTAATTAATGCTTCTGCCTGAGACTAATTGGCAACTGCAAGTGGAAATGCATTAAGCGCACGAATGATTTTCACAACATAATTGCCACAAAGTGATTTTTGTCCAAAGGCATTAAATGAAACAAATACACACACACACACACACACACACACACACATACTTAAAGACTACAAAAAGACTGATTTCAAATGAAAAAGGCAACAGACTGGAGATATACTGTAAAAGCAAGTGAAAAATTGTGCTAAAAAAAAAAGTAATTTTTTTTATATTTAATTTAAATGTCACAAAATTCCCATCAATTATTAATGGCAAGAGAATAATTTACATAAAAAAATATAAAATAAAAAAAAATTTAAAAATAATAAAAAGTTAAATGAAAGCAAAAAAAATTATAATAAATATGAGAAGAAAATAACACAAATTTCATTTTATAAATAAATGAAATCTTATAAATTAGGCATTTTTATTCAAACTTACTATAAAAAATTTTACTTTATTATATTTTCTCTTGTTTCAAATTTAAATGCATATTTTAATGAAAAGTATGAATTATTATTTGTATATTTTTTTATAGAAATTTATATAAGTTTTTGGTTGCCTACTTACATTGAAAATTTAATATTTATAAAAAAGAATGTATGTTTAATGTTTATATTGTATTATAAATAAGATTTATTTTTACTTATTTGGCACTTGATACATATTATTTACTACTGCTTTTAATTTGAATACATATGTTTTTTTTTTTATAATATTTTATATTATTTTTTTTATTGTCTCTAGTTTCCTTCATAGAATATATGATTATTATTTATTTATAGTTTAATCAATTTATTTTGTTTTTTATTACTATTAGATAATTTATTTAATTTATTTTATTTTTTATTGCTGTTATTTATAATTTGTTTAAAAAATAGTTTGTTTTATTGTTATTGATAATTTTTTTAAATCATTTTATTTATGGTTATTATTTATATGTAATTTTTCCTCATATATTCTCATATATCGCATATTTTTATATATTTAATTTATTTATAAATTTTTGTATTTATTTCTGTATTTATTTTATTTTATTCTTTTTTTTATTATTTTTTAATAATACAAACAAATTGTCGGTTAATATTTGTAAATAGTAAACAAGTATTTATAAATAAATTTCAGATATACAGGTATACAATTTTATATTCTCAAAAATCTGATTTGTAAAATTTATATTTTGAATAAAAAAAAAATAAAATTTATGTCTAGTATATTTTAAGGAGTTAGAAATAACTTATAATTTATCACACATAAAGGTATTTACTTTTATTTATATTTCTGTATTTTTAAACGCATTTATTTTTATATTAATCAAATCAAATTAGTTTTTTTAGCTCCGTCAATTTGTTTTTGTACAACGCCTTAATTTATTTAAACGGCTAAGCTTTGACAATTTCTCGTTATCTAGATAATCTATATTAACCACTTCCTCCTTTGCAGCAATATCTTAATCAGTTTATCTCCCATCTGACTGCGACTGCTGCCATTTGGCATTCGCCTATTTGCCTATTGCCTTTTGCCTTTTGTCGCTAGTCAAGTGCCTATGGCATCGCTCAGTGTAATGAAATTACACGCACACTTCAGCAATTTAACAATTGAATAAATGTGCATCACTCAACACTTTTAGTGGCTGGCATTCTTCTATTTGATTATGGTTCATATTTGTTGTTATGCGACTTTCAATGCCAGCAATTTAGCACTTGAGCTCTGAGGTGTTTGTATGTGTGTGTGTTTGTGTGTGTGTGATAGAGCTCACAAGAATGCATGTTGCATAAGAAATACCCTACAAATACTGCACGCTTTCAATGGAATTCACAACAATGGCAAATTTTGTGCAATTTGTATGGGGCGCAGCAACAAAGGTTGCGAAAACTATTTCAGCTAAACCCAACAAAATAAAATCGTCGTAAAAGACCAGTCCACGGAATCGTTTTATGTGCCGGCTCACCCACACACACACACACACACACACACGAATGCACACACACACACCTTTGTACATACATACGCCAAGTAATCCAAGCGACGCCGTTGCCGAGATTCGCTTTTTTCTCTGTGATTTTCTGCTCGCTGGCGTTCGCTGTGTTTTCCATGAAAATCATTTTCATTGAGAACGAGGCGACAACGACAACGACAATGACAGCGCCGACGTCAGAGCGTGGGAGGGCGGCGCTCAGATCGTATTGGATCAGCATGTGGAAGTGCCCCCGCACGACAGTCGACAAACGTTGATTTGTAAATTTAGTAACAACAACAACAACAACAGCAACAGCAGTGACAATGACAACAAATTGGTTGTCGCTTACAACAAATCGAGTGCTTACATTTTGCCAGCTAGGAACGTGCAGAGTTAGCGCGGCACACGCGACAATAAACGCACCAAAAAAACGCGCATGAAACGCGATACGTTTTAAGTTTTGAGATTCGGGTTTTCGTCTCTTTTTGTTTGTTTTCTATTTTGTATAATTTACGCGTAGTATACGCAATTTCAATAGACACACTCTGAAGCGTTTCACATTTCAATGAATTGATATAACACTCGCAATAATTAAACGATTCTCTCCAATATTATTTTGATTGTGACCAGCTTTTGCATGCAACGGAACGCAGAACGCCGAACGCTAAATGCCAAAACGCCTAACGCGAAACGCGAAGCGGAAACGGGTAACGGCTGAATAATCGAAAATCCCGTTAGTTTCGACCGTACCCGCGGGATCGCAAACTCTCACTGAAACGATTTTTATGGTACACACAGAGCAGAGCGACCGAAAAAAAATGCGCCCACAGCCGAGACGACAGCAGCATCCCGAGCAGCTAACACGAATGCCGCAATGGCGCCGCCAATGAACGATGCGAGCGAGAGAGCGCGCACTCGCCAGCCGACGAGCCGAGCCGAGCGCAGCAGCCCAACTCTGGCCGCTGTTTGCCGGATGCTCTTAACAGGCTGTTAGCATGCTGTTAACTGGCGCTCTGTTGACGGTCGGCAGTCGGAAGCCAAGTAATTTATAGCAAGCTTTGCAGCGCTTATTGCAGCAAGTGAATATCGAAAGTAAGTTTGGATATTAAATAATATCATTTTATGGCTTATCTATGAAAGAATATACATAAGAAAGAAAGAATAATGCATAAGAAAAACTAATATTTTATGGTTTATGGCAAACACTCTGCTTGTTTACGTTACAAGCGGCATTAAGTGCTCACTCACTCTCGCTCTCATCTCGCTATGCCATTAAATTTGCTCTCACGCAGCGCTTACGCTCTGCATGCATACACACACTCTCTCTCTCTCTCTCTCTCTCTGTCGCTCTCTTACGCAGCTTGTGCTAAAAATCAGCTGTGAGATGTACTAAAAATATGTGTTATATTTTTACTACAAAATATATTTCATGTTTTCATTTTGGCTATAGAAATATGTAACTTAAATCTATAAAATAATTTTATTTATTGTGAATTAATTAAGTGAATAGATTTATAAACGACATTTAAACTTAAATTATTTAAAAATATTTGCCTACATTTATTTATAATTATTATATTTGTTTTTTTTTATTTTATTTTTATTTTTTCTATTTTAGTTTGATAGCTGCTACTGTGTAAGGGTTATGCGCTTGACTGCTCTAATACTCATTGTTTTTGTTGCTGCTATCAGCCAACAGTGCATATCAATCAAATGCACACCTGTTGCCCTAGTGGCGTAGCCTGTCTGTCAATCAATGCAGGTGCGCTTGAAGCGTGAGTGCACATACAACAACAACAGACGATGAGGATAAAGAGAAAGTACAAAACATAAGTTATAATATATAAGTTAAGTAAATAAATGAATACACAAAGGAAAGAGTACAATAAATATACAAATATATATTAAATGAATAAATACATTTATTACAGCACAATTCAAAATTTGTTGAGCAAGCATTTGCACTGTTATCTAACAGATTAGCAGTCTGGACTGTCTTTCTCTCTTGCTCTCCCTCCCTGTCTGTCTCTCTGCAGTTAACACCGCTGCTCTCTTCGGCAAGAGCACAACAGCTTTGTTTATGCAAAACTGTGTCAAATTCGGAGGAAACAATGTAAAGCTTTTTTATGGCTAGCCATAGAGAGGTGTAAAGAACTGTTAACAGCCAGCCGTTAAGTAGGCCACATAAGTCAGCTGTAAGCCAAATAGCATCGGGGACTGGCAGCTAGCAGCTAAGCAGCCGTAATTAGCCACATTATAAAATTGAATGAGTGCGTGTATATGAATACGTGTGCATGTGTGTGTGTTTTCGCATCCATTATATTTTCTGAACTTTAAGGCCATGTGAGCAGCGGCATCGCACATCTTAAAGCTTGGCTCAGCGACAAATGTTGGTCAGCTGTTTTTTATCAGCTCATAAACATGGCGAACAAGTTCATTTTGGTGTTAAAAGCGTGTTTTTGCCTGACCGCCATGTGTTCTGGTGCGCTTTTCTGCTGGAGTGTGTGTGTGTGTACGTATAAACTTTACAGCTGCAACACACACACACGCACACATTCGCTAGCACACGCACACAACGGCTGTCATTTTTAATAGGAAACACAACACACTGCGACTTTTGCGCATGAAATAACACCAGCTAAATGTACGATGTAGGACTAAGTAGTCTCCATCCAGATCCAAACGAACCGCGCACCATGGGAGCAAGACTGGTAGCTGGACATACTACTTAGATAAATTAAAGAATTAATAATATTCTTATAGACAAATTTGAAACAATACTACAAATAATTTTGCTTATATTTATACACTTCATACTAAAAATAAATAAAACAATTTTTAGATTATTCAAAGTAAATAATGAATTTGTATTCAATTTGTTTATCATGGTAATTATTGTATGAATAAAAAATAATAATATATAAAATTAAGATAATAAAATGAAATAAAACAAGATACAATAATATACACATATACATACATATACCTGCCAGACCTCTAAGAAGACTCAAACGGCAAGGCTTTGCCAAAACTATTGGACAATAGTAAAACCTCCACAACTTAAAATCCCCATAACTCGGTATGGGGCTCGGCTCTATTATTAATTTACCTTCCCTGTGTTGTTATGGTTATATTTTTGATGTACCGGTTTTAATTATAATAATATATATATAAAAAATATTAATTTAAAAAAAAAAAAAAAAAAAAAAAAAAAAAAAAACAATAATATACAAAATTTATAAAATATAATAAGAATAAATGGCAAACATAAAAAATATATTTCTAAACAATTTCAATAATTCTGTTCTACATATATAAAATAAAGTATTTTTTCTTGTATATTAAATTTAAAAAATATATTAAATTTAAATAACAAATTTAAAAAAATATATATATTTTCTATCAAATTTAAATCATGGTATTTATTTTATGAATAAAAAATACCAATACTTAAAATGAAAATAAAAAAAATAATATAAAAAGCAATAATAATAATATAACAAAATATATAAAAGATAAAATATAATACAAATAAATGCCAAATAAAAATATATATTTGAAAACAATTTTAATAACTTTTAAATACATTTTCTCTGAATGCAGTTATTTATAATTTATTCTATATTCAACTTAGCAATAAATTCTGCTGAGACAGAGCTTTGTTTGTTGCCTAGTTTCATTATTATATAAAATTAATTAACTGCGCTCTCATTAAAATCTCTTTTTAAACTTCTTGTTCAACTTGTAAATAAATCCTTGATTAACTTTATTTGCTGTTAGATATACATATGCTCTCTTCAAGCATATATGGACACTATGCGCTAATCGGTGTTTATTTATTTAAAGGTTAAGCAATATGTTAAATTTGCAATGAGCATATATCCACCTCTTGCAACTTGCCCCACTGTTCGTCCATGCTGCCTTGTTGTAGTAATGAAAGTGTTTTTGTGTAGCATGATAGCCGCATACGCAACATGCGTGGTCTGCTCACAGGCTGCCGCCACTCTGCAACAGATTCTGCCTGGCCCCAACTGCTGGAGCTGCTCTCTGTATCAGAGTGCGTATGTGTGTGTGTGTGTGTGTGTTGGCTAGCTGGTAAAATATGACAAAAAGCATGCTACAGTTCTTTTTGCTCCGCGCATTCTTGTTATTGTTGTTAGCTGCTGCTGCGGCTGTTGTTGCTGCTTTTTGTCAGCGATTCTAATAGCCAAAGTCAAAGGGTCTATGAAGCTGGGGGTGTGGACGAGCACAACTAGCACTGCTCGAAAGGAGTCGTCCTTATTGTATTCAGTGCGCGTGTGTGTGTCTCGTCGCGCTGTATGTGTATGCAATAGCAATAAAAATATATTTTACAAACTGCTGCCAACAGTTCGCGACCCTTGCAAAGCATGAAAACTGCTTAGGTTTTGCCACCCGGACCCAACTGCCAGCATATTGTAGTAGTTATTGTTGTTGCTGTGGCTTGTTTGCTTTTTATGAAATATGTAGGGCAGCTAACAAGCATACACGCACACACACTCACACACGCGCACACATGCAAAACAAGTTCGCAACATCAAATTATTGGAAAACCGAGAAGTTTTCTGGAGTTTTTTTTTTTTTTTTCATTCTCTTACTTTTTGTTCCTTTTGCATTGCGCATGAAAAAATATTTAAAAATCTCAACAACAAAAAAGACGACGAAGAAAAACTGTAGAAAAGTTAGCAGAAGCCAACAACAATGTATTTTTTGTATGGAAGGATTTTAGGATATGTACATGTGTGTGTGTGTTGAGATGGTGTTTGTATAAGCTAGAATGGGATGAATATGGATTGTGTTATTGTTGTTGTTCCGGCTGCTGTTGCCATTGTTGTTGTTGGCACTAAATCGCGTTTTGCTTAACGCGCTCGAATCGCCTTGCTTACTCGCTTTCCCTTTGTTTGTGTCAACCATAACGATTTTCTTTTCAATTTAGTTTTACTGCGAATTTTTCTCTAATTTTATTGCGTGTATTAAAATTTGCTCCAACTGGGTGGCCTGCAATTGGCAGCTGGCAACTGTGGCCCAGACTGGGACTGGGACTGGGCCATGTCGATCTATGAAGTGCCCTAAACACACCATTTCAGAGCAATCTCACACACACACTCACACACTGATGATAATATGTATTCCTTTTTTTATGATATTTATAGCTCTGACATTTTGCTTAGCTGGCAGGCGATTTATATAGCCCACTCCCACGCCCATTTGCGATTTTTAGCCATACATATTTATGACTGGGCAACTCTTTGAGGCATTTTTCATAACATTGTTTTAGTTTTCATTTTATTTCATATACATTTTTGTGTGATTCTTTTGCTGTTGTTGTTGTTGCATTTTTATGTATTGTTTGTGGCTGTTTAGTACCCCATAGATACACAGTTATTGAATGGCCTGTCATATTGTGGCAACTTTTTATATGCCCCAACACGTTTCGATGCTTTTTATTGGCGGTTTATTTTGAATAACTAATACACTGCATATCATTCGCATTCGCCTGTCTATGACTAGAATATGTAAAACACATTTTTCACGATTTGTGCAACTACATTTCCTTTCTATACAATTTCGGGAAAAAAAGGTTTTTTAAATGAAAGTTGTAAATTAAATAATATATATAGTTTGCAATGAATGGAAAGTGAATAACTGCCGTAAATTAAAAAATTTTATATATTATATTTTTTATTTGATAAAAGATTATTTTATTGTAAAAAAAAAATTAATTAAACTTGCTTAAACTATTTTCATAGTAAATATAATTTAAATTATTTAAATTTTTAATTTATTTTTTATTTTTAATTATTTAATTTTTAATTATTATTGTATATTATTTTATTTAATTCAAGATTATCTTACTATAAAAAAGAAATTAATTAAACTTCCTTAAGCTATTTTCATAGTAAATATAATTTCAATTATATTAATTTTTAATTTAATTTAAATTTTATTTTAATTTTTAATTAATTTTTATTTATTTAATTATTGATTATTATTGTATATTAATTTTATTTTATTTGAAAATTTTTAATTATATTAAATTATAAATTTATATATAAAATGTATTTCATAATAGGCAATTTAATTGTAAGATTAGTATATATGTATATAACATTTAAGAAGTATATATGTATATAACATTTAAGAACTTAAGTCTAAAGTCTAAACAAGAGAATCTTCATTGATATTATATGATGTAATTATACATAAAATTATTAATTTTTTCTTCTTATTCTTCTTTGTTGAGTACATAAATCCTTTTTAATAAGCATTCCAGCAATGAGCTGCTGAGAATAAGTATTCATCAGCAACTAATTTCAATCATTTAATCAAAATGTTTATAACTAAGTAAAATCTGTGTATTATTTTAAATAACCACAAAAGCAACTCGATAGACAAATCCAATATATCCTTTTCAGTCTACATATCCGCAATAAAAGCTAACAGAAAAATGTTCCGTTAAACTAATACAAGTTGAGCTCAGCAGGAATGACACATTCAATTGTATGAGAAATGATGAATGGCATAAATGTTTAGCTGTCATACGAACATAACTGGAGATCTAGATGCGTAACAATAAAATATTTGGTAATTGAAATAACTGTTGGCTAAAGTCATTTCAGATATCTCAAGAGCTGACAAAATGAAATTGCTTAAATTTAATCTAATTGGCAGAGCAACAGAACAGGCAACAGGCTAAAAGCAGCAGGCGCATGCTTCGTATTTCGCTCGATTTTATGTGTTTCCTTTTATCTACACATTTCCTTTTTTGAAAATATTTTCAAGTGCAATGCTAGCTGGAATCTTTAGTCGACAGCTCGGTAAACAAAATGAACGTCAGCTGAAGAGGGTCGGGCGGTATGCGACGCTGTTGGCAGAGAGAGCAAAACATTTGCGTGCATGTTGCCAGTTAATTATTGAGCAATGGGCACGTACAACTGCCAGAGTGTACATGTGTGTGTGCGTGTGAGCTGTGTGCGTTTGTGTGTGCGAGAGTGTGTGTGCTGAAGTCTGTTTGCATGTGTCTATGTTTAACTTAATTAGTGCTTCTATGCGCTGCATTTTGTGGTCCGCATTTAACACAGCGACCGCCAAAGTGAGCACAGCGCCAACGTCACAGTCGCCGTCGCCGTCGCAGTCGCAGTCGCCGTCGCAGTCGGCTTCACTTTGAGCCACTCAACTGGCCGTTCGCTCCGTCCGTTTCTGCTGGCAAAATTTAAAATGCCCGAGCACAGCATCCAGCCACAGTCAGGGGCTGTCTCCGAAAGCTACGAATACTATACTGTTTATATGTTCTAATGAACTAGCCTCAAGCAGGGGTACATCAACAGAGTGCTGTGACTTGACAGAAGCTAAAAATATTATTCATGAATAATAAATCTAAAAATTATTTATAAGAATAAAAATCGAATGTCTCTCATAGTTAATGAACTTTATTCATTTCTAAGTATTAAAGCTTATTTTGCAATGCTCAAAACGAATCGAAATAAAAATAAGTAAATGTAGATGGAAACTCATGTAATTAATACCAAAAACTTATAAATAATTTATATGCAAATGAGTAAAAAATAATTATTTTTTTTTAATTTTTTTAATTTTTTAATTTTTTATATAGAAGTTTTTTAAGTAAACTACAACTTTATCTGAAAGTTCTACAAATCAGTTCCGAAACTTTAATTTAATTATATATATTTTTTATTTATTGATTTGTTTATTTATTTATTTAAATTGTTATTCATTTGTTAATTTATATAGTCATTTCTTCATTTATTAAAATTTTTATTAATTTGTTTATTTATGTATTCATTTATTTACTTATTTACATTTTTATTAATTTCATGTATTTATTTATTTATTTATTAATTTATTTAATTATTTGTTTATTTATTTATTTATTAATTTGTTTAATTCGCTTTGCCTTTATTTATTTATTTATTTGTATTTCTTAATTTTTATTTATTATTTTTATTTATTATTTATTTATATTTATTTGTATTTCTTAATTTTTAATTTATTATTTATTTATATTTATTAATTTTTAATTATTGATATATTTTATTATTATTTATTATTTAATTTTTTTATCATTTATTGATATAATATTTATTAACTTTTAATGTATTTACCACCTTATTGAAATAGCATTTTTAAATACTTGTAAGCCTAGTTTAATATATTTTTACAAATTCAAAGAGTATTTCAAGTTCCCTATTTGATTTTCAGCTATTTTCTATTTTCTGCTTTTTTTCAGTGTATTTCGCACACTCGTTGCAGGCAGCACGTAATTTGCATTGTTGTTGCCTTTAATTGCTTAGTGTTAATTGCTGTAATTGCGGTAGACTAAACTGCAAGCGGCAAAAAAAAAGAACAACAAAAACCAAAAATAAAACAAAATGAAAATGAAAATGAAAATTGTAAAAATAAAAAATAATAAAAGCTGTTTTGCAGCTGCAGAAACCTCGCTTGCAAATTGGCCTGAACAAAATTTAATTAGACAGTGTCCTTGCCGTTGCCGGAGGTCAATCAGCTCTTGTTGTTGTTGTTGTTGCTCGCGTCTGGAGCATGCACAGTGGTGCAAGAACAGGGCAGTTGCCTAGGTGTTTGGTGCACAATTTGTCATACGATCGCCCTCCACAATTTGGTTGCCTTTAATTTGTCGCTGTCATTCAATATGTTTGAGGCTGGCTGCCGTTGATGCTGCTGGTGCTGCTGCTGGTGGTGCTCATTAACGTGGTGCTGGGGAATTGGGAGCGGATGCTCGTTAAGCCCATTAAAGGCAATGCCACAATGTTAAGGCAACGGAGACTTTAAAATGTCATCAAACGCGCCGAGGACGTTGGGTCATGCCCATATCGCATGCTTTGCTACGCCGAAAGCTGACGAAGGATGTGGGCTCAAATGTCACAAGGCCTGGCAATAAATTTAGCTCACACACAAACAAGCTCTACCCCCAGCCCACCCACACACACACACACACACACACACACACGCACTTAGACAGAAAAAAAAAGAAAGTGACTAAGCCAAGGGCATCTTTTGGCACACGCTTTTAGCTATATGTGTCACTTTCGTGCTAGGTCCAACTCACCTGCTTGCCTAATTTATTGGCAAGCATTTTGCGGCATGTATTAATTAATTAAAGAGCGGTACAGCTACGCACAAATACATACACACAAATACCCACACAGTGCCATGGAAATACACACATATTAATTATGTGGCATTGCGAGCAATTTGTGCCAGTTGCTGGCCGGCTGATGGAGCAAAAGTTTTCTGATTCCATTGTTATTGTTCATTATGCCACATGAGCGGCAACTGTGCAACGTAATGTTTCAAGGCATTCAAATGGAATCTCAAGTCAGTACAAAAGTCACAGCATGGCCCCGGAATCCGACTCCAGTTCGAGCTGATTGGAATACTCTGGCCAAATGCGGTCTGCGGTGATTGCGGTGATTGGCTGACTGCTGTGTTGCCTGGTAACCGAACTGTCTCTCTGTCTCTCTGTCTGTCTGTCTGTCTGTCTGTCTCTCTGTCTGTGTCTCAGCTTGTCATTGGTTTGTCAATGCTTCCGAGTTGCGTTCCGTGTCGCCGTGAAAGCTTTTGTTCACGTTTGCTGCATGTTTGGGATGTGCCACATGATTTGACCAGCAAATCGAGCTGTGGCAAAGCAGAGCTCAATGCGAGCATTAATTGATCCGGAATATTATGTAACTGCAAATGCGATTAAACTGTGAGCATAGATGCCATAATTGAGCATTTTAAGCTGGCCAAATCAACTGCCATTGACCGGCTTAAGGCAACAGAAAACTCTCTGATTCACTTGCTGGCTTAGGCAACTCTCTCGAGAACTAGTTGAAAATTTCTATTAAATTCTATTACTCCACAAAGATTGAGCGCCAATAAAAGACGTCTAAAACAAGCACTTTACCAGCTACTATAAATTTATCTAACAAGATGCGCACAGCCAAATTGTGCGATGCAAAAACTTGAAAAATTAATGATCGGCCACAGTGGGGCATCAAATGAAGAGCGGCTGGCGGGCACTTCAATTGGTTTGTCGTTATGTTCGAGCGCCCATTGGGAGCTCCGAGTCCTCCAAATGGCACATTCGAGTCTCGATTCTAGGCGGCGGTCCCTGGTTGGACATAAAAATTATTATTGCGCTGCGTCGCGGATGCCTATCAAAAGCCAAATGATTTTCCTAGAGGCAATTTGCTGAGCAGCTGGCAGTGAGTAGTCGTTCGATTGTGTACACATCGAGAGTTGCATTAGGCAAGAGGCGACGTAATGATTATGCATTAAGTTGTCATTAAAAAATTAGCTTTATTAGTTGCCTGTGACGTCAGCGTGCGCTGCCGTTTCCTAATGAATTGATTAATTGAATTAGAGTCTGTCTCTCAAGCAATCAATAGCCGCGCCCGCGTCCATCAGACAGTCGTGTCGCCAACTGGCAACTGTCTTTGACATTAATGGCGGCTGGCGGCATCCTTCGCTTAAAAACCTGCACTCGCCTGTTGTCAGCACACGGCTAATAAAATTACAAATTACAAATTAAATTTAGTTTCACTGCTGGCAGCCGAAATGCATGATTGATGGCTGATGATTGATGTCATTGTTGTTGCTGCTGACATTAATGTTAATTACAAATGCTAATGCAATTTGTGTTGAAGCCAGGCAACCTCAAGATATATGCGACTACGAGAGCTTCTCAAGAGCTCCTATAATAATAAGTGAATATTATTAATATTTTGTGAATTATATTTTTAATTGAGGCGTGGATAAATTACAATTTTTTTTGCATATTATAGTTTACTTTAATTTACTTACTCTAAGAAAATTTTTCTTTTAATATTATAAATAAATAGGTTTGTGGGCTTGTAATTTAAGTTTGCTTATTTGATTATAATTATATTAATTATTATAATTTAATTTATTTATTATTTATATTTATTATTATTATTATTTATCTGCAAAATTGATCAGAATTAATGTTATATAAATTTATTTATATATTTTCATATAATATATAATTTATTTTAAGAATAAAAATTCAGACGATTTTTTTTATTAATTTATTTTTTATTTCATTTCTATTTTTTTTTATTTATATTTTTTTTTTTAATATTTGTTATTTTTTATTTTTATCCTACAAGTCAAATATGTGTATTAATGTTTGCTTAGATCTTTTTTATTTTTTCAGCACTTGCAATAATATATTTTTTTTAGTATATGCAATTTTACTAATGGTTTATCAATTCTGGCATAATATGTATTTATTTAACTAATTCGTACTCTTACAAAAATATATTCGTTAGAGTATATGCAATTCGACTAATTGCTCTCACACTTTTTTGTGTCGCCATTGTTGAACTATAATCTTACGCGTCTTAAGCTTTCCAGTCATTAATCAAACTGCTCAACTGAGTGTCGTCTGCAACCGCAGCACACTGGCTACAAAGTGTGGACAAGCTGTAAAAATGAGCTTTTTGCTGAGCCAAAACAGGGTATAAGTGGAGCACAGACAGTGCCGCTGGACGATTGTATAACTAGCTGATCGCTGGCGACAGTCTGTAATCTGCACCTTCCCCCTTGCTGCTCTCCCTCCCTCCGCACACAGTCGGTGCGCATCGATTTACAGCATTTTCCATGTGAATTGTGAATTGTGATGTTGACTGCTTTCGATTCGATTGATTTAATTTGCCTGTGCGTCGTTTGGTGGTTATAAAAATTCATAGCGAGCGACTTTTTATACAGCTACCCCGCTGCACTTCTTTGTGTGTGACGGCGGCTGGATATCAAAATCTGGATTCCTGATTTCAGATTTCAGATAGCAGATAGCAGATAGCAGAATTCGGATTTCGGATTTGTTGCCAAATCAATCGTGTGCTGATGCCAATAAAACGTGTGCAGCTCGCAACTTCCATTTCATTTCATTTTTGGAATAATATGCCCGCCCGACATGAGCTTAACAGTTGCTGCTCTGCTGCATTTTTCATGCTCGTCAGCGTCGGCATCAGCGTCAGCGTCGGCATCAGCGTCAGCGTCATCGTCATCGTCATCGTGATGCGCATCATCGTCATTCTCATGGCACTCAATGCTCCACTCAACACAGCTCAACACTTTTGGCAACAATGCAAAAACAACAAGCGCGGCAATAACAACCAATTGCCATTTACATGCATTTACGCTTATTTGAGCACAATAATTTTTGTTTATTGGCCACAAAAAACTATGGCAAAATGACGAGCGACGCCTCAAAAAGGCGGAAAAAAAACCCAAGTGAAAATTCGAAGGAAAAAATGGAAATTTTGTATGCTTTTTAAATATTTAAGCACAGTTTTATTTGATTTGCTTTATTTAGTTCGTTTCGATGCATTTGCAATGGGCTATTTAATTGCCGCAAATATGAATTTTTTACTGAGCGCACTTATGCAATAAATATTTTAAATATTTATTACTATATTGGCTGAGTGAATTTTCAGCTAAAAAATAAAGAAATTTCTTTTTTAATTACGGTTCAGCATGCCAAATTAAATATAAAGTTAATTTTGTTACAGATTCAGGCAGAGATAGAGGGAGAGAGAAAGAGAGAGAGAGACAGAAAGTGAATGATTGCAAATTGATTTCGACATTTTAACGAATGAAAAGACATCACGAAATATATTCGAATATTTGAATATTAATTATTGGAAAAATCCTTTCAATACATATATATTTATATGCATTTAGCATGGGATTACATATTACGATGAGGTATATATAATATATATATATATATATCAAACTATTTTTTGTTTATAACAGATGTCCTTTAATCTGAATACATTATTAAATACTCTTATATATATTTCATATATTTTCATTTTTAGCCTCTTTTATTAAATAAGATTAAATTTCAATAAAAAATTTATACAAATATGTTTATCATTTTATTATATTATTATTGCTTGATAATTTCATTGTTTTTGGACGAAACCCCATCGAGCTTATCAACCCAGACCTGAGCAACTGGCTAAGTGCCTGATTGAACCCAAATTTTAGCCAATGAGAGTTTCAAATTTGCATTTGTGTGAAAAAGAAAAACAATTTAAGGAATAGACCGAACGCCCAGTCACCCACACAAATGTAATTTAGTTAAGTGTTTCAAACGCACGCACATAAATTTAGCTTTTACAATGCGTTCGTTCCTCTCTCTCCCTCTCTGTCTCTATGTCTCTTTGTCTGGCAGAGAGAAAAAATATTAAAAATATGCAAATTTGTCTCTTTGCCTTTTATGAGCACGCATAACCCTTTTTATTTTTCGTCCAAACACAACTAGCAACAAAACAGAGCAGGGCATATAATCCCGAATAGTTTGCTCTATATAAGCAGATATATATATAGACCATGTATATATATATAGGACTGCTTGTATACACACTCCATTTGGCAAATATAATAAATGTTTTGCTTTATGAAAATTGTTGGCTTTTTGTGTGGGCCGCTGGCAAATTTCTTGCCTTTTTGGCATTTTGTTTTCTGGTCAACGCAGGGCCTCCGAAATTAATGTGCAAAATATTTTAATGTGGCTGTCGCTCTATTCTGAGGCCAATTGGGCGTAATAAGTGCTGCACGCTCAGCTCATGTTCTCGAAACTATCTCCCAGCTCTCGAGCGCGTCAACCTGCTGTGAACTCTCTAAGTTGCTTCGTCGAACTTAGCACACTTTATTGTCAAACAGGAATGACTGTCACATTCTTGGAGACGACTCCATTTCAGAACACGTTCTCTCCTTGGCCATGCTCAAACAGAGCTGTGTCAACACAGGCTGTTTTATTTGTTCAACCAATAATCATCACATTTCCGCAAACACTCAACGCAAAAAAAAAAAAGCGAAAGAAAAGAGAGAGAAAATGCGGACCGACCGTGCCACAAGTCGCATGAAAATTTCATGGCCGCTTGTCCTCATGTCCATTGCCATCAGCATTGGCTCTGCCGCAGCCGCAGCCGCAGAGACTGCAACAAATTCAAATACTCATAAACGACGAAAAATGACAGATTAACACAAATATTGATACAGCGACCGGCAAATCAACCCACACACACACACACACACACACACACCAGACTCTGTAAAAGCGACCCAAGGGCATGCCTAGCACTTAAGCCCAGTCAGATGCGTTGACTTTTGGCTGTCACGCGCTGTGGCCGCACGATATCCAGCTGATAGCCTCTCTCACTCTCCTCTCCCTCTCTCTCTCTCTGTCTCTCTCTCTGTCCATCTCTGTCAGCCAGCTGGATATTTTGTTGATGCGGCTCGCGTTGCTCGTGGCCCGCATTGTTTTGAATAATTTGCTCTAAACATGAAATATTAATGAGCATTTTTTGTTCATGTTGCCACTCTGCGTATACGTAATAAAATTGAATATGCAGCAAATGATGCACAGCACTTGAGTCAAGTGGGTCAGCAGCGGCGCAGATAATCACTTGAAAGCATCCAGCTGAGATTTCGATTGATTACCAGCAGCGGGCCTTAATTTACTGAAGCACAGCGGTAAACCAAATGTTTATTTTATTTGATTTTATTTTTTTGCAGATATTGGAGAATATTATTAACAAATTTCATTTCTCTTCTATAATTTTAAATTATAGCACAACCGATAAAGCTTGCCCAGCGCGTATCAAGATTCACTTGAGTACTGATAATCGGCCGATAGAGAAAGGCTTTTATTATGCCGCCCATATTTTTAAGACAGGCTATCAAAGTAGATATAGATACTTATACTTATATATTTTATTTATTCATCTTGAAACTATATAGTTTTATTTCATAATCAAATAAGTCCAAGACAAGAGCATATGAAAACTTTGGTAATTTTCTCCGAATGTCATTAAAAATATTGCAATGAAAATTTGCTGCGTATGCAAAAAAAAAGGGAGTGACGGAAAAAAGGGGGAAGGGAAAGGGAAAGGAAGCCTAGTAGAAATGCTCAGTTGAATTACTGGAAGGGAATTGGGCGCTACATAAATTTAACTTTTAATGCGCTGCGTACGCGAATGTGTAAAAGATTATCTTTATTGGCCATTAATTCATATTTAAGCTGGTGCGGCAAAAGAAAAAGGCGCCATTTGCTGAGTACATTTATTTTTCTTTTTTTTTTTTTTTACGCTCTCTTTCTCCCTTTCTGTTGTTTTCTGTGTGTGCGTTTTTGGAAAACGTTTGTAAAACACTGGATTTACGAAAGGATAAAATTATGCTTTGTAAAACAATTAAGTGGCATTATTTATGGCCGTTGACCCCACAACGCACAGCCCCCAGCCCCCAGCCCCCCACCCCAGCAGACGCCCACTTATCCACTTACAGCCCCTGCCAAATGGTGCGTTAGTATATATAATTGCTGCCAGGGGCTGCGCCTCAAGGGTTTATTTATGAAGCCTACTAATGGCCTGGCACTGCCTGGGTTTTGATCTATGCAGTCAGCTAGCAGCTCCCCTCTCCCTGCTCCTACTCCATAAGCAGTGGCAGTCGATGCCTTAAGCATGTGATTATTTCCTAGTTTCTGCTGATTAATTAACATGTGTTTTTGTTTCTAATTGAATAGTTTAAAAAGAGCAGCGCATAAGCAACGAACCTTTCACTGGGCACTATGAATTCAAATCTATTTTTCATATTCAATAAATTTTTATTTAATTCATTTAATATTTAAAATTAAATAAAATAGATTTCATTTAAATTTATTTTGAGCTTAGCCAAGTGTAGTCGCTATGTATGTGCAGTTAATATATATTTATGTTTATTTATATTTTTGTAATATGTTTTTAATAAATGTGTTTATATTATTTCATTTATGTACATGCATTTAATTTGTAAAAGTTTTTTAATATCAATATATTTAACAATTTTATTTTGTATTTAAATTCAATTTTATTTATTTTTTTTTTTCGCTCGATTTTATGGCGCAATTTAAAAACTGCAATTATGCCTTATTATAATAATTTTTTATTTTATTAACATATAAATACACTTTTTTTTTATTTATTTATTATATACTTTATATATATTTCTTAAGCTGAAAATAAAATGCAGTTTATTATTGTTGCTTCTTTCGCTTAGATTTAATACCTAAATCTATATTCAAATATATATACATTTATTTTTAAAATACTTGCTAATGGATTAAATAAAATCTCAAAGCACACAGAATATATTTTACTCAATATTTATGTATTCATTTAATACTTGGAAGAAATCAAAGAATTTCGCCAGAACTTGGCCTGCATTATTCATAAGCATAGTTCATTGGAAGCAATATCAGCTTTGTGCAGCCAAAACCTTCAAGCTCTATGTACATTAGCTGGGCTGCCGGCTGGTTTCTCGGTAAAGAGTTTAGGCTCAGAGGGAATTACTGCTTTAGCAAATTTACAAATTTCCGCAATAAACCAAATAACTTAAATAAATACAAAACATTCGCAAGCAAATGGCAAATGGCAAACGCCAAAATCAACTTCAAATCCCAATGCCAAAAAAACAGAGAGGAAGAAGAAGCAGCAACAGAAACTGCTGACATATGCAGCATATATTTTGTGGGGCTTGTCGCAATTGGCAATACCATTCGCTGAAGCTACTCCAAATGGGTCGATGACTGCCCTCGAGTTCACAACTTTGAAGTGCGCGCAGCAACGCATGCGAGCTCTTTCCTGCTGCTGCTCCTGCTCCTGCTCCTGCTCCTGCTGCTGCTGCTGCTGCCAATTTGGAGGCGCCTCAAGTGAGCAGCAACTGGAAAAGTTTAAACACCTGACAATGGAGCTGGGGCTTGCTTAAAGAATACCTGGGGAAATACACACACGCGCACATATGCACACACATACATATATGTATGTATATGCTATACATACACGCCCCTTACATGCTGCCTAATAGTAGCTGGCAGCTATGCTGCTGGATCTGGGCAACCGGCTCAACTTTTTGCTTCGGCAAATGCTCAAATTGCTCGCTGTGGTAATGAAATTTATTAGATCATTATACAGACTGCCTCCGTTTGGCATGCCCCTGTTTCTCCCCTCCCCACACAAGCCTCTTCTACCCAAATTTGTTGACGTTGATTATCATTTTCAGGTTCTGACTTTTCATTTTCAATTTGTGAGGCGAGCACAGAGAAAAAAAAATTGTAAAATGTAAATGTAAAATAAAATTGTGCTGCTTTCTTTGTCTAAGACGCTCCTGCGCTGCGTAGCTGTCCATGGATAAAGCATCGGCTGGGCGTTGCTCCTAGGGCTCAGCGCAATTTGTGGTCTTCGTTGTTGTCGTTGACTGTGGCATAATTTAACTTAATTTCTGGCACAAAATTGTCATTTGCATTAAGTTTATGGCTCTGTGCCTCATACACTTACAACCACCCCGCCTCGCCCCACTCCATGTCTTTAGCTTTTATAAGCTGCTGCGACCCGAACTCGAGAGTTCATCAAGTGCCAATCACAGCGCATCGACTGTGCTCAGAGCTGAATCTATGCGTAACCCAAACATATGGCGCCGTCTGCGGAAACGATGAGCAAATCATGTGGCTCATCGAAATGTGAAGTAAAAGCTGCATATGCGAGAACTTTAAAATGATATTGACAACACTGTCAAGTAGCTGTCCGCCCCGCCAGCCAGCCTATCTGTCTGTCTGTCTGTTTGTCAGACTGAAAATTAGATGGGGGCCCGCATCCCCCATCTACACGCCCGGCTGTTGTAAGCCAACAACAAGAAGTACGGCCGCGTGGGTGTTGAAAATTCCCGGGGGAATTTTCATGCCATGTTGCCTGAGAAATTCGCTTAATAACTTTCGCTGGTGCGTGCTCCAAGGAAGCGGATTTGGTGGCACCCCAAACAGGACTGCTGCCCACTCTGCTCCGCCCACAGCCCCTCTCCTAGCCACTGCTTACAGGTGGAGAACACGCATTGCGGCATTGGGACCCCAAAAACAGCAACCAGACAGTAATTTGTTTTAACAGCGCCTTTTAAAGATATTTACAGCCCGCTAGCTGCCGAGTCAGAGTCTCACGCATCCACCTGCCCTACCCACCTGCCTGCCGCCTGCCGCCTGCTGCCTGCTGCGGCCGACTACGCCATTTCATAAATTATCCGACACGCGGCGCTAATACGGCGCAACATCTCTGGCAGGCAGCACACGCCCATGTCTTTTTCATAGCCGCCCTCTTCCACCCTCTGCTCCTCCTCTACATACCTTTCTCCGTTCGCATCTTCGTTTGCCTGGGCTGTCCGGCGTCTATTCACACGTAACCCACTGGAGTCAGCCACGGCATTTTGGGCATCCTCAAGTTGTTGTTTTCTCTACTCAGCTCCAATTCCCTGTCAGAGTTTCTGTTTCCTTTTGTACGCTGTTGCTTCAGCGTCACGTGTCTATGGTACCAGAGTGATGGAGCCTGCTTAGGGCCTCCAACTTGAGCTTGTTGCGCCTCATTTGCGTGACCTGGGGCCAATCATTGCCCACGCCGGGGCTCAGCTATATATAATTGTGAATATTTTAGCTTGAATGGTTTCTTAATATTTCAAAGAGATGCTAAAAATAGGAAAGAGCAATTTTTACAAAATATTAAAAAATATTTCATTGATTGTTCAATAGTTGGGTTGTTTATTAATTCAAATTTGAAAATCAACAAAATTTGTTTTTTTTTTTTTTTATTTTTGAAATATTTAATATTTATTTACCAGCGGTAGCTTAGGTAATCTACTCTAAATTGAAATTAAATATTTAAAAAATATATATATGTATAATAATTATGAGCTAATTCGTTTAATTTATTAAATATATTTGTAAGGTAACACATATATAATTATTATGAGCAATGAGCAATACAATACAATAAAGGTAATTGTATATAACTATCATGGGTAAAGTCTAGGAGATATCCGTGTCAGTTGGATTTGAGGATAGTAACGTCTCAGTGTTCCCCTAACTCTAGTGCAGCTCTTTGGACGAAACTTTGGACAACTTGAAGTATATTTTGGTCACCTCGTCGATTGTGCCTCAAATGTTTGACATTTTGGGATCGCGCCAGGTGTTCCTAATTCTCATACACAAAATGGGCTTCGTAAGAGTTTTGCCCTGAAAAAGCAGAGTCAATTTGAGTTTTTCAATTCAATTCTTGCTTATATAAATAAATAGTTTTCGTAAAGCCAAATAACTTTAATTGGAATGAAATTCTATTATTCTTATTATTATTGAACATTATTTTATACTTGTTTCTTCTCTATGATACTCACTCACACGTATGTATATAAATTTATCTCATAAGCAAATTTGTATAATCAACAATTCAAGTGGCAAAAGAATTCCACAAGCTTAATGCAGCATCCAGCATCCAGATTGGAGAATCAACTGTTTGGTTTGCTGGTGTATCCGAGAATGATTTTATTATGAGTCAAAAATATGCTCGAAGCCTAAGTGAATAATGTTTATAAAACAAGTGCAAAGAAATTTATTTGTTTAATTTTGTAAGTGTATTTAATGTACGGGAATGTTGTCTCTATTTTTATAAAACAATGCGCATTGACAAATTTTTTTTTTTTTTTTTCATATATTTATATTTAAAGTTACTTTATATTATTTATTAAATATTTAATTTTTTTTTTTTTGTTTTTTTTTGTTTTTTTTTTTTTTTTTTTTTGATTGATTAACCTTTTTTATTCTTTTTGTTTCTTTTACGAAACGTTTCATTGAATATATTTTTTTATTAATGTTTGCTTACATTTTTAAATCGGCGAGGCCAGGTCGTGAAATTCTGAGTGGAGTAGGATTTTATTTTGTATCTTCAAAAATAATAATGTTACAAAATCAAATTTCAATAAAATGAAACATTATTTATATATCATCAGTAAATTATAGTTGATAATTTGATTCAGCGGCAAAACGGATGTAGATAGTATGCCATATATATATAATACATATTGTGTATGTATATATGTATGTATGTATATATGTGTGTACATGCATAAGGCATATACATTCGAATGCTTAAACTACAGCGTGGACGATAAGGAACTAATGTTTTAGCTGCAGGCCAGACCGATCATATCGCGTTATGTGTAAGGTTATATTATATAAACACAGCGACAATGTGTCACTATGAGTGTGAGCTTACTACTCTTGCCTTTCATTAGGCATATAACAACATCAGATATTGCATACACTACAATACGATCATACACAACATACTACGGGAGATTAAGGTGCTAAACAGAAGTACATCGATTCGGTTTCATTTATTTCAATTGAAATCCACTTAGATGATGATAACATACCAGTAACAGACCGAAAAATACGCAATTTATTGCGCTTATCTCAACGATTATTAGCTTTAAATTTATTTTCAATTTCGTCTGTCATTAAATAATAATTTACGAGCTGCCGGCAAATACTCCCGCAGCGACTGCAATCGTAACATTTTCGTCGAGTCTTTCAATTGACCTGAACTTGAACCCGAGCCCGAAGCCTGTCAGGCTGCAACAGCAAGGTGTGAGTGGTGTGTGTGTGTGTGTGCGTGTGCGTGCTGTCGTTCTTTTTTATGGTCTCGACAATTGAATTTTCGCGGCAAGCCTGCTGCTAAATGAAAAACTTTGACATTGATTATTTTAAAGCTAGAAAATTATCGCTTAAGTTTACTTTTGCTTTTTGCTTTTTTTTTTTTTTGTGCTGCTGCTGTCGCCGCTGCCGTTTGCTGTTGTTGTCAAATTATAAACGAATTTATTTTAGATTAATTGCGCGTAAAGTTGCAAACAACAACAAATGGAACTAAGTCCTGAACCGCAAAGCTTGGCTGTAGTTTAAAGACGGGGATGCTTTGATTACTTGGTTCGTTGGCTGCGGGGGCGAGATGGAAGGGGAGACAGAGAATGTGAGTGAGATAGCTAGAGAGGGGGGGGAGGGGTGTACAAGCGTGCAAATGCGCTCATTTTAAATGCGTTGTCTTCGCTTTGAGCATCAAATGGTATTATTTATTATTTTTCCAAGCATTTTCCTTACCCTCTGCACCCACTCTCACTCTCACTCTCTGTCGCTGTTTCTCTTTCTCACTCCCTCCACTCGCCTCCTCTGCCATTGTCCTTGTTGTGCGCCCTTCCGCTTGTTGTTTTAAGGCAAAGGTTTCGTCTTCATTGCGGTCTGCGTGCTGTTTGTTGTCTTTTGTTTTATGTTGCGGAAAATAATCGGAAATTTTTCTTCTTACTTATATAATGTTAATAGTTATCTCCACGCAGCCTCCTCAGCTAGTCGCATCCATCTCTCTCTCTCTCTCTCTCTCTCTCTCTCTGTCTCTGTTGTGCTCACTGCATGAATGTGTATCATTTGGATGCCTCGTTGGAAATTGTCATTATGCCACAAAATGTTGCGCGTCTCCTTGTGGATTTCGCGCTTCAATTGTCTCTGCTTCGACCAGCCCAGCTCGGCCCTAGTCCCGCATCTAGTCCACGTCCTGCGTATTTCGTCCTGCCTGGGGTATTTGTAATTTATGTAACTATTTCAGTTAATCGAGCGTAATTGATTTTATTTTGAGCTTTATTATGGCGCTTGGCGGTTGACATTTTTCTCGCTTTTATATATTTTTCTTTTGTTGTTCGTAACTTTCTGTCGCGCTTCGAGCTCGAATCGAAAAACATTCTTGACTTTGCGATTGTTTTTGCTTTGTGTGTTGCGGCATTGTGACGACTGATTTACTCTGCTCATCAGTCTGATGATTTATTGAATTCTTCTTTTGTAAAATATTTATATGAACATTTTTTAATGAATGTTAAGACATTGCTAAGATAAGTCCTGGAAAAGGTCATATATATAAATATATGGATCGAGGTAGAGCTCCAACTATACGGCTATCTAAAATTTATCTAAAAAAATTTGTTTTTTGTTGATGCTATAACAAATATAAAATAAAACATTTAAAAAAAAAAAAAAAAAAAAAAAAAACATATAAATAAAATTAAAAAAATTTAAATAAAAAAAAACAAATTTTTAAAAAATTATATAATAAAAAGTAACATATAAATAGGAATATATTATAAAAAAAAGAAAAATAATCCTAATAATAATAATAATTAAATTAAATCTCATTAAAGAGATATGCGAAATAAATTAATAAAATTTTTGCTTTTTAAATATTTATTTAAAAATAATAATAAGCGGAGAATATGCACTTATTTTCGTAATATACCAGCTGACAATAAGAGTTGTCTTCTCCGTAATAAAAAAAATTTAGTTTTTAATATTTACATACATTTATTTTCCCATAATTTTGCTTCAGCATCGCATCAGTCTGCATTTTATACTTTATATTAAATATTTACTAAAAAATTTAGACTTAATTTTTATGGACAGAAATGATTATTATTCAGTATATAGTCAACTGATATTACATGTAGATATTAAATGTAACCCAGTCTAGTTTCACTCACGCATAATCTAATAATAATAATAATAATGAAATGAACATTCTATTAAATAAATTGAAATGCTTTTACAGTTAATTAAAGACGAAATTTAAATACCACAAATACGCAATATTTGCTGATTAACAAGTCCTTAAAGCTGTTGGCAGTAATTATACGAAAATATAGTCATTATGATTTCACATTTCATTGACCTCAATTGAGTCGCATGGGTTGGCTCCTGCGGCGCGACAAGGTTTATATTGAAGTCGCCCTTTTGTCAACAACTTCCGCTTGTTTGATAGCCAGCCAGCAAAAACTGAGCACGCTTTTTGGGTCGCCGCTTAATATGGTTGACCCTTCACAGCTTCACAGCGCTTCGTTGCGCTGTCACATGTACGAGCAGTAGATACCCCTGCTGTGTGTGTGTGTGTGTGTGTGTGTGTGTGTGTGTGGCAGTGAGTGCCCGCTGCTGTCACAGTGCGATAACGGTATTATGCACATTGACAACAGGCCACACACACACACACACACACACGCACACAAAATCCGCTGGCGCCTGACAAAATGGCGGCCAATCGCCCAATTTCGTTTAACAAATAGAAGCAAACGCACTCGCCCCTCGATTGTCTCTGTCTTAATTGTTTTGTTTAAATAATTCCCAATATTATATATATATTTTTTTTTTTTTTCGAGTGCACCTGAATGCGAGTTCATTTACAAAACGCTTGCAGTGCTTTGCATGTTTCATGCGTATTTCGCACGAATTTTCGCTTGTTGAAAATTCTTTAAAAATAATTTAATTGCCAAGCTCAATAATTTAAAGGTTTAGCACTCGCACACACACACACAGATACGCACTCACACACAGATACGCACTCACATGCCGTATGAAATTCGATTTTAATGCAGCAACAAGCACTGGAAAACCGCATGCATTTTTAGTTGGTTCTTTTAATTTCAAACTCAACATGTTGTATTTGGTTTGCAAACAAAAGCATTTGCATTTGCATTTCGCCGCAGCACAGCGCCTCGACTACCTCGTCTCCCTCGACTCCCTCGCCGCACTGCAGCAAGCCAATCCCTCCACAACATAACTCAAAATTTCCATTTGCATGCGCTTTGAATATGCAATTTCTATACGCATATTGATTTTCAAAGCACACAAGGCGAAAGTGTGAGTATGAGCTTGTGTGTGTGTGTGTGTGTGTGTGTGTGTGTGGAAGTGGGAGTGTGGGCATGTGGAGCGCTGGCTAACTTCCCATTAAGCTGTTGTTTTTTACGCCAACTACTTTTGTTAAAGTTAATTTACAAAGAAAACAATGAGCAAAAAACTGAACGAGCTTAAAAATACATTGTAAAAAAGCCGTTCCCAGTCTCTTAAAACAATTGTAAAAACTGGCCAGCAAAACACAAAAGAAATATATGTTTTTTCATACACAACTATGTATGTATACATGTACACGTATGTATATGGTGCTGCATATATGCATATGAGGTTACTGTTGCCCTTAAATTGCTGCCAGCTGCATTCACAATTTGCGCGGCTGGGCAGCTGTACAAATATGGGCGTGGCCTACAAATTACAATAAACAAGGGCATCAAATGAACTTAAGCTACTGTCCTGCCCTGTTCGAGCAGCACCAGAGTTAAAGTGAACTGAATTTTAAATTCAATTTAATTGAAATCAAATAGAGTTCCTATTTTAGCTCTACTCACATATTATTTACTTCAATATGCTCAGGCATCGCAGATAATGCGCCCGATTAAACCATTACTTCGACAATAAATATATTTGAAGCATGTAATACCCAGCAGAAGGCACGAGCAGTACAAAATGTGCACAAATTAGTTAAATCCTCTGAGCAAATGCCAGATACAAAGCGGCGCCTAACAAGCCATAGCCATGGCCATAACCCATAACCACTTATAGTACATTGGGGCAGCAACAATTTAGCTGGCATCCTGGGCCATGGCGGGCCATTGCGTGCCGTTGTCCTTCAAAATCACCAAAGGCCGCAATCATTTATGGCCCGACTTAGCCGCAAAGTCGGCCAATCAGTAAAGTCGCTCCGATGCAGACGCGCTCACGCTTCCCCGCACCCCCGCTTCGCCGCTCGCCTCTTATTATGCTCAGAAGGCCAATCACCAAATCGTGTCTTAACATAATTCGGCTCCTGCCACGCCCTGGCCGGCATGGCGCATGGACACAATGCCAGCGAGAAGTGCACAAAAAATTACATTTACGTGCTTCCAATGTGTAATTAAGGATTATTTTGTGCTCAAGTGGCAGCCCCATAGCCCCTGTCTGCCCCTCTCTCCCTCTCACTCTCCTCTCCCTTGGCCCTAGTCCCGTGTTACGGCTCGTTCGCCCCTTTGTTGTCTAGGCCCGACAAATCAGTTCAAAAGCTCAGCTGCGTGACTTCTTCGACGGCCGAAAAGTCGAAGGGTTTGCATCCCCCTCCCCCTCGTTGTCTCTATGAAAATTGACTAATGACTTTGCAGCTCAGAGATGCTTAAAGACTTTCCCAAGTTAATGCCAGCTGCTGCTGTTCGCTCACACTTAAAGAGGTATTTACAACTTTAGAACATTTACATTAATGCAATAATAATAATGAATATTCGCAATAAATAAATACGGTGGGGTAGAGTAACTTGATATTCAGTTAGGTTTCTCTGATTACCATGATTGGCGGATCGATTTTGGACTCTGACTATGTACACTTATACGAAATGACAAAAATGATACGATTTTTGTTACATTCACTCTGGGCAACTGTAAATAAATCCTTGCCTTTTGCATGGTTTGCTGTAAAAATTCAAAATTTCAGCTTACCTGAAAGTAGATCAGATACTCGCAAAATTGTGTGGAGGGATAATTGGTATGGTTCATTATTATCTGGAAATCATCTTTATAGCTTATAGCTAGAATTAAGGGATATTCTTTTTTATACTCTTAATATTTATAATTTATTATTTTTTGAAAATAATAAAAGGTTATTTTTAATATTTTTTTCTTTTTTTTAAGCACACATCATAAATAGTTTTTATTATTATTATTTGCAAATAAATATGTATTTAAATATCTTATTATTTCTTAACAATTATATTGAAATATTTTGCAATTGTTTTTATTTTTTATACTCATTCACGAAAGTGAAATGAGTATATTGGTATTGTTTTTTTTTTTTTTTTTTTTTTTTTTTTTTTTTGTAATTTTTTTGAAATATATAATATACATTTAAAAACAAATTATATTGACATAGTTTTAATATTCTCTTAGTGTATTGATACCAAATATTTAAAAAAAAAATTCGTTTAGCAAGTATTTTAATATTCTTTTAATTGTATTATTTAATATTTTTGTTATATTATTTTATTTAAAACTTTCTTAAATTTCTTTATTTTCATATTTTTAGTTTATTATTACCTATTACATATTTGAATATTCTTTTAATGCCATTATATTATTTTATATTACTATGTTAATATCCTAAAATTTCTTAGCAAATATTGTAATATTCTTAGTTTATAATTATATATTAGGGCGTTTTAATGATTACTAATATAATAATATTAACATTCCCATTTTATTTTTTCATATTTTAAAATTTTCTTTCATTTTAAGATATTATTATTTTAAATTTTATTTTATTTTATTTTTTTACATTTATTTTGTCTGCTTTAAACACATTGCAATATACATAAATAATAGTGCAGATTTAAAAATACATTTTTAAATTTTATTGGCAGGTCTTGTTTGAAGAGCTCGATCTGTTTCAATATCAGATTAATTTCTGTTTTCTTAAACGAATTCCATGTATATTTTGTGCCTTGCTGCCATGGAGCTGTCATGGAGCTGCCGGCTTGAATAAGGACACGTTCAGCTGGCCAGCTGAAGCACACATAAGCTGCGTCCTGGTGGCAAGCTGAGCAAATCCCAGAGCAGCTCGATACCTGACGGTTGGATGGACATGAACGGATATAGATGGATGTGTGTGAACAATTTGCATTATTCACATGTTTAACATGCAAAACGCCGCTGGGACGAAGACTTCGACATACTTGTCAGGATATGCGAGTATGCCTCGAGTGCATATATTCTACACATGTATGCATGAATGTATATGCCTGTCTGTGTGCATGAGTGTATGGGTGTGTGCGTGTGTATGTCAGTGAGATGAAATGCCAGCAAGTTGTGCGGCTTCTTTGAAACTAAGAGCCAACTTCAATTGCCGTTTACAAATAGACCGCACTTGCGGCCGGCCCAGAGTCATGAGCTGGGCCAGCGCCAGGGATAGCATTACGCAAATTCATTTCAATCTAATCAAGTTGGTCAAACAAGTTTAAATTGATTTCGCAAAGCCACAAGGAGCTGCGAGAAAAAGGGACATTTTTAACGGACAATTAAAATTTACGCCGCAGCGACAATGATAATGAGATTTTTAATAACCCCGGCAAAGTGCAGAGCCGCATATCCCAGCCGAGAGCACGCCACAACTCTTCAGGCAAACACCAAGCACGGCAAACGGTTAAAGAAACGTACAATGGCCAAGCACTTGGAACAATAAGAGTGAAGCAGCCGGAACGACAAGCGCATCGTTTTTATCCTATTCGCCTTCGTTTCTTGTTCTCTTGCTGGCCAAAAGAAGTAGCCAAATAACCGCAAGCAACTCAACAATGTGCAATGTGAGGTGGCTGCCTCGTTGGCTGCTTGATTTTTTTACATTATGTGGCTTTCTGTTATTCTTTGGCTGAGCGCCGCCCACGTCTTGGCATGAAACGGAAGCGCAAAAGCAACGGCAGAAACAATTAAAAGTTTCCGTTGCCACTTGCACTTCCTGACCATTTTGGCCAAGCTAGCCATGACGGCAAAATCAGCTAAGAGCATGCATATGAATACGTATGTATATGAATATGTATATGTATATATTCCAACTTAAATGCTGATGTGTGTAGTAGATGCCAGTGCTGCCTAATGGCCAACGGAATTCTTAATTTATGCAACGACATGAGCTTATTAAAAGAAAACTAGTTTCTTTCATTTAACCAAGTCTTTGTAGCGCCTTTTAAATAAAAATAATGATAATGAAGCATGGTTGAAAAATAAAAAATTGTATTTCCATTTATATGTTATATGTACTTATATATTTTACTAAACTTATTTTAAGTTGAAATTCTTTTCAGAAACCAAGTTCAGCTCACCCAGCTACATAGGAGCATCTAAAAAAATTTTATTTGTATTAAATCTTCTTATTATACTCAATCTCAATACACCCATTTATATGTACATTTGACAATTCATTTACTTATTTAATATTTTTCTTGACTATAAAATTTTTGCTACTTAAAAAAGTTTTGAGTTACGGTATTATTTTTAAAATTATTAATATTATTAAGAAATATATTGAATATATAAATAAAACGTATTAAATGCATTTTAAAATTAGCATATATAGCATTTCAGATAACAATCTTAAAATAAAATGATGAAAATAAAGTTAGATACACTTATTATTATTAGGTATATATTAATTATATAAAAATATTATTAATTGCAGCGAGAGAGCAGAGAGAGAAAGAAAGAAAGAGTTTTAAGCCTTATTAAAACTCAATATTAACTCTCTTTTATGATATTTTTAAATGGAGATCAATTTTAATAATATTCCATAATATGCAACAAATGCTCAAATCTGTAAAAAACAGAAATATATTCTGAATACATTTTCTATTATTATTATAAATAAATATATGTGTTTGGTATTTGTTAATTTATTTATATATATTAAACAAATTTCTACATAAAAATAAAATAAATATGATTATGAAAAATATATTTTAAAAAAATATATATTAAAATAAATAACATATATAAATGCTATTCAACATTTTGCTAAGCACAAAAATTCAGCTACTCCAAAAGAAAGTGTATACAACATTCAGTAGGTCTTATTATTCCTCTCTCTCTCTCTCTCCTCCTCTCTCTCTCTCTCTCTCTCTCTCTCTCTCTCTCTCTCTCTCTCATTCTCTAATTTGACTCGATTGCTTATTTTATATTCAGCATTTTGATTCACTCTGTTTGATTATCTGCGCACATCTGCTAGTTAAGCGTGAAATGAGCTGCTTAGAAGCGCAATATTTTATTTATTTATCCGAATTTAAATTCGGAAAGGGACGATACAAAGACACAGACGTAAAAGCCAGAACAATCAGCAATGTAAAGATGATATTGTAAAAGGCTTAGTGGCTATTTGGTTAGCTGAGCTTCAATTTGCACAAAAGTTAATTTGCTTTGGTCAGCCACAATAAATATGACAAAATTGTGCAAATAAATGATTGATAATAATAGGCATTCGAATTCCAAATTGAAATTCCACATGTGCAGTCATTAGGCTTTGTCTATAATTTATGGCTTGAATATTTGCAAAGTGAACTGGAGTCAAGGATATGGCCGGCACGTGCTCGGGCAATCAAAGTTTGCCATGTAGATGCGAAAATGCGAAATATGAAGCCAAGTGAAGCGCGTCCTTTTTAATTACCCACTCGAGCAGAGGGCAACAAAGTAGGAGGGCAAAGTAAACGGCGAGGCAAGCCGGAGTTACGTTAAGTTTCAATTGCGGGGGCTGCTTACCCGTGTCAGCCGGGCCGAACGGAAGGGCAGGCCAATGACAGTCTAACCGTTCGGCACTTCATCAAGTCCTGACGTTCGTCCAGTGACGTCCAGGACGTTTGCTGACAACGGTTCTGGGACGTGCGTGGGGCCAAGGACACTGCAGCAGCCAGTCGACTTCCAGCGTGCCGGAGTGCTTAAATTAAGTTAAAACGAGTAGCAGAAAACAGAGAGAAACAGCGAGCTGACAGCGAGAAGAGGGCGAGCAGGGCTCCTAAATAAACAGCAAAGTTTATTGAAGTAGGCTCTGAAGAGGGTTGGGGCTTGATGAGATCAAATCGAAGTGTGTTCTTAAGCTAGATATAAAGTTGCTCACAGCTTAAGGTATTATGAACAAGGTCAAGGACCCCTTTCGCTTGACACAAGTCCAAGTAATGAAAGATAATACAATTATGCAGCTTCACGTTTATTTAGCAACTGTTTTACAATAAGAAATTAAACAGCTATTGTCATACCATTAATAAATGAGTAGAGAGAAGAGAGTTTTCTGCTTAAAGTCTGAACTGCCCATGGCATATGCTTAATTTTGCTCTAATAAATATGACAACGTTGAGCTTTACTGTCGCTATGGAAATCAATCCACTAGCTGCAGCAGCTCATCCAACCACGCACCGCACCACACTGCTCATTTCTCTCAGCACAACAGAAACAGTAAGAAAACTGCAAAGGGATGTCACATAACTCATTGCATTTCACCCTCTTTCTCTCTCTCTGTCTCTCTCTCTCTCGTTGTCTGTATCTCTTTCCCTTTAATTCTTTTTGTCTATATATAGCTTTAGCCAGTCGCTTCTCGGAGTCAGCGCCCCAAGTGTTAAATGTGACCACTTAACAGAATGACAATAGTTTTTAACTTGGCTAGAAGTTTTGGCGTCACCACAAAGTGGTTTTAGTGCAAATCCAGCCCTAGCTCACACATACACACACACATGCACAACGCAAATGTGAAACTTTTCATATAGCCATCTTGCTTGCCAAGTTCTCATACTAAAACTGCTGATGGGCGTGGACCCAGCCCACGACAATTGCATATGTTGACGGCAGCTGCTGGAAGTGACCCAAAAGCGAAATATGCTGCTAATACCAACAAGCATAAAATATGCATGTGAGCTGAAGCCAAACAGAGTAGGAGAGAGAGAGAGAGAGAGAGAGAGAGAGAGAGAGAGAGAGAGAGAGAGAGTGAGAGAGGGGGAGGACTGCGATCTACAGCTCAATGTGCGTGCCATAAAAGGGTTTCCAGTTACAATTCCATCATCGGTCGGCGGCCATAAATTTTGTGATAGCATTTGAGACAAACACAGCCGGACATGAAGCACGGCAGACGGAAGGAAGCGGCATTTGGTCAGAGGTTTCCTTCCGGCTTGCTGCATGCCGCTAACATTGCGGTCGCCCAGCTCAGTCTCCGCTGCCCGCCCGCAATTCGAAAAGTACATTTGAAATTCTCAGCTGCCAACACTCGGCCGCGTTGATATTTCAATTTCAGTGCAGTCTTTGACAGACAGCCCAGGCCGGGCCAGCCAGGCCGGGCGGAGAGCTCGGTCGAGTCCTAACCATTGTCACGGGTCGGCCAACGGATTGCTGTCACTGATTGTTTCGCAACGATTTCATTGCGCAACCGGAAACATTTAATGCGCCAGCAACCGAGCTCAGCCCGTGGAAAAGGTTTCAAATAAATTGGCTGTCGAGCTACCTGTTACTCGGAACAGACAATCGAGCCTATTGGCATTTGGGTTCATCTCTTTGGTGTCATGCTCAAGCATCAATAACTTATTTCCAAGCCATATTATGCTCAGCGTCAGCTTCATTGGAAAATTCGTTGAAATTGAAAATTCGTATTATACAATTGGGGAAATTGTTACACAGCGAATTTCATTTCATAAATTTTCCAGCTTCCTGCACAGCATGTGTGCGAACTTTGACACCCACACAGACAAAGATAGAAACTCACACTCACACACACACACATACAATTAAAATTACAGGCACAGTGTGTCACATTGCGTATGCGCCATGTAAGCCATGGTAATTAATTATTTCAGTTAAATAAAAGGCCATAACGGATTACCAGCACAGACAACCAAAATTACACGCATGTGTATCATGAACAATATTATTATGCTGCAAATATAGCCATCAGCCTCAGCAGAAACTGCGAAATAATCCAGTCATTGCATTTTTACCAAAGGAAAATCGTATCGAGCTGCATCAACTTATGCATTAAGTAACAAGATCAGAACGAATGGTTGTAATTAAATTAATATGAACTGAAAATGGTAATGTGAGCTTTTACTTAACTTTAGTTTGCTTTACTATGCTGTCAAACGCTTGATATACGCAAGTCAAAAAACAGTTTTAAAATTTCATATCATGTTCACATTTATAACATTTAATTATCAACTTATTTTAAAAAAATATGTCAAGTTAAAATTCGCAATAGTTAGTGTTTTACTTTAGGCAAGTTTTAATTCTATATAAGCTATAGCAGCAAGTCAGCAAATGAGTGTCGTTTCACACATACTTTGAGAAAAAAATATAAATGCGACGGTTTTGCAACTGATCGATCGTGCTCAGACGAAGCAACCCGAATTTTCTCATTCTCGTTACTCCAAGAATTTTTGTAGAGCTCTGTGAAGCAATAGGTCTTTTCTGGGTGTATTGGTATGTACTCGCTAGACACATCAGCAGCTCACGTGAGTGTGAATGTGTATGTGAAAGGGAAGAAGTCTGCATAGACTTTTTCTGTTCTCCGTCACTGACTGAGTGAGCGTTAATCGCATCACTCCCGAAACGACGCTCTTCAAAATTATGCTCAATGCAAATCACTCACACGAAGACGAAAAAAAAAAAAAAATGTCGAATGCTCTTGCTCAGAGCGAGATCGAGTGTGTATGCTATTTTTCCGTTCATCTCGGAAGCACAGCGTGTACGATCAACAAATTATCAGTTAGCTATTGCTCCCTTGATTGCAATCACTCACCATACAGCAGACCAATCAAACAAGCTGTGTATTATCTTCAACTCAATCTTCTCTTAAATTTAGACTCGATCAATAAAAACTATACGATCTCAAAGTTAATATAAATGTTCCCTTTGTTGTAGCTCAAATAAATATTTTTGCAGTAATTTAAATGATTTTATATTTCAGCTAAAATGTATATATGTTTCAAAGAGATGCTTATGAAATAGCTTATAATTTATTGAAAACTAAAACTAAGTTGTCGCATGGCGGCTTGTGTCATTAATCAAAAATAAATATTTATTTATGTTTATTTATTATAAATAAATATTTTTGATTAAATAAAAAAATATGCAATTAATAATTAATAATTTATAATAAACAATAATTTTAATAAATAAAAAAATATATACATTGTAAAAAACTGTAATAATTAATATAGAACAAATTTAAGACTGCAAGAAGAAATTTTATTGAAAGCTTAATTTATTTTATAATATTTAAAAATAAAATAAAATAAAACACATAATAATTTTAAAGTAATAAAAAATAAATCCCTTCCATATTTTCAACTTGGCATTTTAAATAACCGCTTTCTTTTCATAACTGTGAATCTGTTAATGTGATAATCAGTTACTCTTACTGTCATATATACACAGCTGTAGTGACTCACGCCCAAACTGTTTGTCCTTGTCAAATATATCAGCTATCATATCAAAGCGACAGCTACATATGCACACCTCTACGCTTGGCTTGTACAGCCCTCAGAAATGTCACTTGCTGTCAGCGTAAAACAAACACGACAGCCAATCCCAAACCCAATCCCATCCCAGTGCCAATCGCAGTCCTAAATCCCACTGCTGAACCCAATCCGCTGAGAAATGTTAACTGATCTCCACTGATTGCGTGTCAGCATTTATCCCGCATCCTTGTTCACTTCACGTCCAGCTCTCGATGGCGGCAGACGCTGGCAACAAAGACGAAGGCACAGACCTCTCACATGTCAATATTTATTAGAGACCCTTCATGCCGCCCGCACCACCGCACAGAGCTGTCCCCGCCCCTAACAACTGCAACTTATTATAATACATAATGCCAAAAAATCAAAACAACAGCAAAACAAAAAAGCAAAAAAAAAAAAAAAAAAAAAGAAATATGAAAGGAGAACCAACTGATATTTTGTTTTCAAAGGACTCAGACAGGAGCAGCGCATTTGAGCCGTTGCTTATGTCGTTTGTGTTTCGTCTGTGCGTTTCTTTTTCACATTTAATATAAACACATTTAATTTATACGACATGACAACGACAAGATTTTGGGGCTTAGATTGACGACCCCCAACAAGATACGAAAGTGCGTCTTAGTCGCCTTTCAGCTGCCACTCCCACCACTCCCCAGCAAACTTTGCCCGCATACAACACACATACCTTAAGGAACTTGCAAATTGTCAGCGTTCATATGATGGAAAGGGCAGCTGAAAGCAGGGATTGTTCAGACTTTTTCTTTCCTTTTTTTTATGTTTTTAAGTTTGTTTGACATAGCTGTGGGTGTGTGCGTGTGGGTGTCCGCGGAATCTCTTGCTCGTGTGGGTGGATGTGCGTGTGTGTATATAAAATTGGAAATACTCTGGGATTATATGCTGATTTAACGCATGGAAACAAAAACATCACGTATACGCATTTTATATTTGTTGTGGCAGGGTGTATACACATGCATGTCTGTGTGTGTGTGTGTGCTTGTGAAATGGTGCAACTGATAGGGGAAAAAGTTTTGTCGCATATCTAGCCGAAAATGTCTTGACTTTCATTTTAATATTTAGTCAAGCTTTAGTGGAGTGGACGACTGCCCCGCCACCTCAGTGCATTAAACAAATTAATGCCATAAAAATCAACAACAACAACTGGCAGCAGAGCGAACAGAAAAACTTTGCCATTTATATCGTTTATTTCATGCGATACAGTCAACTGTCATATATAAGAAACAACAGCTCTCTATTGTTGTTGCTGTTGTTGTTGTTGTTGTTGTTGCTGTTGCTGTTGTCACACACAAATTTTATGTTAGTTGGGCAGAGTTTTTATGTGCTCGGCTTTTATTTGCTTATTGAAAATAAACAAAATTTATTAACAATAAAAAATAAAGTTGGCTAAGCTCCATTGAAGCGCTTAAAAGTTCGCCATAAACCAGGCCCAGAAGTCAATTGGCTGCCTTAAAAGATTAAACTGGACACATGATGGCGCGGATGGCATGCAGCACAGTGCGGCGTGTTACGCATACGCCGCGTGGGTCCCGCCATTGTGTGTGTGCGTGCCAGTGCTACAGCAAAGTGCAACAAAAACCCAATAATAAGCCACATGCAACAATAACAGACGGCAACAATAAATGCAATTGTGGCATATGGAAATTGTTGCTGTTTTTGAAAACGAATGAAATTAAATCACTCTCGCTGTCTCTCTCGCTCTCCCTTTTTCTCACTCTACTGTTTCTCTTCTCTCGCATTCTTGTCACGCACTCGCTGCTGCTGCATTTGTTTGGCTTAACTTTACCGCCCAGTTTTTTCGTTTTTCGCACACAGCTGCCACGCCCATTGTGCGAAGGTATACCTTCATTTGCAGCCAATGCCAATGCAAAACAATTAAAAAACATTTTGTATATTGCGGCATTGGGGTAACTCATTCAGTTTCGTTTGCCCAACTGTCCGTCCTCGCTGCTGCATGCTGCATGCTACATGCAACATGCCCGCCCAGCATTGCCGCCGCAATCATAGAATATTGTGGCAGCCACATTGTTTACTGCACTGGCGGTGCCTGCACCACAGCGAGCGACCACTATTTGTAATTGAGTTGATTTTTGCATGGCGCTCCGCTTGGAGCATTATTAGTTGCCGCGCGGCATGCAATTCGAATGCGGTTGCCCCCACACATTCGCGCTGGTGTTTACCTCTCGCAAATTAAATCAATTTCAGCTGCATAAATGCAGTATTCTGCAATTAAGATATGGCGCTCAAGTCTGGCTAAGGCGCTGCATAAATGCACAAATATCGCAATAATTGTGTTGACTCTCATGTAAATGGGAGTGAAATTGATAGCATATTTTGCCTGAGTGTGAGAGAGCACTGAGTGAGGCAGTTGAAGTATATGGAGTTAAACAAAACTCAAATGACTCTAATTAATTAATTATTGATTTGTTTATGGCATATAACATTAGTGTTTACTACAAAAAACTTGCATGACAATATTAGTTTAGAGTCACCAAGCAGCAGGCTTGTTTGCTTAAGATCTAAGTAATTAAATTATACATTGAGTGATTAATATGTCATTTATTGTTTGTTTGCATTTCAGCTTATATAATTTTCTAAAAAGTGTCTAAAGTCTATAAGATATACATATAATAAATTAAAAACCTTATGTGTGAATTTCTATTAAAATGAACTAGATATAAATATTACCTTAAATGAATTTGAAGCCGATGTTATGATTGATAAATCAAAAATTTTATTTTATCAACTATATCAGTTTTTTACAGAGACCGTTACGATTATAAGTTTCACAGCAAAAAATTAAAAAAAAAAAAAGGTTTTTTTTTGAGTAATTAAAAAAAATATATATTTTTAATTATTATAAATAATTTATATGATAAAAATCAAAAATAATTATTACAGATAAATTTTTAAACAAAATTCAAACCATATTAAAAAATATATATGTATATGTACAAACACATGCACATATATTTATAAATTTATTAATGCCATAAATCTTATTTTGAATTTTTATTATAAAAATTGAAAATAAGAGTTATGATTTGATTTGTTAATAAAAATTGATCTGTAATAATTATTTTTTTATTTCTATCATATAAATTATTTATAATATTTAAAAATGATTTTTTTACAACAAATTGCAAACAAAAGTTTATGCTTTCTTTGAATTTGCCATAAAAAATAATTTATGTGTAATTTCCTCTCTCTACTAAGGGCTTCTATTAGGCCTCAATTTTTTAAAATTCATAACTCTTATTTGCGGTCCCTGGTTTTTAATGCAAGAAATTTATAGTTATAAATATATATAAATTAACAGAGAACGTGGAGAATAACAATACTGGTGCAGAACACTAAAATATATCACCATATAAGTACTACGCTTTTCTTTTTAAAACATTTTTACAATCCTAAATACTAGCTTACATTATGGGAAAAAATACACCTCAAATTCGCAGAAATGTAATCCTATAGCATATCAAATTAATAAACCAAAAATATTATGGAGAGCAGTTGCTGTTTCAGTTATTGCTATGCTTTCACCCTTACCTTTAAGGCGCCAAAGGGTGCCTTAGCTGCGAGTGCCTTGTGGACACGTTGTCTCATAACTTGGACGCGCACACGTAGATGGAAATCAATCTTAGTTTTCAATCAATATCCATTATAGCCCACAGGTTTGATGGCCAGGCCAATGCAAGGCAATAGCAGCCGATTTATTGGACTTTGCGCGACAATTTCCGTTCCGTTCCGTTTCGTTTCAGGACTTGCAGTCGCAGGTCTCGCTCATCGCAGTTCTCAGCTCACAGCTATCGTCGCTTGAACTTTGCGCAGATTGCCGTCATTGTCAACATGCATTCGATTGCAGGGCGACGTCTGTGTGATTGCGTGTATGTGGGTGTGTGTGTGGGTGTGTGTGTGTATGGGCCGCGCCATGGCAACTTTATGAAAGGCTTTGGCACTATTTCATACGTTGCAGACTTGGACAAGTTTTTATTGCTTTGGCGTGCTTAAAGTGCCAGCCAGAAAGCGAGTGAACTCTAAATTGTTTTTCCATAGCTGCAGCCACAGTTGCTCAACATCAACAACAACAGCAACAACTGTAGCAACACCACTGGCAACAGCAACAAATTGTATAGTATTGTGTGTTGAAGAAAAAAAAATTGCCGCAAATAGCCCTGGAGCTCAACGAGAGGGATGAAGAGGACGAAGCGGGCGAATCCTCAGCAAACTGAGAACTGTAAACTGCGCTGCGTAACGGATGCGGAAACGGAAATCCGATATTATTGCGTTTGTATTGTATTAGAAGTGCGTCGATGTTGATGTCGCATTCGTTCTTGCTGCTGCTCCTTTTTTTTGCCTTTGCTACGCTTGTTGCTTTTGTTGTGCAGGTGTCTCTGTGTGCCGCCATTGTTGATGGAAATTGAAATGTCATATGGCTGGCTTTTTATTTGATTCGAGCTTAGCCACACAGCCGTGCGGGACAATTTTGCGGTCACACGCAGAAAAACAGCAAAAACCAATACAAGCAAACTATAGGCCTATGCACACCTACTAGTGGAGTGGAGCAGAGTAATCGAAGAGGGAAAACTCTTTTTTTAGCATAGAGTATTGGATTTCGAAAAAGTAGTAAAATGATCTGGAATTATATAAGCTAAATAGTAGAGGTAGCAAAAGAATACTACGAATAGTAGAAGGAGAAGGAATAATAGAGGGGATAGTAGAAGTAGTAGTATTAGTAGTGGTAGTAGTAGTAATAGTAGTAGTAGTAATAGTAGCAGTTACTAGTAGTAGTAGTAGTAGTAGGAGTAGTAGTAGCAGTTACTAGTAGTAGTAGTAGTAGTAGTAGGAGTAGTAGTATCAGTTACTAGTAGTAGTAGTAGTAGTAGGAGTAGTAGTATCAGTTACTAGTAGTAGTAGTAGGAGTAGTAGTATCAGTTACTAGTAGTAGTAGTAGTAGTAGTAGTAGGAGTAGTAGTATCAGTTACTAGTAGTAGTAGTAGTAGTAGTAGTAGTAGTAGTAGTAATAGTAGCAGTTACTAGTAGTAGTAGCAGTAATACTAGTAGTAGTAGTAATAGTAGCAGTTACTAGTAGTAGTAGCAGTAATACTAGTAGTAGTAGTAGAAGTAGTAGTAGTAGGAGTAGTAGTAATAGTAGTAGTAGTAATAGTAGTAGAAGTAGTAGTAGGAGTAGTAGTAGTAGGAGTAGTAGTAATAGTAGTAGAAGTTATAGTAGTAGTAGGAATAGTAGTCAGATAATAGTAGAAGTACCAGTAGTAGTACTAGTAGTTGTAATAGTGTAAAAGCAGTAGAAGTAAAAGAGGTAAAACTAATTGAATTAGTATGTAGAGTTTATTAGCAGCACTAGCAGTAATAGAAGTATTAGAAATATTTGGTAATAGTTTTAAGCCTAATAGTACAAATAGTAGCAGAAGTCGCCCCAGTAGTATTCCGTGAGCTCCACCTGGAATTCATTTGATGCAAGTACTCTAAAAGCTGCTCAGCCGCAGTATCTCAAAAGTTTTGTGTCTATTAGTTAATTTGATGGCAGTGGAAGTGCTTCGCTTGGCAAGTGTAGAGCTTAAAATGTTATTGCTCCATGAAATACAATAAAAATTACAGCAGCAACAGAAATTTAAGATACAAATTACAAATAAATTCCACGTAACATCATAAAGTTCAGAGTTTGTGTGCTTTTTATTTATTTTCGGACTTGAGACAAAAGTCAACGGAACATAAGTGTTGGGGGCAATGGCAGTGGTTGGGGCAGTAGCTGGAGCAGTAGCTGCGGCAAAGGCAGAGTACATGCCGCACAGCATGTTATTTATGGCGCTTCAGGTTGTCGGGGTGCTAATAATGTGCAAGTGGCCAGCCAGTCAAAGACGAGCAGCGACTGTGCCTGCCCCGACCATTGACCATCGACTACCGGCAGCCGACAGCCGGCAGCCGACAGCCAAGGACGAAGCGATGTTATGAGTGCCACGGGCGATAGAGCGTCCCACAAATGGACAACTTTGTTGACTAACTTTGTGAACAACACGTGTCCAGTCTACGCACAGGTGCCGTACGTACTCATTCGTATCTCGACCCAGCCTCGGTCATACGACACACACACACACAGGCAGCTTTTAGCTCAAGTTGCACATTTTCATTTTCTAACAATATTTATTAAGTAGATTTTGGGCCAGTCCAGCCAGGTGGAGCCGTGTTGCCTGCCGTTACCATTACCTTTGACCTCATGCCATTGAAGTTGACATTTTTATTTGTTAACATAGTTGGGGACACAAAGTAAAATATTAAAAATGATAATTGCAACGACCGTACAGAAATTAGTGTCTCGTAATGAACATACATATTTCAAATTTAATTTATCAACTCTCTGTGTTGTCGCTAAATGAAAAAGGAAAGAAACAACAACAACAACAGCAAACAAATATTACAGCACACTTTTGGGTAATTACATTTTAATTTTTGCTTTTACTGTGCGTTGCTCTTAATGCCCTTTAACTTAATCATTTTTTTCCCCCACTCTCAGATGTGCTTTTAATGGACGCTATGTACGGTAGGACAAGCAGTCAGTAAATATAATTGCATAACTTTATGGGCAACATTATTCGTGTTTCTTGAATGCTCTCATACTTGGATGTAGAGGGAGATGAGTTCCCTCTGGTGGTTTACTAAGACTGAGTAGTTTGCTATGTTAACTAATTGACAGCATAATAATCAATATTTAGCCAGGGTGTTGATAATATGGTCTGAGACTTGAAACAAAACTTTTCAGATTAGTTCATATTTGTATTGTCTTTATATAACATTTTTTCTATTAAATAGCGCACCAGAAGAAGGAGCATAAAAAACGGTTATAGGATGACGAGAGCGATAATTAAGTGAAATAGGGTGAATGATCATAGAGAAAGCAGCCATAGAATGAGGGATACAAAAATAAAAGGAAGAACGATCATAGCGACAGTGATCATAGGAAGCACGAGCGTGATTATAGAAGAACGATCATAGGCAGGGCGACCGTACGGGCAGGAATGATAGAGAGAACGAGCATAAAAAGAGTAGCCATATGAAAAGAGTGATGATAGGGAGAGCAATCATTGGGAGAGCGATCATAGGTAGAGGAATTAGAAGAAGTTCATTCATTCATTCATCAGGAACGATATTAACACTATTACACCTCCAACTGAGGCTCCTTACCGTGATAATTGCTTTTATTGTATATAAATTGTTAATTCAATTATTTCATATAATATCAATTGCCTACACAACACTTACATACTCATTTTGATATTCTTGTTGTAATTGACATGTTAAACTGTAGTTAATGCCGCCAAAATAAAACGAGTGAAATTTGATTTAAATTTATTTTATTGTAAAGCTTATTCTTGGCTTCTGTGCAAACGTCGCCTTTACTATTCTATTTATTTCAATAGCCACTGTCGCAAGCTACTGACCCACTTTTGAATCTCATTTATGAATGCCTTCGAGACGCAAGGCTGTTGCCACCATTGTTTGGCTGTTTGGTAATTGGCTGGAGCTGATTTCATCAGAACATGGCAGGCCAAAAATAGGCATAACTACTTCATCTATACCCAAAAGTACAAAGCAGACAGCATAAACTGATGTCATGTATTTATAGCATACACAAATTACCAGTCACACACACACACACACATGGACACGCACACAAATGGATACGCACAATTTATAGAAATTTCCAAAGTAATCTGCAAGTTAAATGAGATTTTGCGAGGTCTGCAGTAAGAGACAACATTATAAATAAATATCATTTAAAATAAACTCTTAACTAACCTGTCTGCACTTTGTGAGCCAGCCACTTGAAGCACTCGCTAGAGGAGCAGACGACACTTGAGTGGAGTCAGCTCGAGTGCAATTTCATGCACACACACACGGCCACATTAAATGGCTGCTGTGCTGTGTAATTACCCATTAAACAGTACGCCAGGACATACGAGTCTTAGCCAGAGACAGTGAATGCTGCTGAGACGCAGGCAGGCCAGAGGCAGAGGCAGCGGCAGCGGCAGCGGCAGCGGCAGCGGCAGCGACCGAAGACTCAACTGCCTACATTGCGCTTTAAGTAGTTTCGGTTAGATCGAGGCATGTATTTGTGTGCATATGTGTGTGTGTGTGTGTGTGTGGGCTATATGTGTTAACTGCATGCAAAATGCTTGCGTGGCACTAAGACCGAATTGGAGGCGGACACGGAACTGTGGAACTGCAGACGCAACCAGCTGATGGCTGATGGCAGCGGTGGCATTCGCATTATGCAGTTAAATGTACTAAATAAAATGCTAACGCCATTGCCATTAAATCTGAGAGCAGCCGACGTCAGCACGTCGTAGCATAATTAGTTTTAAATGGGCTTGTTGATGGCTCAACTTTCGTTTTGTACTTCTTGTTGTTGCCGCACGGTTGGATATGTTTATTATAGGGGATTTTTTAGTGCTTCAAATATTTATTTATAGTAATACGAAATTTTAAATATGTTAACTTTAATATTTAATATTATATTAATATGTGTATTAAATATATTCATTTTTAATTAAATATATTCATTATCTGTATCTGTATCTGTATCTGTATCTGTATCTGTATCTGTATCTGTATCTGTATCTGTATCTGTATCTGTATCTGTATCTGTATCTGTATCTGTATCTGTATCTGTATCTGTATCTGTATCTGTATCTGTATCTGTATCTGTATCTGTATCTGTATCTGTATCTGTATCTGTATCTGTATCTGTATCTGTATCTGTATCTGTATCTGTATCTGTATCTGTATCTGTATCTGTATCTGTATCTGTATCTGTATCTGTATCTGTATCTGTATCTGTATCTGTATCTGTATCTGTATCTGTATCTGTATCTGTATCTGTATCTGTATCTGTATCTGTATCTGTATCTGTATCTGTATCTGTATCTGTATCTGTATCTGTATCTGTATCTGTATCTGTATCTGTATCTGTATCTGTATCTGTATCTGTATCTATATAATTTTAACTGGAGCTCATATTAATATAATTTTCTTTAATCTGAGCATCAATTAAATACATGTACGTATCTTTACACCCCAATCTGTTTCACATTTGTTCTGTGCAACGAAACACTTTTAAAATTCGTTCGCTTTCGGTCGCTTTGTGTGGATGTGGAACTGCTCTGGGCTGAAGCTCTTAATCAGGCTGCAAGCAAGTGCATGTCATACCTGCTGTTTGCTTATTTAACAGCCTGCCAGAGCTGCCAGCGAATGGCGAGTGTCAAGGTGGCAACTGTCAGTTGGTGGCCACACGCACTCTGACAGGCGAACAGATCCTGAAAGCATCGTGACTGCTGTTGCTGCTGTCGCTGCTGCGGCACATTTAATCAAGTTTTCAGCTCCGGCTATGTTTATGTCAAGTGTCTATTTGCCTATAACAAACAGACAGAAAGACAGACAGACAGATAGACAGGCAACATAGGCAAGTGGTTGAGGACGACAGATGAGCAGACACTTTTCAGTTTACAAGGCAACATTAATTAAACAAATAAAGTGCACACGGCCAGAGTCCTAAAGGCTGCAACCGCAATGTCATGCGGTGCCACACAAGACTGAAAAATGCGAGACCCTTTCTTATTGTTTGAATAGGACACTCACACACACACGCACACACACACGCACGCACATACATTAAAGTCTATACATACTCAGTATTGTGGAGCTATGCTAAATGATAAGCATTTTGGCGAGTCGGAGGAATTACGCATAACTGTCATTGTTCACTTTGTGGGAAGGGGAGCGGGATGTTTGTGCTTCTCTCCTTTGCGTAGCACACTTACCTGCGAGTTTATTTAATTTCCTGCCCCACCCTGCACCATCCGCCCCTGCCAAGTGCCTTTTGGCTGCTAGTCCGACTGCCAGCCGTCCGCCTGTCACAACTCGGGTGCCATAATTGAATTTTTTACGCACGCTCATTTGTGTTTGTGTTTTTATTAACAAACAGTCAGACAGACAAACAGACAGACAGACGTTTTGAAACTGCGCGCGGAGTCTGACTTCCACTTCTTCGACTTCGACTGGGCCTGCGACTTGGCAAAAGTTTATATAAAAAAGTAACAAGAACGGCCTGTCAACTGTGGGCGTGGCGCACACGTTTTGCAAGTGTCTATCAATTATAACGTGACTGCTGAGCATTTGTGTTTGTGTTTGTATTACGCATACCGAAAGTGCTTGTGCGTTGACGAAAACATGAACTTTATTTGAATTCCTTGGCTGCCGCTTGCTGTGGTTGCCATTTCTGGCCACTTGCCTTCGGATGGCTTCGGCAGAGATATGTTAAGCCCAAATTCCTGATGTGCCTTAAAGCTGCTACTAGTCAGCAGCCGAATGCGTTTGCCTCCACACATTATGTTGCTCTGTTTGTTTGTCGGGCAGGAAATTAAAATTGACTCCCTCGTAAGCAAAGTGTAATGAGTTTTAATTTCAGCAAAATGAGCTGAGCCAGCCACGCGACGTATGCGCAATAAGCATGCATGGGCTTCAAACATATTTATATTGCGCATACGCCCCTTGGCACACAGTTCATGAACAGACACAGCATATGCGCCCGACCCCAGCAAATTGAAAAGCAAAGTCTATGCAAATTTATAACAGCAAACACTTGCCGCGCCAATGTCAACACCTTTCAGCTAGTTACCCCGCGTCGGGCCTGTGTTGCGCCTCCGACGCAGCGCAGCGTTGGCTTTCGTTATTTACTACATATTCATTTGATTGTTAATGCTAGCGGCTTGGTGTTGCAGCAGCAACTGCTGCTCCTGCACCTACTGCTGTTGCTGCTGCTGTTATTGCTGTTCTGCTACTGTTGCTGTCAGCCTATTAATTACAAGGACTTACACCTAACTTCACACTGCACAACAAGTGTGCGTAATGCCTTCAATGGCGTTTTTTTAATATATGAGTAAATAATTGAATCTTTTAGCTTTCAATTTCCACCGAGCTTAAGCGAAGAAAGTAAATGAAAAATTCTAATAATAATAAATATTTAATTATATTATATATACATATATAAACATATGTATATATTGTCTTTCTATATGTTTGCCCAAAACAGAATTTTTTAATAGATCGTCAATAGATATCGTCATGCTTAATAAAAATTTAATTAATCGTTAATATGTAATTTAATTTATTTTTGTATTTTTAAACTTACATTTTTTAACTTTTTTAAATATTTATTTTTTTATTTTTTTATTATTATTATTTTTATTATTATTATTATTATTTTCCTTTTGGTCATTTAATTTAAATTTGTTTAAATTTAATCAATATTAATATTCCATAGCATAATTAATTAAAGCTTAAATAATTTAATTAATATCATAGTTTTATAAATTTAAATATGTATTACTTATTATTTAAAAATTATTATTTTTGATTTATTATAATTTATTTAAACTTATAGTTATTTACATTATACATATTTTAATAAATTTATAATTAATTTAAATGTTTAATTCTTGAATAATATAAATTCTTGCACTAACTTTATTCATTGTTTTATTTATAATAAGAGTCGTTAGAGTGTCAATCAAAATATTCAAGTCTTTAATTTTTTCTCTATTGGATGGGATTCCAGTGAATTCACATTCATTCAAACTAAAATCATTTCCATTTCTTAAGTTTCCATTCATATTGAACATTCGGAAACACTAAGCCCATCGACTATATTTTGTATTTGCATCGTTAAGACCCCACTTCTGCTGCACAGTGTAACGTTGGAGCAGGCAATAACTGAAGTTGCAGCCGGCGCCTGGATGTATGCAATACTTTTCGGATTGTAAGTTTATCTACGCTGTTGGCTGCTTTAATTGAACTTTGCTTTTGTGGCACATTCGAACGTGCAGTTGGGGCAAAGCTCATTTCAAATAGCTGCCACAGTTGATGCAATTTCCGCAAAAGCCTCTCGGCTAAGATACTGCAATAAGTCTAGCCTTAGCCCTGAACGGAATGCTGCATAGAAACGGCTTGAATACAGCCCAGCTAGCTGGAGCGTGTGCATATAGACGAGGCACTATTTCGGTAGCCATAATTAAATATTAATTTGCCAAAAGCGGGCGAAAAAGTTACATTGAGTGGGCAGCGGGGCAGCAGCATCAACTCCCACAGCAACTCCCGCAAACCACTCAAATGCTGCTGGAATTTGTTTCAATTTTTGTATAATTTATTAGTTAAATACTTTTAGTTTGGGGGATTTGGGCGAAAGTTTCGGCTTCAATCACTGCACATGGCCAGGGGGGGGCTAAAAACGGCTCTCGCTCTAAGCTGTGAGCAAAACATGCAAGCCGCTTAAGTCCTCAAGTTTATCTGACCGGGCCAATGCCATGGCAATGATGCCAAGCAGCAGTCAGAGATTGCACGATAAGGTGTGGCAGAGAGAGGGAGAGTGAGAGAGAGAGAGAGAGAGCATTGAGTCAATGGCGTGTTTGAAGTGCCTACGTAGATTTCATTTGGCCTGCTGGTCAATCTGCCATCGACTGCTGGTACGACAATCACATTCACGTGACCTGCATGTATAATTAATTCAAGGCTAGGTCCAAGCCCCAGCCCAGCCTCAGCCTCAGCCTCAGCCCAAAAATGACTTAGGCAAAAACTTTGCCCAAAATTGTATCCAAAACAGCAACAGCTACGGCCAGAGCTACATCTGGAGCAGCAGCAGCAGCACAAAGTCAAATCTGTGGCAAGTTCAACAGAAACTGCTGCCGCCTTGACTGTTTGACTTTTTTCCTTCTTCTTCTCTTTTTTTGTTTCGTAAGCAGTTTCTGTTTGGCTTGCATAAAGGGCGCAGTCAACTCCTGATCTTTGCCTACTTAACTTTTGTGCCCTGATTTCCAGCAAGAGAAAATTAAGCCCGATAAGTTTTTCATAGCCCTGGCTGCAATCCCGGCCACTCGAATGCCATAATTAACTTGGCCATTTGCTTAAATCTACGACATTCCCCACTCTCAGCCACATTAACATATAAATATGAATGTAATTTATTATGTACCTACAGCTCCAGCTACTCACAACTTTGGTTGATCTTTAGCAGCTTTAATGCATACATCTGTATTAATTATAATTGGTTTGCTCACTCTGATTATATAATAGCAGCCAGCACACAGCCACTAATTACTGTGCGTAAGAACGAAATTCGTATTAAGCTCAGCTGCAGCTTAAGGCACAACTATTTCTCTGGCAAAGTTTAACAACGCAAAATTAGAGTATCTACGGCAAGCCTTAAGCTGATTAATAATATATACTTGCTAGAGTAAGTGAATCTTTGTGAATTGTGTCCATATAACCTAAACTATACTGAATACAATTCAAGTTTTTATATACACCTTTTGTATACAGCTGCAATTTCATGTCCATATCAAAAATACTACTAGTTATATATATTATATAGTTCTATAACATTTTATATAGTATAATATATAAAATATTATATAATATTTTATATAGTAAACATCTAATTTAAGCTACTTTTAATTTTATATTTAATATTTAGATTTATTCGAATGTCTATTAAGTACATAAATAAATATTATTTCAAATGAAACTCAACACTCTGTCAGGCAAGCATCAATATGGTTTATCAAATTCACAGGATATGGAAGTTTTGCACTTATTGCCAACTTATTCACAGTTAGCAGCATCAATGTCCTGCAATAACCTTTGCGGAACAAAAGCAACAACTGTCATTAACTTTCTGTTGTTGCCCACTCGCTGTGGCTGTGGCTGTTCCAATAATTGCTGCCAGTTGCGAAACTAACAAACAATAAAGCAACAACAACAACTGGAACAACCATAACAACAAAATCAACTTCCCCGTATCAATTTGAGTGGCGACCCTTTGGGGTTGTGCACAGCCCTCGCCAAGTTGCTGCTGATAAATGCAGTTTTTAGCACCATTTGTTGGCTGTTTACTTTTATTACATAAGCCACACGCCGCCTGCCTCACGTATCACATAGTAATAGTTATTTTAACCCATTTCTGCGACCGACTGCTCATTAAGACTTTGTGTTTAATGGCGAATAGAAGGCATTGAAGCGGCAGGGCTAACAGGCTCACCCGCCCACACACACATGCACACGTAAAGCCAATTGCCCAGGGTATTCAAGTGCGAAGCTTAAACATAATAACCGTGCGACATCATGGCAATCGCAATCCCATCCCAGACCTTGTCTGTGTACATGTGTTTGTGTGTGTGTGTGTGCGTGTGGGCCCATTGTTACCGCATCGCGGCGAAGGCAGACATTAAAATAAATATTTGCGCTAATCTGTCATTAGTTGCTGTTCGTATCACAGCGTCGCCAAGCTGGCAATCGCCAGGTTTGCCAGTCACTCAAAATATTGCTGGCCTCAGCTGCTGGCTAGAAAGAGCTGATGTGCTTCTCTCTGTTGTTTGTGGAGTATAAATACACTTTTTAGTTGGATGAAGGTATTAAATTTAGAATTCGTTTAACTTGCATACTGCTTTAATTTTAATTCCATAAATAATTTTTGGCTTATATCATACTAGCTGCAAGTTCTGTTTTAGATAAGCTATAAGTAACTGCATTGTACTCTGAGCAGAGTGAGCGAAACGGGAGAAAAAAGTATAGTAGAATCTTAAGCAAGAACCGCTTACTGATTGTGAGTTCGTATATTTTCGTTGATCGATTCTGAGAGCGAGGTACCCGAGCCAATAGAAAGTTGAGCGAGAGCTAATACAAAAATAATTGTGTTGATTTACTCTTTATTGAACTCCGATCTATGCGTTGTAAGTAAAAAGTTGCAAGCATGCTGATACGTTGGTACACTCCGATCAAGCTCTCATAATTTATTGCTATGAAATCAGTTTCACTTTGAAACATAGCTTGCAAATAACTGTCAATCGGTTGCTCTCTGAGTATTTTTTGCGAAGTGTGAGTAAAAGACACTTATTTACAGACAACCCGAAACGGTTAACAGTTATTTGCAAGCTATGCTTTGAAACTACTTGGTGTCAGATCGAAGGGAAGAAGGTGCGACTCATGTTAATTATTACATATCTGGTTGAATGACAATATTAATAAGATTTGCTAATATTAAAATTAATTTAATGAACTACATTAAATCAATAAATCAGCTGCAAAAATTTAAAAAAAAAATAGATAAATAAACATAAATATAGTATTAATATTTAAGCTCAATATTATAATTATTAAATAAATTTATATTTGATGCTATTTTAAAATAATTTATTTTTTACACTTTTTAAAATTATTTTAAAATTATTTAATATTGAAGCAAATCATTTTTAATTTATAGTAATTTAATTTTATAAATTTAATTTAATTCTTATAATTATTCGCATTTCTATATATATGTAAACTCTTTCACGACTTCCTCGAATTACAATTAAAATTATTAATTAGGAAAATATTATATAAAATAAAAAAGAAGAGATTATCCTTTTTTTTAATAATGCATCAAATCTAATTAGGTCGAGTTTCTCCATTGCACGCTCGCGCTAATTTGAGTGCTCGCATTTTGTAAAATTAGTCATTTGGCTCTGCAGGTGCAGGCAGCAGGCAGCAGGCCGAAGTTTTAATTGACTTTGCCAACTTATTTGTGGCAGGCAGGCAGTCTCCTGCGGTAATTAGTCATAGCTGCTAACATGCGCGATGGAGGACATTTAGTTGATTTATGTAAAACGGTCTCATAGCCAACTAAACAGATCCCCGGTCAGTGCACAGGCTCACGTCATAAATATGCTTTTATTGCTGCTGCTGCTGCTGTTGTTGTTGTTGTTGTTGTTGTTGTTGTTGTTTCTGCTGTAGCCCAAAGGCGGCAATGACAAAAGTGGACAAAATTGTTTTTTTGTTGTCTCGGATATTAATAATATATGTATTTTTACTTGGCTCAGCACTAAGCTGGAAGGGCGAAAAGTTTTTATTGCCATGACACCCGCATCGCACTATAATAGTAGGTGACACCCTTTGACTTGGAGCTGGAGCTGGAGCCCTTCACTCTGCGCTCGCACACAACACTTTGCTTTCATAATCGCATGTTTGACGCTATAAAATCAATTCTTTATCTCACCCTCACAGAGATCGAGCTCTAGACAGAGCGACACGAATACCCGACCCAGCGCCTGGTGCGTGTCATAAAAACGGTTTGGCCCCAGCCCCAGCCCCAGCCCTTGCCCTAGCCCCACCCGGGGCATAAAAATGATATTACGACAAGTGTTGTTATTAAGGCCAACTGTAGTAGTCAGCAGCCAGCAGCCAGCAGCAAATCGCGTCTTGCCGTTGATGAAAGCGTCCAGCTGAAAGGACAACTCCAAGCAACCCGCTGCTGGCTATGATAACCGTTACCATAGCAAAATATATAAAGTTTAGCTCCAAATGGCATTGGCAGCGCAAGCAAAACTTGCTATTTTTTTATATCTCTACATCTGCCTGTGTGCGTGTGTGTTCGTTTGTGTGTCTGTGTGTGCGTAAGTGTGATTAAAACAAAACAAATTGAAAACCTCACATAAGCAGTTGATAGTAAAGGGAGGCAACATGGCGTATGATTATTGCTCTTGCGACAGCAGCACGAAGAGCAGACGTATGCTCCAGCTTATACATTATACGAAAGGATCCAAAATTGAATAAAGGATATAGTGAATGCAATATATTTGGGCACTGTATGAGAAATTTGATTACATTTTAATAGATTAAAAATCATAAATCATAAGAATTTGGATTACATTTTATTAAATTATAAATCGTATACAAGTTTTTGCATATTAATTAAATTCTTTTTTTTTTAGAATTTGTCCAGAATTAAATAGATAAAGTTATTGAGTTGATATTTTCTTTTTTCTCGGGGTCTTTAAGTCTGATTTATTTCTATTATAGTGCTGAAGTCTCGATATTATATTTAAGATCTAAAGAAAATTGAGGCAATAGTTTAAAAATAATTATAGATTATAATTCCGATATTGAAAAATATCCCACAGATTGATATAAATATGATAATATATATAATTATGATTATATATATATTCTAAAAACTTGAGAATAAATGAAATTAGCCAATGGGCTATCCAGAAATGAGAAAGAATAATTGGGACTTCAAACTAGATTAAAGACAAAAATCAACTTGATAGATTAATCAATTAATTTATTTATTTTTTAAGCTATATCTTTCAAAGTATTTATTTATAATAATATTTTATACCTGATCCATAGTTTCTTACTAAAGTAAGTAAATCTGATTGCACACTCTCGTCCTTATGTTGTCTGCTCATTATTTAACAAGTTCCCTTTTAATTAACTTTACAATTTGCACAGTCAAGCATGAAATGCTGCTTTAATTTGATGTGGCTTAACAGAAATAGTGGACGAAAAATGGAGCCTTATAAAATGCTGCACATTCATATATTTAATCAAAAAACTTTTCTGTGGTGACACAACAAACTGGCGACAATGAAACGGCGGGCAACTTTAACAAAAAAAATAAATAACAAAAAAATAAAAATAAAAAAAAAAATAAATGAAAAAGAACAGCAACAAATATGTGAATTTACGGTAAAAAAAATGAAACAAAAGAAATACTCAGAACTGAAAATGCAAATTTGTTTATTATGTTTTGATAAAAATATTTCACAAACATGAATATTTTATGCCGCGGCCAAGGGGAGAGCACATAAACTGCCAGCTCAGTACCCGAAATTCCAACTAATAACGCTGTCAACGCAGCCCTTGCCGCCGGCCCATGCAAATCTGTGTTGACAATGTTTAGCAATTAAAACAGAGCAAAATGTTTCCACAACACGGAGACCACAACCCACTGGAGGATACGAGTGCGAGTTAGATTACGACTGCGAATCCGAATACGAATTTCAGTCTCTGTCGCTGATTTCCTGACATGTTGCGCTGATATTTTAATCAGTTTTGTCTGCCACTTTGGCCGTGAGCTTAATTCGCATGTGTTTTCTTTTTTCCTCCCCTTGTTCTCTGGTTAAATGTAAATATATTCTAAAGCTATGAAACCATGTAACTAAAAACTGCGAATTAGGGAGCGAAGCTATAATCATAATAAAAGCCAATAAAAATTAAAAGTGCAATAAATAGATACATATGTGTTGTATGAAGAGAATAAATTATATATTTTATATATATTTTTATTTTTACATTTTTGTTATTCAAATTCATTTTGATTATAGCTGAACTGGTATAAAATGAATATATTATTTAATTAATTAAAGAATAACTTTTGATTGATTAATGGATTGCTTTTTTTTTTTTTACAAGATGTAAGTAAGTATTCTAAGTATTCTACTGAATGTCATAAATATATTTATTGTAACCTTAGGTACATTATATATATATCTGGTATGTGACTCCATACATACTAAAAAATTTATTTTCAAGTCTGTTGAATTCTAGAAAATTGTTAATAAATTTTATTATTAAAAAAAAATAAATAAATACTAATATAAATATATATATGAACTCATTTTTTTAAATGTTATTATTTTTATTTTTGATAAATTAAAATAATTTCATATTATATTTTCAATTTAATTTACTCAATTTAATATTATTTTTTTAAATTGTATTTTCAATTTAATTTTTAATAAATTAATATTTCTTGGTATGCACTCAATATTTAATACCACATTCAAACTGTTTGCTTGACACTCACTTGAAAGACATTCAGTTTCAATAAATCTTTTATTCGACATTTTCAGCAGGTCACACACTCGCTGTCCAAGTCAACCTTTCAAAGGTCTTGTACCTTTGCACTTTATCAACGATTCCCTAGTACTTTCAAAAGGCGAATAACTATTTGCCGCTTGATACAGCCCTCAGCGAGTTTTTAACATGTTTATCAGCGTAATACTATTTGATGCTACTTTTTTGTACGTAAATGCAACATCTGCACTTTTTTATCGCTCAGATATATCAAATGGCGCACGCGACGCCATGCCAAGCCACGCCAGGTAAAAGTTTCGAGATGAATAAATGCGGTCTTTAAGCTGCATATAAAAATTGTTTTTTGATTGCAGCCGTGCGGGAAATTGCACAAAGTATTGAAAAAAATTATATACATATAGATATGTATATATATATTTTATGTATATGTTGCAAGAGTCGCTTCACGTTTCAATATGCTTTTCGGTTCTGCACGATCTTTAAAATATGACTGTAGTTTGCCATGATTTATATGACTTCTGGCACGAATCCAGCTACACATGGCAACTGGAAACGAGCTACGAGCTATGAGCAACGGGCAATGGGTATGGAATTAATGAGGACCACATGCAGCGTCTCTCTGATGACTACAGCGCTGCACTGATGACTTGCAAGCCAGAGGGGGGTGACCCATCTAGCCACAGTTCAGCCAACTGAACCTAGTTCTGTTAGTCCACTGAGTTGTATATGATGTGAGATGAGCTGCTGAAGTATTTAATGGATAGAATCCTCCATTAACTTGAATATAATAATGGAATATAATAATTATTGCAAGTCTGTTTCTCTAGCGTTCAGTCATCTATCACAAAATAGTCACGAAGCAGCCATGCCAGTTCTTTCTTTAAAAGCCATGGTAAACGCGAGTCGAGCAACTGTTGCAGCGCTGCAGTCGTTGATCCATCTGCCGTGTCATAGTTTTTGTCCTGAGCTGTGGCTTTAGCATATCATTTGTTATTGTGGCCACCGGATGGCAGCCAGCATCGCACTTATTTTGTCACACAAATTGCTTTCGCCCAGCTGACATCATTATATAAATAACTGGTGCCGGCAATTGCCCTCGGTTGTTGTTTAAAACTCGCTGCGCAGACTCCACGTTTAATGAAGTTCATTGAGTGTGCCAAAGCTGGTCATACAATGTGTGCGTAATTAGGCTATTAGTGTGACGTAAATTATCGATTTGATTTTTAATAAGCAGCCAGCGAAAAACTCTCCAAGCCCCACAGCGACAACTAATGCAATTAACACTTCCCAACCCCGCGCATCACCCACCTCTTGGCACACACATCACCTGGTTGCGCGCACCTGAGCAGTTGCAGCTGCACTCTGCGCACAACTGAACTAATCAAGTGTGCTAGTTAATTGTTGTAATTCAGTGCAGACGCAACCCATTAAAACAGTTTTAACAATTAGCTCATTCGGCATTGCCTTTGACGACACTGCAGTGTTCTTTAGAAAAGTCACCTCGGGTTGGCTCATACAAATAGAGGAATGTGTGGCTAAGTTAAGATTTAAATATAACCATTTAATAAATTAGAGTAAATGTAATTTATTGTTAAAGAGTTATACTGAGTTGGAGCCCGACCTTGATCAGCAGCAGAAATCCAGAGCTTCTCTTCATGGAAAAGGGATTAGTTATGATATAAAGAGTCAGACCTTTTACAATATTTTAATTTTATTTATTTATTTTTTATATCAATTCATATGCTTTACCTAGCTAAACTGCAAAAATTGTAAAAAAAAAATAAAAATATATATATATATATATATATATATATATATATATATATATATATATATATATATATATATATATAAATAAAAAAAATTAAAAAAAAACTGTTAAAAAAAGAACTCGCCAGATTGAAAGTTTGTACTGTTTTTAGTATAGCTATAAATCAATCTATATAATTATATTATTATTATCATTAGATTACTACTATAATTTTTTAATTTATTAACATGCAATAATTAATTTATTGTTTATTTATTTTATTAATATAAATACATATGTATGTCTTATTCAATTGTTTCAATACTTGTGAGTCTTAAAACTACTTAAATTAAAAATTTCATGCTAAGCCTGCTTGCATTAACTTCTGCATGCACCAAGCGGCGTATGCGTAATATGCATTGATTCCGATTGCAGTAATTTGCTTGCAAATGCAACATGAACTACCAAAAGCCAACGAAATGCAATTCGCTAGCCAATTGTGTGTAATTTTGTAGATGTTGCTGCAGTCTGTGGTCTGCAACACCCAGTTGCTGCTGCCCTGCTAGATTTTTGGCCAGCATCGAGTGTGCTTCGTCGATAACAGAAATTCACTAATTCGGGGTTTTTCATAGAGAAAACTTTGATGGGTATTCAAACTCACTAGAGATACAAAAGTACTATGGATTGCTACATATTTTTATTTTATTGCATTTTTTGAGAGTTAAATTTAAATTTAGTTTTAAAAATAATTTTTATAAACATTTTTATAGAATTGGTGTATCTATAAAGTAAATAGGCTAAAGCATAAAAATCATATATGATTTTCATATTTCCTGGTTTGTTAATATTTTTAGTGAAGTCTATATAAATTTTAGGAATTTATTCACAAGGTTTCTAATTTGCTTTGTTTACATGATTTCATAATTTACCTGACCTTCACTACTTCTACCTATACTCTTTTATTTATACCAAATACATATATATTTGAAAGTGCAAAATATTCAGTCTGGGCCCAATTAATCTTGCAACTGTGACATTGAAAGTTTTATGGTGCATTAGCACGTTCGCCTCGGGCCCTTTCATACAATTTTATGCGCTATCTATGTGAATAAATCAGCAATACGTTCAGCCCGATACAGCAACTGGACGATTGCGCCGCACCCCTTTTTTGGTGGTGCAGGCGGCTCACTTTACACATCCGACACTGGTGATAATGTCGCGCAACTCAATTTGGTGCGGTTTGCTGGGCGCTGCATCCTGCGTCCTTCCAATAAACATTATGCTCGCATTTCCAATTTGCAGCGATGCCCGAAAAACCTCGACAAGCAGAGTGGACTCTATCGCACCCTCCCTCCCGCTCCCACACCCATCCTGATGACTCTGGACCGACTGCCTGTCCATAGTCAGCGCGCTGTGGTCTTTGACATAGCTCATTGTTGTCTGCGTACATTTTGTTTGCTGCGTCGGGCTGGCCAACGCTGAGCGCCCCGTGCTGCCATTATCTGCTGCCGCCAGCCAATACCCTGTATGGCGTTCATTGTCCATTGCTCCAAATAATGGCGATTTCATTGAATTTCACGCGGCAAAGTCAAAAAGTTGTTTGCGCGAACTTTTGCAGTAATTGCATTGGGCGCATTTGGCTGAAACACACACACACACTCACACACACGCCCAACTGATGTGCCTAATGAAGTTGAAGCATGGGGCACAGGCCACAAAATCGTTGCCACACCAAATGGCAAATGACATTTGAAAAGTGCTTGCAATGCGTACGGCTAATGACCGGTTTTCAGCTGAAGTTCAAAGTCTGACTGCGGGCGCAAGTGAATTATGAAAATTGGCTCCTGCACCCAGCCTAACAGCCTCGCAGCCTCTGCTGCCCCCCCTCTCAAGCAAACATAGCAAATTAGGCGCACAGAATCCCAGACAAGCGAGTCTCTTGCATTGCAAGCACGCGCCCAGCTCCAGCTGGAAACACCTTTGGACATGTGTGTGGAGCGCGTTCCGAAACTTTTTTGCGACTGGCTTTTTTTGGCGCGTGTGCGTCTGTATGTGTGTGTGTGTGTGTGTGTGTGTTTGTGGAGCGAACTTCACCAAATCACTTACAATATTTCGGGACCCAGAGTACGTGCAGAGCTTAGGAATTGCTTTGCTGCTGCTCCCATTTACCATTTCACTGTTTCTATTCCGCCTGCATCGCCCACTGTCATACGCATCGAAGTATCGGCGACTTGGGCCGCCACGCCCCCGCCGGCTGTTGGTTTTGGGAGTTGCCGCTGCTACTTTGGCAAAGTTAATTTTCTTAGCGTCAAGCGTGAAATCGATATGGCCGCGGGCTGTTTCATAAGTTGAATTGAAACTCTGCAAATTGTTCAGGTTGCATTTCTCTTTTTTTTTTTTCTTTGGTTTTGTATTTTCATTTTTTTATTTTCTGCTGCTGCTTCTGCTGCTGCTCTTTCTTTTTTCTGTGGGTTCGGTGCGCGTTGCGTGAGTTGATAAATAAAATACTCAGAATTCCTGACTTGGCCGTAGGGATTGATTTTCTTATAAGTATTTCTGCACGCTGGCAAAAGTTTGGGACGCCGGGCGCCGCAAAAGGCAGCGGCAGTGGCTAATAAAATTCTTTTTTCTCGTTCCTTTTTTTTTTTTTTCTTGTACTTTTTTTTACTTGGTGCTCTTGAGCAAACAAGTTTCGTGCGCTTTTTATAACTGCTATTTTATGTTATGTCTTTCATTTTTTTTTTTTCTTCTTTTGCTGTACTCGACGATTTTTGGTGTAGTGCAAGTTAAACTTTGCCGCTTTGTGGCTCCCCAGCAAATGAAGTTAATAATAAAACAGTTGCTGGGGTTACTTTAGGGTTGTCGCTGCTGCTGCTGCTGTTGCTGTCCGTTGTCCAAATATTTAGCGGCGGCTCAAAGTTTCTGTATAATTTGAGACCGCAGCCGCAGCAGCTTTAAAAACTTTGGCCCAGCCATTTTGAATTTGAGATATTATTATAAACTTTGATTTATTGTCGCACCGACGCGTCGCGACGCCGCCAAGTCTCTCACAGCCCAGCCAAGTGATACCAAAATGAATACAAAGCAGCCAACTCTCACACACGACTGCGCCAGACAACAAATTGTTTTGCGATTATTAACATAATGTTGTACTCGCAATATTTCCATTTTATATTTTAGTTTTTATTCTTTATTTCTCGCTTTTTGCGTGGCGACAGTCGAATGCAAAGTTTGACTACAGCCAAAACTTTGCCAAAGCAAAAAAAAAAAGAAAAAAAAACAGTTACTGATATTTACTTTTTTTCGCAGCTGTCAAGTAATTTTTGATCGCAAAGTTGAAAATGTCTAGTGTTTTGTGGGGTATTAGACGTAGTTTTAAATTACGCTGCAGTTGAAAGAGAAATGGAATTAGTCAGAGAGAGGCACTCGAATTGGTATATAAAATGAGCAGGAATTGAAATCGAATTATTTACAGAATGGCAAGAGAATTACCACAGAAAATTAAGCTTCAACAATATAAGTTTATAAAAAAAAAAAAAAATAATAATTTTAAGAGTAACGCTTTCTCTTAATTGTCTTTAAAATTTTCCATTGTTCTTATATCCAGTATAAATATATATCGAATCGAGTAAATTTCTAAAAAAGACTTTTAATCATAAATAAAAAATTTATCAAAATAATAAAAAGCCAAGTGAAAAATAGCAAAACATTTCTTCAAAGATTCACTAAATTTAATTTAAAAATTTATTATAATAATTATATCGTTTTTAAGTCAGAATATATTATTTGAAATATAACATCGCATGTAAATATCTAAATAAAAAAAATAAAAATACAAAAATGAAATGAAATATGAACAGACAGACTGATAAACAAAGAGACGAACGGGCTTACAGATGACAATGACCATATCATCTTAGCTCATTGCCCTGATTGAGAATATGTACACTTTATGAACTCTGCCACGCCTCCTTCGGCCTGTTACAAAAATGTTTCCAAAATGGATTATTATAACAAAGTGAAATATTAAAACAAGCTAGAATAAATTCTTATCTATTGGACACTTGCTACAAATAATATAAATAAGTCAAATATTTGAAAACCGCATATTGTTCATTAAAATGTTCTGAAGCTAAGTAATAAGCCAAGCCAAAATAAATAAAACTCAAATTAAAATTGTGCTGTAACATCAAATTAATTACTTAAGCCAGCAATTTGGCTAAACAAAAATGTGGATAATTCCTAAGCTTACACCTCCACGCAATCCTTTCACGAGTTACGTCTAGTCGCCGTATATAAATCAATATGTTTCCATTGAGTTTCCGTAGGGGGATACACACGTTTCACTGGTTGCTTGACATCTGAGCTGACAGCCAGGAGAGAGAGAGAGAGAGAGAGAGAGAGAGAGAGAGCCATTAGAGTTGCGTATGGAAACGGAGCAAAGTCGGCTGCCGTTTAGGCCTCATTTTTATGGCTCATTACAGCAGACGTGGCAAATACATAGGTGAGCTTAATTTTTGTCAAAGTTCTTTGATCTGCGGCAGTCGTGGTTGATGCTCCGTTGCCAGTGCCATTGCTAATGATGATGATGATGATAATGATGATGATGATGATAATGATGATGATGGTGGTGAGTGAGGCAGTCAACTAGGAAACCAGGCAACCAAAACCCAAGCATTGGCAAAGCAGCTTCCTACATGTCATGCATACGAAATGAAGTCAGGGTACCGTTAAGCTTCATCAGAATGCAGTAAAAAGCAGTAACAAATTGGTTAATAATTCGACAAGAATCCAATGGTCGTTGGACAACAACAACAACAACAATTGCTGCCTCTTCACAGCAACTGTTTAGTTTTTAGCAAAAATTTCAATAGCAAAATAAACATATATTGCAATACACACTCGAGTGTTATTAAAATTTGCATTGCTTTTGTTAAGATTTCACAGCAAAAAATGAAATCAAAACTTGCAACAAATTCAACACAATTTATTTAGCAACATTTGCATTTGCAATTGTTTTTGGCCAAGTGTTGAGCAAACAGAATGTCAAATCCAATGAATTGTAAAATCAAATAACGAATATAAACTCATCTGTGTCCAAAATCTAAGCAATAAAAAAAGAAAAATTCGAGGCAAAAAAGCAAAACTAAATGTTAACTGAATGGAAAAGATATATATGTATATATATATATATATATGTTTATAAATAATTGAAATATATATATATTTATATCACTCATACGCCCGTTTGTACCGCTCGGCTTTGAGCTTTAGTTTTTAAGCAGCCTAAGCCATTCTAATATGACAGTTTTACCGTTGATATAGGTACACAAGAAACAGGTGACATTTAGTTGGGGCTAAACTTAATTAACATGCAGGCCCAAGTATGTCAGCCTTATGACTATGACCGCTGCCAACTGCCAGCTGCCAGGCCGCTGAGCAGATTGATGGAACATTTGGCAGCGCTCTAAATAGTTCTGAGTTGGGTTGGCCCCATTGGCTTTTTGCTGCGATTTAATTAGACGCTTAGCTTGTTTACATTTCATTTTCTTTTATTTGCTTGCTACTTTAAGCCATTTACACGCATGCATAAATCTTCTGGACGGTCACTAATTATCTGCCAGCCAGAATCAGTTGGTCCCACATTAAAGTCATTGCTGGCTTAATCCCCAGTGTTTATAAAACACACCCACAGAAGGGGAAAGAGAGAGAGAGAGAGTGAGAGAGAGAGGGTAACTGACAACGACGACGGCTGGCCCAAAGCATATGTCCCCTGTGCTGAGGTGATAAATTACCATTGGCAAAGGTGTCATATTAAAACACACACAAAACCCCAAACATGCGGCACTGGCCTTTTAAATAAACCTTAAGCCCAGCTCCAGCTCCGCCTGGGACGCCCGGACTCGTATGGCCCCGACCCCAGCTGGGCGCATAACTAACGAGCTGAAAAGGCAAACTGGGGTATATCAACTGAGGCAGCGACAACCGCAAATCCTAAACCAAATCAAAAGGGTCTGCCCGGCTGCTTATCATGGCCATAAAGTCAGCGAGACCCCAACCTAGCCCAGCTCCACGATCTCGCTTAAACTATTTAATATTGGCACCTGCCCGCCGCCAGCCGCACCTGGCAACACGACTCGCATGTGGCCTGGCTCTAGGCCACTTAAATAATTTAAAACTTACCCTAGATATGGCCTCGTGTCACGAACACAAACACAAACACAAACTGCTTTTCCCCCATGGATTTTGACATTAGCTAAAGAGCTTTTGATACGAATGGATTTATCATATATATAACTTTCATTGCGAAATGTATTTTTAATAATTCTAAATAAATATTTGCTGCACTCAAAAGAGCAGACATATTTGTATTTGACTGAGCTATGAATTTTAAGAGCAAGCACTCTAGCGCACTCTCTATACTCACTCATGCTCTATATTTATGTCACAATATACCACTTCTAGTTTGAAACCCGAGGCGATCAGCCGTGTTTTGCTCGTGGCTCTAGAGAGGAGAGACGAAGCTGCAAACTGCAAATTGTGGGCACACAATAAATTTAATGTAAACTTCAGAGCAATCTATAAAAAATTTTAAATAATAAATTTAAAAAAAATAAATAAAATAAAAATAATAATAATTATAAAAAAATTAATGAAAAATAAGTAAAATAAAAAATAAATAAGAAAAAATTAATCAATGACCACATAAATTAAATAATTAAATTAAATAATTAAATCTGTCTGATTTTTTAATAATATTTTTTTTTTAGTTAAAAAATAAATGAAATATATCAATAAATTTATACATAAATTAAAAAAAAAAAAAAAAAAAAAAAAAAATATTGCTGTCTAATTTATTTTTGGCAATTTATTCAATCAAGAACTTCTTTTAGAAAATTATAAAGATATATATATATATATATATATATATATATATATATATATATATACAGATAAATATTTGGCAATTCAATATATGAGATTATTTCAAGTACTGGATATTTTAGAAACACCTTTCTTTTATTTTATAAATAATATTTGCAATTACATATACACCTACTTACATATATAGAGTAGCTACGTCGTGAGTCACGTGCCCTTCTCTGCCCATGGCCAGTCGCCAGTTGGCACACATTTATTTGCGTTACCTTTACTTGCAATCGTAAATTTCAATTCCAGCCACTTAACATGGTGCAAAAAGATTATGCGACAGCGCCTTAGCGAAATGAAAGTAAATGGCAGACATGGCCAAAGGAAGTGCTAAAAGACGAGACACAGAACACATGGACGTGGACATGGAACTGGAGGCCTTTGGCTTTTTAACTAATTAAATTGTTGACGCACAGCCAAATAAAAACAAAAAGCGAAACACACACACACACGCACACACACATTAAAATAAACAAATATGAGCAAAAGGGCAAGGGAGAGAATTTTTAATATCTTGCTCCCATGTGAGAGTCAATTCCAAGAAAAGAATAATAAATAAAATTACACAAAGGGCACGCAGCATGTTGGATGAGTGTGCGAGTGTGTGTGTGTGTGTGTTTACGCCTTTTAACCCTTTCAAATCAGACTCGACCGCAACGCTCGTTGCTTGTGTAAACACATTAATCATCCAAATGCCACAGACAGAGATCGAAAGTGCTACCACAGCGACTCCTTCTGCTCCAGCTCCAGCTCCAGGTCCATCTCCATCTGCTGGCACAGGGCACTGCGGGTAGTTTGGTGCAATCATAAACAGCACACCGTGTAGGAAATTAAAAGCTCCTGCAAATAAGCCAAAACAAAGATAGAAAAACAAATAAACAAACCGACAGACAGACAGACAGACTGAGAACAAAAATAAAAATCACAAAAACAAAACAGGAAACGAAGCAAGCGGAAATAAAGAAACAACGGTTAGCACACGGCCCTGGCACGTGTGATTATCTGTGGGTTGACGTCAGAGCAGTCGCACAATATGCAAATACTTTTGTTTCTCACTGTAGCCATGCAAATTTGCTCGGTTTGACCTCCGGCCCCATACAACTTCCAACAGCAAACAGACACACACACACACACACTCCTCCTGCTCCCTTTCGTCCCCTCGTGCCTTGGCTCACCCACAACATTTTGTACGTTTTGTGGTTTGGCTCGTTTCGAATTTGCTGTCTGCTTAACAACAGTTATTATTACATTTCAACTAATTGAGTTGATTAGAGGAAATTGAGCTAATTTCGATTCAATGGAGCAGCTAGCAAACGAATAACCATTTGTTATCTCTCGATTAATTTGTGGTGTTTCAACAAACTCATTTTAAATACTATTTCTAAATACTAAATATATACCATAGTAGCGATAAGCATTCGCTTTATAGCATTTCTTGACCTAACCCAAGAGTGAATTCGCTAATCAGCAAACTTTTGCTTATCGTCTTGATAGTATTGAGCTTTTAATTAATGATTAACAATAATTTGGGTTTTCTATCGTATTCTCTCCAATTATTGGACTAATAGTCCAACAGTCGTAGAAAACAGTTTTTCTATAATCTTGTGCCGGATTTAGACTTATACTATGTATAAAAAAAAGCGATTTTTTGGCCTGTCATGATTAAAAGCAAAAAATAAATTGGCACCCATGCAAGCATAAGAGGAAAATAAATTAATTTTGGAGAAATAATGGACATTCAATTGATCATTAATGAGATTATGAAGTGTAAATTTTTGTATGATCAGAACAATTTTGCAAGCGCTTCGCAAATATTTTCTGCTACTATTCATTTATCCCAATTATCTATTTGCTAAGAAAATCATATAGAGTATTGTCTAGTCATGCTTAGTTTTGGATGTTACATGGCTGGAAATTCGCAGTTTCTTAATGATGTACCCTATTAATCGAACAGTATTGAACTGCATTATTGATCACATACGAATGTAAATGCTAAATCGAGAATCAATAAGTCTTGAGAATGATCGACTATAATATACTCATTAGGCAATTATTTAAAATTAAATTATATGGATTTATGGATTAAATATATTTGAAAATTCAATTAATTTCATGAAAATTAAATTACTAAAAATAAAAATGAAAATAAATATAAATAAATAAATAAATAAATAATAAATTATAAATAATAATAAATAAATATAATATAATATAATAAATATAATTTTTTAAATCTGTAAAGGTAAAAATTCATTAAACAAAAACATTTTATTGCATATTTAAACATTGTTCTTCAAACAAAATTTCAATCAAATAAAAATGAACTGAAATATTGCTATAAAAATATAAAGTGTAAACTATTTTTTTTACAATTTATTTTGAGATATATTTAATAATTTGAGTAAACATATAAATTTAAGTAAATTAATTTTTTTTTAAATATAATATATATAAATTTAAAAAAAATATATAAAAATATATTTGATTTATGTATGTATATTGAGTAAACAAATAAATTTAAGTAAATTAATTTTTCTTAAATATACATAAATAAAATATATTTGTATGCAAACTAAAATTAAATTGTAGCTTTGTTTACGATGTCTCGGCATCTGCGAGTCTTGCGCTAATCACAGGGACAAATGTACTTGCAATCCTAAAGCTAATAGTTTTTACTCATGTTTTTAGCAAATTTTGTGACATTAGCTCAATAATGTCTGATTAGCAATTCGCATCCAATCGGAAAGCTTAACACTCGCCGATAAGCGGCACAGTTGGCTTATCTAATCAAGCACTTGGCACATCGAAGTACAAAAATACTCGACAGCTTGGTGCGCTGGGGCAGTCAAGCATTAGCCATAGCAGCGAACAGCTGGCTCGGCTTTTAAAAGATTGTTTTGAATTTTGTATTAATTATTAAATTTTTGCTGCCTAAACCTGCGTCATGTTCTTGGAAATTGTTGTGCTGCTGCTAACGGCTCTCGGGTTCTGGAACTACTTGAATACGCGACGGCAGAAGCGAATGATAGATGAGGCTGGCATCAAGGGCCCCGTAGAGCTGCCGGTGCTGGGCAATGCACCAGTCTTAATGATGGGCGAGTCCGCCAAGAGTAAGCAGCTCACTAAATATAGACGTTTTCTTATCTATAGAGGGGGCTGATATTTGAACTATATTGCAGCCATGCTGGACTTGGTATCGCGTCTGATTGCAAAATATGGTAAAAACGTCAAATTGACCCTGCTGCACGAGTATGGCTTCATCACGGCCGATGTGCGAATGATGGAGGCCATTTTGAGCAGCCAGCAGACAATAACCAAGAACAGTTTGTACAATCTGCTGCAATACTGGCTGGGAAATGGCTTGCTGCTGAGCACCGGCAAGAAGTGGTTCAGACGCCGCAAGATCATCACGCCCACGTTCCACTTCAAGATTCTCGAGCAGTTTGTCGAGGTCTTCGATCAGCAGAGCGCCATTATGGCCGAGAAACTGTACGATCGAGCCGATGGCAGGACTGTGATCAACATGTTCCCCGTCGCCTGCCTCGCGGCCCTCGACATCATAGCCGAAACATCGATGGGCGTGAAGATCAATGCGCAACGCGAGCCCGACTTTCCCTATGTGCAGGCCGTGAAGACGTGAGTGCCGCCAGCACTGATTTCCCTCTACAAGTCACTCAAGAGCCACTTTTCTTTCCTCAGTGTGTCCAGCATCATGGCCGAGCGCTTTGTGAGTCCGCTGCAGCGGTTCGATGAAACCATGCGCATATTCTACCCGCTGCTCTTCCGCAAGCTGAACCGCAATATCAAGGCCATGCATGACTTTACTGACAAGGTGATTGCAGAGCGTCGCGCTACCCTGCAAAAGACTCTCGAGGAGACCACTCAAAGTGCCGACGACGAGGACGTGGGCAGCAAACGGCGCATGGCGCTACTGGATGTCCTGCTGCAGTCGACGGCCGATGGCCAGCCACTGAGCAACCAGGACATTCGCGAGGAGGTGGACACATTCATGTTTGAGGGTCACGACACGACGACCAGTGCCATCTCCTACACTCTGTACCTGCTGGCCAGACATCCCGAGGTGCAGGCGCGCGCCTTCCAGGAGATCGTCGACGTCATCGGCACCGACAAGGCCAAGCCGACGACCATGCGGGATCTGGGCGAGCTCAAGTATCTGGAGTGCGTCATTAAGGAGTCGCTGCGCTTGTACCCACCAGTGCCCATGATTGGCCGCCATTTGACAGAGGATGTGACGTTGAGTAAGTGGAGCATCCGAAAGAAAATTCGCGTGCTAAACTCGTGTTTATTCTTTTATAGATGGAAAGCGTTTCGCAGCCGGCACAAACATCATCCTGATCATCTACAACGCACAGCGCGATCCAGACTTTTTCCCCGAGCCCGAAAAATTCAATCCGGATCGCTTTAGCACCGAGAACAACGGCAACATCGATGTCTTTGCATACGCGCCCTTCTCGGCGGGTCCGCGCAACTGCATTGGCCAAAAGTTTGCCATGCTCGAGATGAAGAGCACCGTTAGCAAAATGCTGAGACACTTCGAGCTACTGCCACTGGGCGAGCCTGTGCAGCCGATCATGAATCTGATCTTGCGCTCGACAACTGGCATTAATATGGGACTCAAGCCACGCACTTATTGAACGATGACTTGCAATCGAGTTTTACTTTAAGCTGATTAGCAAAATGAATTTAACATAATCATAATCAGTTCTTGGGATGAAGACTCAAAGTATTCACTTAACTTAAATACTCTTTGATTTATCAATTAAATTGACTCACCATATCTTAACTCTCTTGTAGTTTGTCTTGCTATAGGCGCCCCTTCCATGGCTTCTCTTTGAGTCTAACAAGTTATTTACGCAAGTCTCGGCCTTGACTGGACCCTTTGCCCGCAGAGGCAGTTGGCTTTTTTCTTCACTGCGTGATAACTCACTCGGCCAATACAGTTATGGGGCAATCTTCTTCTCAATATATAAATCACGAACACGCACTCCGCAATTCCCAGTCCCAGAGAGTCCGAGAGACTGACTTTTAAGCTAATTAAATTATATATACGCACCTCACTAGCGCATATACGAGGGACGTCAGCTGGACGGGGGTAAGCAGAGCTATAGCTGAAGTGCCACGCCCCTGGCACGCCCACAGCTCCAGCCATGATAAGCCACTTACCCAAGAAACTGTCGGAGCATAAAACTTTTTGCACTAACCCAAAGAAAGAAATTTTTTGTTGTCTGCGTTTCATGGCGAGCCAACAATAAGTTGACAATTTGCAAGTTATGAAAGTAAATAAGTGAAATAGTTTTAGCCGATGGCCAGCAATCTCTCCCTCTCTCTCTCTCTCTCTCTCTCTCTCTCTCTCTCTCTCTCTCTCTCTCTTTCTCTTCTAGGGAGATATACTTCCTTGCTGCCCCACACAAAGCGGTGGCTTCTGCTCACCCAATCCCACACGAAAACTTCAGCAAATAAACACGACTTGCAACAAATTGAAATGATGTATTAGGCCGCAGGGGATTAACGCCCAACTAATAAATCTCTTTGGACAATTTGAGACGGGGGCGCGGCCCAACTTAGTCGACAGTCTAATATCCAGCTAAGCAACCGTCTAGCCCATATATATACTAGTGCGACTGCTTGCTGTATGCATTCATATATATATTAATAGGAATAGGAATAGGAATTGGAATTGGAATAGGAATAGGGCACGAAATGCTCTTATCAGACGACTCGACTCGACTTTTCCATATGCTACCAACTTGATTCACGCTCCTCATGCAATTTGCCGAGCGACGCTCTGGGTCAATAAACCCAGCATTTTTTTTTTTTGTTGTTGCTGTTGTTTTTGTTGTTGTTGCGCATCTGGAGCTGGAGGACATTTAGTTGACATATAGATTTGTGCGATGCGTGGCGAAGTGCGTAGATAATGCGAGTAATTTGAGTTCTCTGCAAAAGACATAAATTGTAGTCTATCTGTCGATGCCGCTTGGACAGCTTTAATGACTGACAAATGAGAAGGTTTTTGCCCATATTAAAGTTATCTTTTATGTATGTAGGCTTTATTAATATTCTTAAATACACAAAATAAAAAGTGTGAGTGTACCTAAAATTTTTTTCGTTACTAATTCGATTTTATTAGATAACAAAATTTTACTCAAAATATTAAATATTATTATTATATTATGCATTAAATATTTTATTTACGTCTTGTACATTTCATCCAATGTGTGTATTGTTTTAAATTAAAAAAATCAATAAAATAATAATAATAAACTTTATTTTATTGTTCAAAATATATATACTTTTTCAAATATTGTATTTTATACTTTAAATAATTTATTTACGTTTTGTACTTTTCATCCAATGTGTGCATTGTTTTAAATTTAAATAAAAATCAATAAAATAATAATAATTGTTATTATGAAAAAAACGATAAAAAATAATTCAATAAATTAAGAAAACATTCTTGACAAACAAAAAGCAAAAATAAAAAAATTTCTAAGTATCTTATAATCATGCTTCTCTCTCCCAAAATAAACCATAGCATGTCGAAATAAGAAAAATAATTGAATTAAATATAAATCATGTTGTTAACCTGTATTCATTAACAGTTAGTATTGAATATGTTTGCTAATGATTGGAAGAATTGAGAAAAATACTAAGAACTTTTGTTTTATCATTTTTTTCCTAGCGCATTTGGTATTTCCTTTATAAGCAGATTTGTTAGCAATCATTAAAAATCAAAGCATCACACATATACAATACACACATACATTTATATATGGCTTTTACTGGGCAAGCAGAATACTTCAAAGTAAATACTGAGGAAGTCATCATTTTTTTCTGTTGAACAGCGAAAATTTAACTTAATTGCATTACATGGCGCTGACGTCAGCCCCATGCTGGCCATGTACAATAACGAAGTTCTTGTTGTTGTTGTTGTACTTGGCTGCTGCTGCTGCTGCTGATACTGCTGCCATTGAGTACTCCTGCTGGCATAGTGGAGTTCAGTTCATTTTCGGGTTACTCGGATCCTCTTGCAGCGCACGGGGAACGTTCATTTGCCAAGCGCATTGTGCTGGGCCGCGCGCTGAAGTGTTTGGCACTGGCCAACAAAAGCTGTCAATCTATAGCTAAAATAAAAAATCAACCAAAAATGAAAGCGAGCAACGAACAAAATATATAAAAATTGTTAAAGTCTCGTCTGCGCGGCGTTACAATAACAATAAAGTCAACAATAATAGCAACGATACAACAAACAACAATCCCCACAATGAGCGTGGTATAATAGCAAAAGCTTTTCATATGAGTTCAGTTCAAGTTGCTTTTTTGACGCTACGCTCGAGGAGTGGGGAGGCCAGCTATGGGAGATGGGAAGGTTAGAAGACGAGCCCTGCCTTGTGCCACTGTATTTGGTGCGTTTGATGAGGCGTGACAGAAAAATTGGAAATTTATCTTTGATCTTTTTGTGTAACTCTCGTCGATGATGATGGCAAACAGAGTCCGAAATGAGAGACAATGTCATTGACACGTTGCCTATGCGATTGAGGCGCTTAGATGTCAGCGACAGGAAGAAAAAAAAAAAAAAAACAATATACAAAAAAAATAAAATTTGCTCTTACGCCAAGGAAGCAAATGGTAACAAGTGCACTTTGAGAGGGAAAATTCCCAAAAAATGGAAACTGTAGTAAGACAATCGAATCAAATAAGAATTTTCAACAAGAACTTTATAAATACCTTAGATTTGTGCAGGAAATATGAATATAGTCAGCTAGCTGGCCGGGCAAATATAAATAGGTTTACAAATCTTGAGAGAAATAAATACTTAAGCACTAGAGAAATTTATTTAGATTTATATTTACTGCCGAAAATAATCACAAAAAATCACAAAGTCATCTCATCATGTAGCTCTCGCTCAATCATGTAGCTCTTTTGAGCTGAGAATCGCCAAGAAGAGCGCACTGCTTCCCACATGAACTGAGCTGCTTTATATTGAAGTGCCAACTACTTGAGTTGCGCTCTGCGACGTCATTTGTTTGCCATCTCTTAGCTAATTAGTTTTATAATTATGTGTTGCGCGATATCATTTTGCCATGATATATGCCTGTCACAAACAGAATCAACACAAGCTCTCACGCTTAAGTCATAGACAAAGATTAAGAGAGAGAGAGAGGATTAAGGGAGCGGAAGAACGGAAGAGAAGGAGAGAGACAGGCCCGCTCAAAGACAATTGCATGGGACAGCTAGCAATTTGTTGTGCCTGCTTCTGCCTCTGCCTCTGACTCTGCTTCTGTCGCTATTGATTGTCTGGCACTTGAAGTGCCATTTGGTGCTGTTTATGGTGTTGTTGTACTTGTTGTTTGTCCGCCACTTGGGCGACAGCGGCATTGTCCTCGTCCAAGGAGCGTGCAACAAAATAAATTCCTGCCCACTGAAGCGCACAAATTTAATGTAATTTTTTAAAAAGCCATTTTTTTTAGCTAGTCAGTCTTCGATAAAACAACATACATACACATGTACATATATACATATATACATATTCGTCTATATATGTACATATTTTATCTGCTCAGTCCAGACCCGAATTTCGACTTGAATTTATGACAGTTGCCGCATACTTGACATGTATGTATGTGTATTTACCCGGCTCTCGGGTGTTGCTCGTTGCCATCTTTGAGGCCTTCCGACACCTCGCTATGGCATATGGGGGCTAGTTCGTGGAGCTTCCCCACAAAACTGTCGCCAATGTGACGCTACAAACGTGACTTACGTAGTTCTTGGTGGCAAGCATATTGTTTTTTGCCCATCTTTAGTTGGGTTTTTTATGACACTCTTTTACACAAACATCGACATAAAATCTCTGTCATTCTGTCTTCCTTTTATCGGCCAGGGATCGCAGCGGTCGCCGTTTTGGCCAAACGGCAGTCCAAAGTTTAAGCGCAGGTCCCAGTCGGAAGCAGTCAAACGATGGACTTCTTTATGTCAAACGTTTAAAGTAAACTGCTGGCAGGCCTTTAACAAAAAAAAAATGTAAAAAAACAAAAAAAAAAAAAAATAAATAAATAAAAAAAAAATTATTAAAAATAAATAAATATATATTTATAATAAATTTCTTATGTAAAATTGTAACACAGCTGAGTAGAGAATATGTATCTTAATTATATAGAGAAAAAAAATAAAATAAAATAAAAAATCAATATATATATATATAAATATTACAGCATCCATCCATAACCTCTATATTCTATTCAGAGCTGAAATGTATCCATTTATGATATCTACAACAACTTGACTGTATTTCATCATGCCACCATTAAATAAACTTCACTCTGCAGTGACAGCCAACCCAAGAACTCGACTGTTTATTCATTATCCTGAACGAATCACTCAATTTGCAACCTTTTGGACTTTAAATTGTCTGAGTGTGTCACTTGGATGGCAATTTAGTTATCTACATCTTTGTCCAGATTTTTGGGAGCCCTTCATTGGCCCCACCGCACACTTTCTGGCCTATTTGCAATAATTGAATCTTATATTGCTGGTAGTCGGCGAGGGAGAGACAGATAGGGAGTGTGAGAGAGAGGGAGCTACGCACAAAAGGTAACAGAACTGTGCCCCAAGCCGAGCACAATAGACAGCCAATGTAGATTTTTGGGAGCTGACGGCATGTCCTTTGATGTAGCAATTTTCTCGGACACTGAGCGCCTAATTACTTTATTGGTGACCTTTTTTTGTGCTATGTTATTCGCCCCACCTCCCTCCGCCCATCAAAAATATTTGCCAAAGCCCTGCGCGGCTGGACAACGGGGATGGGTGGAGGGCACAACCAACCTTTCAACTCTTTTGGGCGGCAAGGTTTCAATTAAGGGGCGACAGTCTGAGGACCAGCCCTGTATACTATTAGCAAGTTAATTTAATTATAAGCAATCGTGCCAGCTCGAGGGTTCCTTGAGCGAAGAACTAAACAACAACGACAACAGCAACGACAACAGAGAAAAAAGCACAAAGTTATTAAGCATGGCATAATACAAAATTATAATTTGTATTTGGGTTAGGCATGGGAGGAGCATCCCCACTCAATTCCACAATCCTCACACCATTACGAGAGCCAAATAAACATGATGTTGCATAATTTGAGGCATACCTAATAGATGACATACCACATTCAATACACACATACATCAAGCATTAATCTGTCCGAATGAATTCAGAGTTTTACTTAAATAACACAAATATGACCATGGAAAAACAATACACATAGCAGCTGAGAACATAAACAGAATCACACACATACACACACACACACACGTACGCATACATATATGCACATAAATCCACATAAGCTACATGATGCAGGAGCTGGCAGGCTGGCACTGGACACGTGTGTCCAGGTTTATCAATTTTCATTTATGGATAACCTCGAATTATTTTTGTTATTGTCCAAAAATTGCGCATGGAATGTCTTCGCTCAGCTTTTGTTGCTCTAGTTGAACTTGTGCTTGTCATTCTGCTTGATTGGCTACTAAATACATTCTGAGTTATGAGCTGAAGTCCCAAAAAAAAAAAAAAAAAAGAAAAGATGAGGGGAAGGGGGAGAGAGAAAAAAATACTTGCAATAGTCTGGGCAAGTTCTTGATGGTTAAATGTTTCTACGTATTGTGTGGGCATGCGTAGGATTTTGCGAAACAATAAATATTGAATTACTTGCCGACAATCATCCAAGTGTTCTCAACGATTCACATGCACATGTGAGTATATAGTATATAGGGTATAGATAATTAAGAAGGCTATTCATAGATAATAGAGTGGAAAACAATTCATTACTTCTTGATATTAAAGGTTAAAATGAATAGAGTATAATTAAGTAATTAATATCGAAAAAGTGAGAAGAGAAAATTAAAAAGAAATAGCATAAATAAAGTAAAACACAGATGAAAAGTTATTCTTAAATTTTATAGGAACACAATAAATAATTAAAGTTAATAAATTTCCTTCAATGATATATTAAAATAAATATTTGTCAAAAAGTTCACAAATAAATTATAAAAAAAAAATAAATAAAATATAAACTGATAATTATTATTTTAAAGTAATTTATATATTTTATACATTTTCTTTAATTTTTATAAAAATATGTAAGTAAATAATTATTAAATAATTATATAAAAAAAATAAATATGTTACATTTCAACTAATTTATAATATATTCTTATATGAATAATGTAAATATTATATATAATAAAATAAATTATTATATAATTCAAAAATTATATATGTATATTTTTTAATTATATCACATATTTTTCCCCTTTTATATTTTCAATATAAATATACATATTACTAAATTAAATTTTTAAAAAATTTATTCAAACGCATTTTTTAACAGTTGAATAAAATATGCGAATCACATTTAAGAGAATTTTTTTTGTACAGAGTCAAACAAAAGAGCACGATAGCTTATTGCTAACAGAAAGCTTTTCTGTTCGGCTAAAAGTTAAGCTGTTATTGTTAACAGACCCGATTACAGTAGTAGCTTAGCAGTCGACAGCATAATAAGCCGTTGCACAAAATATTCCTATTTGCGCACAAATGTAGGCAACACTTTTATGTCAATGTGTAAATGGAAGAGAGCTTTGCCAAATATATGAAATAAATTGCACTTTTTTTATATTTTAGGTGCTTCAATGAAGCTCACTCGATGCTAGCCACTTGAACACCCAAGCAAGTGAAACAAGTTCATAAATGGCTGTCATGGCAAACACTGTGGAAGTCAGCGATTTTAATGCAACACACAGAAAATTTAAATCATTTTTATACTATATGAAAACCATGTTGGCATGTTTCTGCGTGTATGTGTGTGTGTGCGCAAATAAAATCACATACACATAATTGCAATTTAATGTAAAAGCAACAGCACTCGAGCATATCAAGTGCGGAATGGACTTCGGGCTGGCAAGCCAGCAAGTATTTGTAGTCAATATTTGATATTTGCACAGATGTTCAGCTGGTAAATTGAATATGGATTTTGCATAAAATACATACACACACACACACACGCAAGCCTGATCTTGATGAACAAAAAGCCAAATATATATACATACATACACATACATGTATGTATTTGTGCTGTAAGTAGATAAATATTAAAGTGGACTGACCGGAAACCAAATTGAAAGCAGTAGCTGCCACAACCTTTTACTGACCTCAAAGGCAGCAATAGAGGGGCACGGGGATGGGGGAGGGGATGGTTGGGAAACAATTGTGTGTTGCCCTGCGATACAAGTCGTGTTGACCCGCAGCCTGGTCACATGTGCCCAAAGACGCCTTCAACATGAATCAATAAATGCATGTTACATTATTTTCCAATCAATTAATTTTCGGGTCACCAGATTTGCTTACTACACAGGAGTCTGAGCTGGGCTGGGCTGGGCTGGGCTGCACTTGTTCAGCTCAGCTCAGTCAGTTGAGACGGATCAGCGCCTCTGAGTTGACCAATGAACTGGTGAGTAAATCATATGGAATGATTTTATACGTACACACAACACACACAGAATCACACACACACACACATGCACACCCATCAGCCGGAGAACAACAACAGTGGCAGACGTTGAGCATAAATGTTTAATCAAATGAAGCATGCACAAATTGGGGCTCACTTTTGGGCCCTGAGTGTCCTGTCCAGTGCTGGGCAGTCTGGTTTGCTGATTTAATAAACATAAAATGTGTCAGCAATGTAAAATTATTTTGTCGCCCTCGGGCGCAAACAAAGACCAACAGCCAACAAGAGAAATGACAGCAAAACCAACAATAACAATCGGCTACAAAGTGTAGCCATAATGTATTTGTGTGTTTGTGTGTGTGACAAATTTATTTATTTTTTCTGTTTTTTTTTTTCTCGCAATTTTCCAATACATTGAACCGCCGGCTCTTTCGCTGACTGCCCTGACCTCAGTTGCAACAGCGCGCCGCATCGCATCTCGTCGCGTCTCATCGGATCGCATCGCCTGCATATCACTGCGTATACGTCATATAATGCTTTGTGTCAAGCGAGTCAATTTCCAGTCACTACCATTACAGCAACAACAACAACAACAACAACATCGGAGACGGACATCTGCTGCAGCCGATAGCCAGCCTTGTCTGCTGTTGCCATGCAAATTTGTTTTATTAATGAGCAATAAATAGTAAATAATTAAATTCAATATGTTATTGTGGCGCACAAAACTACATACACGCATATATGCAATCAGACAGCCAATTGTGAGAATACAAACAGACAATTACAAGTGCTTATAGTAAGCCTCTAAAGTATGTATATTTGTGTGTGCACAACATTCATTTGTCAGCAGCTGCAATATATTTTGTTGACTTTTATCAGTGCCAGGCATCACTTATTCTTGTAATAATAATTCGATAACTTTTATAGCGACATATGCATCTGCGCAGCTGCTGATAGAGGGTTTCACTCTGATATGAGAACTGTTACTATATCAATATCAACATGCCATAAAAATTCTCATGCCTAATATCTAATATGATATGACTCTTATGGAGCCAATTTCCGACACCGGCATTACAAAAATTCTCACAAAAATTCATCGAAAAATGTAAGCGCTTCGTTTCAATGGATTTTGTACGACTTTTTGCATTGTTAAGTGTCTGAATAATGCTCTAATTTGAACTGATTGACTAGGAGATACCTTGAGTTCTGTGTTGAGCTGATGTCCAATAATTCTCTTTGCATAAGAAGCTTAGCTCACCAATATCTATTGACTCTTTCTTGATGTCTGGAAATAAGAAAAAAATAAGAGAGCTTCTTCCAAGAACTCATTTACGATCGGACAGCAGCTTTCTTTTTTCCCTGGTTTCTTCCCGACCGTTGATTTGAGTCAAATGAAACAAAGTGATTTTTGTGTATGTTTGGAAATTGTGTCGCTCTCTAAAAATGTTCGTCAAAAATTCCTCACACGAATAGTTCATCTCTACGGCCTTGCTCTAATCAAGATTGATTATTTATGCGTTTTTAATTTGAGAGTTATAAAAAGAAAATAGAAAATTGTATTTATAATAATGGACAATCAGATGAATGCTTGGATGGACAGACAAAGGTAAATCGACTCAAGTCGGCATCCCGATCAATAATATACCAATATTAGCTATAACATACATATTAACAAGCTGAAGTCCCAGTTTTATGCACAATTATTTGAGTGTAATTCTATTCTGACCAAACTTATTATTAACCATAAAATAAACAAGTTTAATTAAAAAAAAAAAAATAAATAAAAATAAAAAAACTATCCACTATTTTTTCACAAAAATGTATTATAAAATCAAATGCGTAACAACTAGCTGTCAGTTTTGGGTAAACTAAGTTAATTTAAAAGATATTATTCCCTACCATCAAATTATGATGTCAAGCTCAAGCTTAAAGAAAAAGAATTGGCTAAATAGAAATCTAATTTATTAATTAAACATCAAAATCATTTATTAGCTTTCAGTATTAAGAGCTGTTGATGGCTTAACGCTTTACTCTGAAACAACTCTGGGTAAATTCAACCAGAGCCACTGCGCGGCTTCTCTTCATTTCTGGACAATGAAAAACGCAGCTAGCGGCTTTAGCTCGCATGAAGTACAAGTAGAGGGATAACCACGATAAGCCATTGTGAGTGCTTTCTAATATGTTATTATCTGACTGCTGACTACATATGTAAATACGCATTAAGCCAAAGCAAAGTTTCAGAGAGTCGCGCTGTTGTTGTCTGGCAACGGGAAGGCAGAGAGCGGCAGCTCGACTATTTGTAATTAAAGTTTAACACGGGCAACTTTTCAGCATACAGACAGACGACAACAGCGCCGCCTGGTCAGGGTCTGTTGCAGAGGGGGTGGTGGTGGTGCTGGTGGTGTGGCGGGGAAGGGGTCTGCATGAAGTCGAGGTCTATGTTGATGCCACGCTTTAGATGGCCCCTTGATAGCAATGCAAACTTTTTTGGAAACATTTCTATAATAATGCGCCGCTGGCGAACGAGAGAATCTGCGCGTGTGTGTGTGTGAGTGTGAGCGTATACGTGTGTTTATGTGTGTGAGTGTGCGCTTCCAATTCAAATTCATAGCCAAAAACGCAGCAGAACGCACACGCACTGCATGGAAAGTTTTCGCTTATCGTTCCAGCAAAATGTTAATATTTGTTGAAACGAAAAACGCAAAACTCATAAAATCTCAAAGCTCCGACAATGTGTAAATAGAAGCCCTACAAAATGGTAATTATAAAACTAAACTACAACAAATATACACGCAGCTAACTGTTATCTGTAATAGATTTTGTTCTTCTTTTTTGCAATTTCGGGCTGCGGCTGAATGTCGTCAACTCAGTCTAGTTCTCTATCCCTCTCTCAATTTCCCGCACTGTGTGTGCAACTGTGCGTATGATTATTATTGTAATAATTGTAGAGCCACGGATAATACGACAGTCTTGCTCTCGGTTTTAATGACTTTTCTTTTGGAAGATGACGAAAACTGTTTTGTGGCTTTGGCTTATTGTGGTTCGTTAACATTTGCTCGCCAAGTTTTATTTGCTTTTGATAAAGTTGCCAGCTAGAGCTAGAGCACAGAACAACAAGCAGCAGCCACCGCACATTTGACTCCTGGCATTCTGTTCACTTTTATGTACAATAATTTTATGTATATATGCATGCATGTTTGAGTAGCGTAAAAAGCAAGTTCATTTTACATTTCAAAAGCGTCTCGTGTTCTGCTACACATAGCACACCTGCCACACTAAGCCCAGCCCAAGCCAGCACCACCCCCCGCCCCAGCCCCAGCTCCAGCCCGGCTCTGTCCAGTTCGGTGCAAGCATTTGTTTTCATGCATTTCTTTATGCTCTTTAGCATTTCCATTTATTGTTGTTTTTAATATTCTTTTGTTGAGGATTAAGTATTTATTATCATACGCACCAAGTGTTTCCGACAAAAACAAATAAATGTTTTATATGCACACACACACACACATACTCCACCCATACACTAGGTTATTTATCTGTGTCTGTGTGTGTTAGCCATAGTTTTTCCTGCACTTTAGCTTGGCTGCCATAAGTAGTTCACTTTGCTTACATACATACATCTCTGCTGTGCGTCTGCCTGCTGTAGCTCTGTGTGTATTGCCATTGTAAAAGCGCTCTCAAGTGTTCGCCCAGCTCTCTCGGCTCTCCTTGCCTACAGCTCATCCCTTTCTGCCATCCCCCTGCCCTTGCCGTTGCCTTGCCAACTGTCGTTTGTGAGCGTTTTTTGTTGCTCGCTCTAAAATATGTTTTATTATCGTGTAACTCGCTTGTTGTAGCTAAGTTTATATGGTTATAGAAATACACACACATCCACAAATATATACATATATGTATCTATACGCACATAAACTATTCTACATGGTCGTACATCCAACTATTCACTTTTGCGGTTTTATTGCCCTGAGACACAGTCTGGCAATTTGTGTGTGTGTGTGTGTGTGTGTGTGTGTGTGTGTGTGTGTGTGTATTTCCTTTCTTGTTAAGCTGCTTTGGCTTTTCAATTTTATTCCTGTATTTGCGTGTCCAATGCTCAAATTAGCAAAATGTACAAGCAGTAAATATCTACATTACATGGCCAAATGGCCAAGACGATATTAACCACAATAAAAACAATTTGTTAGCTGAAATAAAAAAGACATTTAACGGCGTCTGCAACTAATACTAAAAACTGTGTAAATAGTATAAAATAGAAAATATATTTGATATATTAACTGTTAATAACATCTTTTGGAATGTGAGTGCATAACAATTGGAATTTAATACATAATATTTCTACGTACATATATCAATAACAATTATATTCTTATCAAATTGCCTCCAAATGTTTAACTTTAATTAATTCGATCTTATTGCTACAAATTGCACTAATAGTTTATAGTAATTATAAATTAAAAAATATTAAAAAAAAAAGGTCAAAAATATTAAAAATGTCTTTCAGCAACTGTTTAAAAATATTTCTAATCATTTGTACTTTATAAAAAAAAATAAAAATAAAAATAATAATAATAATAATTTTAAATATATAAAAGATCTAAAATTTAATTTCAATAGTTTTAGTTATATATAAAAGAAAATGATGTAACTAAAAAATATACAAATACATTAAAGTTATATTACATTTTAAAATTTTGGATTTTACTTTATAATTTTTATTTTATTTTTTTAATAATTATAAAACTAAAATATATAATAACAGATTTATATTTTCTCCGCATTTTAAATTGAAATTATTTAAACACTTTTAAACAATAAACAATTACAAGTTTTTGCATATTTTAAAAGGCAATAATCGTTAGACTTTTAAATGAGCCGACAGCAAATATGGTCAGCATTATCTTCGATCTAGTTCGCATATTTTAGTAACAAATTAAAAACGAAAGGCAACTATAAAAGTAAGATAAATCATTGAATTGCCCACGCCCTGGCGCCCCAGAGAACTAAAGTCCATAAATCACTTATTGTTAGCCAGTCTGTTATGTTTCAGCTGGTGGCTCAGGCTTTGTCTAATTAATTCAACAAAACTTACGGACAAACTTTTGGGCATCTTATAAATTTTAAAATGCTTAACTGTAGCTTGAATGAGTGCGGACCCCTCCCATTCGTTTTAATGGCATGTTGCTAATCGAATTTCATGGCGTCTCCAGTTTTCTTATTTGAATTTTTTTATTTATTTTTTTCCTGAGCTTTCATGACAGTTTAGTTGGCAGTAGTTGACTCTTTTTCTCTTTTTTTTTTTTTTTTTTTTTTTTTTTTGTTAGTTAAAGTCGCGCTCAAGTTGAAAATCCATTTAGCGTAACTCAACACTTAAGCATATTTCTGGAAGCAGCTTCTGGTGCTGCTTTTGAGCTGCTGCTGCTGCTGCTGCTGCTGCTTTTTTTTATCAGTTCTAATATAAACTTACAGTCAGCTGACAGCTTTTTAATTTATTTCATTAAAAATTTGCGCACCAAACTTTTTCAATTCGCATGCAAAGCGACAGATTCCGTTTCTCCAGTTGCTGACAAAACGGCGTAGGATGATGCTGAGTGGAAACTCTGCAGCTGATTAGTTGTGCGTTTTGGGTTGATTAAGTCGCATTAACAGGCATTTAACTTAACCCCAGCAAAGGTTAACAACATCAAAAGGCGCAACAATTCACTGCAAACTGAACGTGTGACTGACAAACAGAGAGGGAGAGAGACAGAAGACAGACAGAAAGACTGACGGATGAGCAGACGGAGATAAACAAACGTATACAACTAACGCAAAGAGCAACTGCACACTTGACTTTTCCCACAAATGGCTGCAGGCGCTGCTTAGTATGAGCCACCCACTTTCAGCTGCGACGGCTACACACACTCACACACACCAATGTCAACTCAATTAAATCTTATCAAACTGTGTGGAAGTGGGACACGCATGCGACTCCAGCCAGGCAGCCAACACAAATATCAAACAAACTAATGTCAGTTGTCATAATAAAGCGCAAATACTTCTGCTGCCACTTGGCCACCCACATGCCGTCTTTTTTCTCAGCTGCCGCCGCAATATGGGGGCGGTGGCAGGTGGCACGAATAGGGGTATATAATACACACACACACACACACACACAGTCGTACATAAAGTGAAGTGCAAACAGCTGCGCAATTTAACGTCGAGAAAGTAGAGCCAAGGGCGTACAAGGCAAGCGAAAAAGAAAAAAAAAGATGTGAAGGCGAACAAACAAACCAACATCGAGACAAACAGACAAATGTACAACAAATATAACAGAGTATAAGCCCATATGTGTGAGTGTGTATCTCTCCCTGTGTGTGTGTGCATGTCAGACATCAGTGGCATGACTGTTGCTATTACGAATACTTCAGCTCCTGCCTCGATTCATGCCCCACATACATACATACATACATGTTTATAATAACTTTAATTAAGATTTTACAAGTAGATTAGTTCTTAATAACAAAAACAACAGTGCACAGCGTGCCAAGGGCGCTACACAACAACAGCAACAACAACAGCAACAACAGAACTACATTGGCCCGCACAAATGTCCTGATAAGCAACTACATGTGTATGTGTGTATGTGTGTGCATACATCAGTATGTGTATCGGGACATCAGGTAAAGATGACATGACATGGTTGTTTTTCTACTTGTCAGGGCAGCTGCACAGTTAACGATCATTGCCTTTTTGTTTAATTTATTATTTAATTTCGATTGACAATTGATTAAGCAATATGTCGAGCTCAGCTTGAACATTGTGTAAATTAGTGGTAAGAGATTTGATAACAGAACAATGCGAAAATGGTAAAAGGCAAACTCAAGTTAGCATATGTATTAAATACATCGAAGGGGTAAAATATTAATTATAAAATATTACGTTGGTCAACTATGGAGTAGTAATTAATATTTTGATAGTGCTCTACTTATGCATATGATTCGATGCATATATCCCTAGCTCTTTTAATTTGTTTCCCTTTTTCTCTTACGGTTTTTATATTACACTTTTCATATCTCTTTTCGTCTTGCTTCCGTTCTTTCTTGCGGTGCTCTCTTTTTCTGTTCGTTTCATTTATTTTTAGTTTTCTCTATTTCAGATTTCTACTTTTGTCTGTCTCGACCTCATTTACTCAGTCCTCTCGCTATCTGTGTCTTTCTCTGCCCCTTTTTTTCTATATACATATAGATATTTCTTTCTATTATATCTTTATATTTATATATCTCTATTTCATCTTCTCTCGTTCTCTTTCATCCTCTCTCAGTTTGTCAAACTGTTATTAATTTTTTCTGTGGGTTCTCATTTAACATTGACTTGTTAATCGCGTAATGCTAGAAAATATAATATGAAATTTTAATTCGCAGTAGCAGAAGAGATTTGCAGGTTGTTCTATCTCTGTGCCCCTACAAGCGCATATATCTATACATAAAATATACATAACTACAATTTAAATATATATAAAATATAAATGCTAACCACATATATGTTATATATTCAAATCTGCTTTATGTCTCTCAAGGGTTTACACACTAGAGTAAACAATAATGTGTAAAGTTCAAGAAAGAGGCTTACTCAGAGTCTCATTATGATCGTTTTGTAAGCATTTTAATTAGACAATTAATACCGATTCGTAATGTAGTTTCAGTGCAGTGCAAACATAAACTAAACAATGTTTATGCAATTCGTGTTGGTTTCTAACTGCCGTGCGTAAATATAGAGATTATTTACATACAGGCAAACTAATAAATAGCATTGGGTAAGTAATTTGAGCAGTTCGTGTTAATAAATTTCCATTAAAGTCCGCACACATTATGCAGCAGACCATTATGCGAACAGAACCCAACCACAGACGCACATCTACCCACACACACACACTCACACACGCACAATGCAAATCTTGAGCTTGGTACGTAGGTCGAGCTCACCCACTCAACTCAACCGCTCAGTGCAGCCACAGCCGCAAAGCATCAACAACAACTGCAAGAACAATAAGTAAGAGGGAGCATAGGTAAAGGCGAACAACTAAAAAATACCCTGTAATTGAAATTCTTAATGATTACCCCATGCAAAATCATTTTTAAAAGAAATTTTTGATGTATTTGAAGAGTATTTATTAAAGAGAGTTAACTAAATTATTTTTTATTTATTTATTATACAGAGCAAAAATTGAAACTGAACTTCAGCTAAAATAATTGTTAAATAGAGAATACACGACTAAATCGCCTTCAATTCATGCTCAATCAATTTCTCAACTTACTGACTCAACAGTATGACATACCCCATTTCACTTTATACGGGGTATAACAAGGGCGTCTAATTTCATTATGGCTAGCAAATCACATGTACATAATTTTTTAGCATTTAGCCACAGCTGACTGCCATGGAACCTTGGAACTTCGAGAGTGTTTCTCAAACAAAACAAAACAAAGCACACACACATAAACACACGCACACACACACACACACATGTGAGCACTAACTAACACATACAGATGGGCATATTGCTGCTGGCTTGTGCTTGTTCTCCAGGCAGTTAGCAGTGGCACTTAAAAATTAATTAGAGAACTTATAAACAAGTGCGGCATGTGCAAACTAACTCGAGCGGCAAATCAAACGCACTTAACGGCGCCGGAATGCGGCGCTGCAGCGGAGATGCACAGATGCACAGGTAGCATGTTACAAGGGAAGCTCTGGGGTACGGACTCAAGCTGCGGCTGCAACGTGAGCTGCCAGCTGCCGACAAACATTTGGCGCGTTGCACGTTTATTTAATGAAAATTGTGTGTGTAATTATGCATTAAACGTGGCGCGAGAGGCCCCTCAGCCTAGGCTCTCTCGCACACACACACACACACACAAACACAGACAGCGGAAAAATGTAATGCATACTTTGCGGCGCTGCTTTAGCATAAAATTTTAATTAGTTTGACTTGACACGCCCGTCAATTAGTACCGAAACAAGTTCGACTCAATATTGCATGGGAAACCCTTGGAATATTTCTGGTCAATTAAGAAAGCATTCAAATGCATTTGCCAGTTATCACATGCATCTAACTACGTATTTCCCACACATCTGTAATTAGTTTTCTCCAGTTCACACAGCAATTTCACCACAAATTCAATTAATTATAAATTTGCAAATTAAATATATAACAAATATTTATATAGATTAACAAATCAATATTATTCCCAAATAAATGTGATTTGTGCTAGACATATGACATATTTTCAAACTTAAACTACACATGAAATGATCTTCAGAGGCATTCGAAAGCACTAGAAGAGCCTGCTCTAGCCTGAAGCCAGAAACCCACCAGATAGAAATGGTAAAACTAATTTACAAATCTCTTCAAACGTTTAGCTTAGATAAGAGACAATTGCAGGTATTAACATGCACACTTGAAACCCTCAGGCTATGTTACTAGGCGAACCACATGGACGGTAAGGGAGTTTGGCTTCAAGCGGAATGGAGGCGAAAGCACAAGTGGGAAGACGTCAGAGTAAAGCTCCTCGAATGTCGCACTGATACCACACATATACATGCATACATACATACACATACATATGTACACACGCCTAGCCATATAAACACGGAACATATTTGTCAGCATCAACGCAGCTCTTTGGAATGCTGTTAGTAAAACAAAATGTCGGACAATTAATTTACGATAACATGCAATCGTGGTAACTTAAGTAGTTTTGTTTGTAATGCCTCTCTCCCTCTCCCCCTCTCTCTCTCACTCTCTCTCGCTCGATGACAAAAACCACGTCGATGACAATGACAATGACTGGGCCCCGGTCTCTGGGTCTCTCGGTCGTTCGGCCGTTCGGTCGCTCTGTCCCTCGGTCTCCTGCTCCGGCAGGACATGGGGCTTTAGCTCTAATGAAATTGTTGTCGGTTGCTGTTCAAGCAAACGGCCCAGCTTTGAGCTCTCTATCGAGAGTTGTACGTACAAACTAATGCCTGCTGCTGCTGCTGCTGCTGCTGCTGCTGCTTCTGCCTGTGCACATTCAATTCAGCTTTGTCGTTGCCGTGGTGCCACACCTCCAACTATGTGTGCGTAGGTATGTCCACTGCATTGTCATGTTCATTGTCATGCCAATTATTTAATTTGTCCCATCCAAACACAACATAGTAAAAATGTTATCGGCCTGGCACTTGAAAAATGTGATTAGTCGGCCCTCCAGCATGTGCATACCAAAAAGATGTCTGCCACGATAGAGTAAATAAAAATAAAAAATAAAAAAGCATTTTTGAAGATGACATCAAAGTCAAATTTAATGCTTGGGTAATTAAAAATTCTTCAAAAAGTCAGTTGACTGAAACTTTAAAAAACTTTTAAGTAAAAATGCTCGCAAATATTTAAGTATAATAATAAATAATTATGCCAATTAAAAATATAACAAAATTATATATCTCTTATATTTTAGTAGTTAATATTTAATCGATATGCATAGATGTGTTTTCTATATTTTAATAATTGAGATTACAGATCGTATATAAATATAGTTTATTTTTATATAAAAACTAATATATTAGAATATAAATATTTATTAGTATATTAAAATAAAGAAAATACTTTTTTTATGTAATTATATTTTAAAATACTATATTTTTATTGTTTATTATTATTATTTTTTTATTGTTTTATTATTTTTTTATATATTAAATATATTATTTTACAAATTTTTTTATTTAAATAATAATAGTATTTTTGGCAGATATGTATTCAATTTAATTTAATTTTATTTATTCGCTATATTTTTTCATTTTTAATTTGCTAGCTAATACTTTCAAAAAACGTTTATATAAATATATAATTTCCTCTCTAAATTTATGCTAAAAATATTTTAATTTATACTATATAATACTATATAATAATATAAATACTATATAATAAATGAAACAATTTCTTAAAAATTTCTTGCGACTTTTGCTAAGTAAATCAATGAAATAGTTTTCTCAACACAGCTTAGTAGCAATTTATGTATTTCGGACGGCGCGTGGGCATCACAGTTGTCGGCGCTGCCACAAGAAGGAAAACAACAATTTATTTATTAATAATTCAGCAAACTGCATAACTTATAAACCTGCCAAAGCAAACAACATGCGAAATGGGGCAGAAGTACACAATAAAAAAATCAATTCCAAAAAAATATCATAAATAACTAAAACCTTGTAAACATGTGCATAATCCGACATGCCTCGAACAAAACAATGAACAGTGAAAGGGCCCAGCACTTAAGCCGTGGACGGGCCAACAACAACAACAACAATAGCAACCATATAAAAATCACATACATAACGAAGTTACTTTTAATCCTCGACACACAATCGACACATTAATTTATCACTCGAAGCCGAGGCAAAAGCCTTTCAATTAATTCCAGAGCACATCACTCGACGGGCAATAGGCAAGGGGCAATGGGCGGGGGGCGGTCCCGCACTCAGCCAGATGGAGAACTCTATAAATACTTTATCGCCGACTGGCGACCGTCGGGCATTTGCAACATTTCTGGCATTTGGCATATTGACTTATGAGCGCTGATTTGTAAGCAGATTTTCTAAATACATGCCATACATGTATACATACATATGAATGTATGTGTTTGTGCCTTGAGAGCTTGTAATTAATTCATGTCCATCTTCTCCTTTTTTTTGAGACTTTGCTGCTGCCAGGGCATTTGTCTACGTTTCTGTAAGCACTTACTCATATCCGTGAGTGCATTTTTGGCAGGCGCTCAGCCAATGCATTTGCTGCACAAGCCACAAGGGCTGCAAATATTTTACTAGCTAACCGCTAGCCAAATGACCAGGCTACTTAAAACGGGCGCCAGAAGCAGCTGCTAATGTGATTAAAGGAGGCCGAGAGCCAAAAAGACTCGCTGCAGCTTGGCAAGGTGAATGAACCTCGGCTGCTGTCAGATGTCAGTTGTCAATTCTCAATTGTCAATAAGAAGGAAATGTTTTCGTTTTCTATCCAGGTTGACAAAGGTTGCCAAGGTGACTAAATAAACTGATGGATGCGCTTGCCACTTGCTGCTTGCCACATGCCACATGCCATTTTCCGCTTGCCATATTGTGAATATGGAAATGCCGGCAGCCATCGAGCCTAGTCAAGCCAAGCAAAGCCAAGCCAAGCCCAACCAAGCTCCGACTCGGAGCTGTAAAGGATGTGGTAAGTAAATACTAAATTTAGTTGGCTTTGCCGCACAGCCACAGCGACATTTCCTTTTGGCAAGGCGTCGACATTCTTCTCGTCTGCCTCAGCTTCAATTGTACGTATGCATTCCGTGGCAGTGGCACTGACTGTGGCTCTGGCTGTGGCTCCGACTGTGGCATATGAATGCCTCTGCTTAAGGATTGCTGTCTCCTTTTTGCGCTGCCATAAGAAAATTATGCAAAATAGTAGCAAAGTTTCAATTTCCTTGCCAGCAAAATAAAATAAAAGAAGACGCCAAAGAAAAATAGAAAAAAATATGAGAGAAAATATAACTGCAAAGAAAGGATGATGATGATGTGCACGCAAAGGAGCGAACCGTTTTCAGCAGAGTGCAGAGATGTTGGAAATAAAGAAAATGCAAAGTACAAAATTGTGGTCTCGTATAAATAAGCGTAACTTATGAAAAGTTATGAAAAACTTTTGCTTTACATGGCAATACGTAATTTGGAATGTGCACGAGCATGTGAGACTTGATGCACGCCCATCACACACCGCCCACCGCCCACCACCTTAGCCCTCAAGACATTTTGAAAGTCAGCGATCTGTGGACAAAAATTTGACATACAATTTTACGTTTTTCATAAATTTCTATGCGGCAGCAGAAGCAGCAGCAGCAGTTGTTGTGCGTACTTGTCAAATATGATGGAAAACTATATTGAAACGGCAGTTGCAAAATATTTTGGCATACTTATAAACGATATGTCGACTAAATCTTACATTGTTTAGAGTAAAACTGCGTTTAAGCAACAGCTAGAAAACTAAACAAACTAAATTTGAATAGGTTTTGCTGTATGAAAAGGAGAAATTGTGTTAAGTGTTTTTTTAATTTTATGAAGACAATAACATATTCATATATTTGCCTTAGAAGAGAGTTTTTAATAAAGCCAGTATATATTCTATCAAATTTTCATAAAATGTTCTAAGAATAATTACTATGAATCATTCGATTTATAATATTCATTTAAAAAACGGTTATGTATTCTATTATTACATTTTTTATTAAATTTTATTATATTATTTTTTTATTTAAATTTATTAAATTCGTAATTTATTTTTAGAATTAAAAAAAAAATCAGAATACCTGAGCTTATGTAATAATAAGTTTATAATATCTAAAAATGCAATTATAAATAATTAATTATATTTTTTTTATTGTAGTCGTAAAAATGCTAATTTCTCAACATATCTAAAGCTTGTATACATTTAAATAAAATGTTATACTGATAATAAGTTTATATACAAAAAAAATAATAATAATAATAATAAATATACAAATAAAAATTTAGACAAGCTTACTAAATAATTTTGAAATATAAACGTTTATGTGTCTAATGCAATTTAATACAGAAAAAAATACTCAAGTAAATTTGCTGTTTTTTTTTTTTCCAAGAGCTCTTCAAAAATGTTAGTATTAAAACTTCTATAAAAGCATATATTTTTATAATTTTATTCAAACTAATTTTTGAGTACATATTTACTGGCTGCCAACAGTTTGGTACTGAAACGAAGCTTGCACAACTTGCAATTGTTTAACTCAACTTCCCTTTGGCTTTCAAAGCACTCCACAATACACACACACACATTGCTTGTATGTATGTAATGTATTGCAATAAATATTCACTTTTACGTACATATTCCGCATGCAACTCCATTATGAAGGCAATAACCCAACGACATTGCCCGCAAGGCTTCAAAAAAAAATAGTTTATAGTTTTAATTTTTAGCAATTTTGCTGGCTGGCAGCACACAGACGCACACAGATGCATACAGACCTACACAGACACACTTATATATATAGAGCCATAAAGATGGTAAGAGCCACATAAAAAATTAGCATACCACATAAGACAATTGCCTGTCAAGCGGCGTTACAAGACGGTTTTTGGGTCTTTCTTTTTCTTTTGTGTGTGCGTGTGTGCGTGGGATGGGAATGGGGAGGTGGGTCAGGCAACCGCCAAAGGGTTTCCGGTTTTTTGGGGCGATGCTATTTGATTAGGCCAAAAGCTTGTTAAGGAAATTTGACTGGCAAGTTGAGTGGCTGCTTCTTGGCTGACTGGCTGACTGGCTGCCAGCATCATTTGCATATAGTTTTGGCCATATTTCTGAAACGACTTGTCCACATTTTTGCCATTGCCAGGCTAATACAACTCCTTTTGCGTCTGCTCTTTGCCTTCTGCTGCTGCTACTGCTGCTTTCTCTTCTTCTCCTCTTTCTCCTTCTTCTTCTGCGTACATTTTGTTAAAATTTAAGTTTAAGTTGTAGATTTGGGCTGGGCATACGGTTCGTTGACTGCAACGGCAGCTGCATAAAATGTAAATTGAAAACTATCTTTGAGTGCTAACGAAGGTAAATATTGTTTCATTATATAGCATTTGCCATTGCCCCCCTCCCCCTCCCTCAACAAATTGTTGCATAATAAGTTAAATTCAAACACAACTGCATTCAGCTGCCCCCATACACACACACACTCACTCTCACATAAGCACACGTGCGTGTGTGCATTGTCTAAATAAAATTGTACAAATTGTAATGCATAAGTCGCTCCGCACACAGAAGTTGACTTCTTGTGCCACTCTTAATTGCCGGTCACTGTGCGGAGGGTATTAAAAAGGGTTTTTTGCATTTTTGCATAACTTCCTCAGCCAGGCTGTTAGTGTGTGAGTAAATGCATTTTTGTTTGATTTAAATGCAATTAAAATTTTCAATTAAAATTAACAACTGCATAAAGCGGCTGGCGCATTTAACAAAGTAAATATTATGCAATTATAAATAATTTAATAGCTAAAGTCACGTGCGCGAAGCATATCAAATTGTGTACATTATGTACTTTGGCAATACACCAATATATTGAATGTATTAAATGTGCATTCAATTGTTGCATTATTGTAAAGACTTCAATTAGCGTTTGTTGCTATTTGAGGTCTTATTATTAATGTGATTGATGGATAATTGTTACAGCAATTTGATATAAATAAATATGTAGAGTCTCGTTAAGTTCAAATTACAAATATTTTATAGATTTTCGTCATTTATTATATTATATTATATAAAATAATTGAAATTCATTAAAATAATATATTTTCAAATTTAGCTATGAATAAAAAGAATGAAATATAAGAAATTTATGTACTCTACTAATATCAAAAATATTACTTCATTTATATACAATTTTAAATAATATAATATATTTCTTTTCTTTATTAATTTTTTAATTTTTTATTTTTTTTTATTATCTATTAACTTTGTTGTTTTTTAATTTTTTTTTTTTTTTTTTTTTTTTGTTATTCTTATCAATAAAATTTGCTGAGGATACAAATATAAAATATAACAAAAATTTATATTATTTTAATTAAAATTGTAGTATTTTTTTGTTTATTAAAAAATTTATACAATATCAAAAAAACGTTGCGATATTTAACTTTAATTTTAGCCCTTTTATATCTTTAAGGCTCAATCACTATTGACTAAATTAATAAGATATCTAGTTTTATTTTATCTATTAAATACTTAATATTCTTCATTTCATTATTTCTGCTCTGCCCACATTCACATACTTTAATTCCATAATATTTTCCAGTTCGTGGTTTGCTTATCCCATAATTTCTTGCAGTTTTATATTGAGGATTTTCACACACATTCACTGCAAGATTCACAATCCAATTGTTACTTGATATGCTTCGTATACTCTTGGCCCACACTCGTCGATAGCTTGCAAAAGTTTCAGATTTCGTAGACTAGTTCAGCATGAAGACCATATTCCATGCCCATGCTGATGCCCATGCCCATACCCATGTCCCTGCTGCAACCAAAACCGAAAGCAAACATTTTAAATGGCAATTTATAAGTGACAATTGGGCTACAGTCCGTGGCTCTGTCTCTTTGCCTGCTCCAGCCCACCCACCGCCGCTCCCCTTCGACTACGCCTCTGTTGCCGCCCCTGCCGTAGCTGGAAGCATGTGCTAACAGTTTTTGTGTGGTAATATAATATGCACAGCATGGCTTATAATAATAAAAACGCCAGCAGCGCCTGCAGCACAAGCGACGCGTCGGTGGCTGAAGCCGAAGCTGAGGACCGAGACTGGGACTGAGACTGATACTGAGGCTGCTGCTGCTGCTGCTGCTGAGGCTAAAGTCCCGGCAGCAATGCTATCGCCAATGATACCCATGCTCGACCATTGACAGCCCGCGGCTGTCATACGCGTGATTGTCCCTTTGAAATATGAGCAGCTCTTTTCAATAACATTCATCGACTGCTGGCCTGTTTTCGACACCATGCCATACACGCACAATCAATGTGCGTGCGTGTGTGTACGTGTCTGTGTCTGTGTGTGTGTGTAAGGTCAAATATGATAAAGAGGCAGAGTTGGACTCTGGATACCGAGTTATGCTAGCATTTATTATGCCGCAGTCGTCGTTGCGGTTGCTATCCGGGACCAATTCCAATGTTTCGTTTGTAAATTAACTTTGCCGCTCGCGGCAGCGAATATTTTTTAACTCTGACTTTGGTTTTTATTTTCGAATACCCTAGGCAGAGACTGAGCTAGAGGGATATGGGGAAACAACCCCGCATATGAACTCTCTGGAGAATGAAAACTGAAGAGAGTGAAAATATGAAACTGAATCTTAAGCAATATATATAAATAAGTTTACAAAAAACTCACTCAGCATTTAATAAAATATATTTTAAAAAAGACATATATATATAAAAAAATAATAATAATAAATTAAAAAATAATAAAATATATTTTGAAATTTTGCACAAAGTATTTTTTAAATTTCCAATTTATTTACGACTAGACTTAATCTCAAATTATTTATTTTATTACTTTAAATTGATTAAATAAAAACCTAGGGCATCTTCCAAGTAAATACTCCCCTCCCTTCGATTACGCTCTTTCACTTTTGAAATTTTTTTCCTGTTTTGTTTTTTATTTGATTTTTTTTTTTCGCTGTGACTTTGACTAGAATTTGGACGTATCAAATGCAACGCATGCTTCGAACTCTCATCGCCTCATCGACAGCGTCTTTGCGTCTCGCTTGGCACAAGCAGAACAACACAAAATTTTTTAAATTAAAAAAGTTTTCAGTTGCCATTCGGCACGTACCAATACGCAGCGACAGCGCCGCAGATATATGTACTTCTAGTATATATATGCTCCTATATATTATATAGCGAAGTCCTATATACACAGCGGCTCAACACCCTTCGATACGCCCGCGTATTGACAGGCCGCTAGAAAGTAGGTGGAGTTGTGGATTTACTGGTAATAAATGCGACAGCACTCGGCATGCATAGCATGTCCATTTTTACAATACAGCCCCCCGTGCGTTCCATTTCCCCTTTCCCGTTGCCAGCGATTTTTCAAAATTTTCCCTTTACAGTTGCTGCGTTTGCTTTATTTATGCCATTTTTGCCGTGCAGCTAAAGCCGCAGCATCAAGACTGATGAAGCTGGAGCATGGGTGAGAAGCGAGGAACAGGAATCAAACAGGATTGTCGCTCGCACACAAGTCAAAAGTTTTGCGGCTAATATTTCCGCGTTTGGGCCAAGACGCTGCGAGGTGAATTCATGTCTTTCTCCGTATGCCCTATCAAAATAAATTGTGGGACCTGTGTGTGATGGAGATAAATGATGAACAGGTACGTAGGGACTTAAAAGTAAATTAATAAGAAATATGAAATTAAACTAAATTTATTTTTAGAAGCTATTGACAGCATTTGATGTGAATTGCGAGAATTGTGTATAATAGAGATATATGTATTTAGCAAATGCAGAAAATATTTGATATAAATTGTGAGAAAAATTTATAAGAAAAATATAATAAAAAATTTTAATATATATATATATATATATATATATATATATATATATATATATATATATATATATATATATATATATATATATATATATATATATATATTTTCTTTTCTTTTTTTTTTTTTTTTTAATTTTTTATTATATTTTTCTTATAAAAATAAGTGGAGGTAAAAAATATATAAGAAAAATATAATAAAAGATTTAAAAAAATAATTTAATATAAATAAGTGGAGGTCAAATAAAATGAGTTAAATATATATTTTACCAGCCATTATTGATACCTGCAAAATTTCATTTACTTTAACTCTTTTATATTTATTTTTAATAATTTAATTATTTAGTTTAACTCTTTTACAATATTATTACAGGGTATTTTGTTCGAAAGAATTTTGGCTACATTCTCAAATTTGAAATAACGAACCGAATTGATGGGTAAAGCGCCGTTGAAATATCGAATTCGTTAAAGGCTTAGCTCAGATTGCCAGTTCATTAATTTGTTGCTCATTTAGGGAATATCTACATTTTTATTTACTTATTTCTTACTCCTACGTTTACTTATTCCCTTCTCTGGCAGCTCATATCGTACTCTAAGCCAATTTTGTGAGTTTTTATTGTCAATCACAGCATCATATTTGAGCTCATTTCATTCAGTTCACATTTCTGCACAGTGAAATCATTAATATATATTTTATTTATTTTTTTATTTCATTTTATTTGTTTCTATTTATTTATCAAGGCATTTGTTGACATACCAGAGGCATAAATATCAAAAAATAACTGCACGCTTTTGCGGGTCGACACATTTCATTGCTATATAATTCATTCAGTCATTCCATCAGTCACTCACTCAGCCAGCCCCTGCCATTCCATCGCAGCCCTGCCTGGTTCAGTTCAGTTCAGTCAACGCCTAAAGTTTTATTACTTTTGCTGCTGTCAACAATGTTTGTTGTTGGTTTGGTGGCTGCTTTTCGCTCCACACTGCTCCACTCCGCTCTGCTCTGCTGTGCTGTGCTGTGTGGCCTTAGGCAAAACGCTGTGAATATTACGCCACATAGTTGCCAGACGCTGGAGAAGAGAGCGCGTTGCTTATTTTTTAATATTTGAGCAAGGGCTACATGTCGTATGCGCAATGCTGGCCAACTGCCATATACGCAGCTACTCCTTTCCGTCCTTTGGCCGTCGCCGGTTGTTGTTGGTTGTTTGGCTGCTGCTTACTGGTTGCTAGTTGTTAGTTGTTGGTTGTTGGTTGTTGTGCTGAGACACAGTTGAGCAAATATTTAAGCTTTGTACGTCATTTGCCGGCAATGATAATGTGCTTCATGTTTGCACTGCGGCAAAGGCATGGCAAACTGTTTACCGGCATCGAGAGTGCCAGAGCGTCTCTGGGGGGTGTTGGGTTCTCGGTTCTGGAACGCTGGGAGGCCAGCTAATATGCCATGACTGTTTGCGCATCGGCATTATTGTAAGCTAGAGCTTAGATAGACTTCTAGCTGTTTGCCCAATGCAGCCATTCAGCATATACAACGCACTTCATTAACAACTCATCAGAAGCACTGAGTTTCTGCTAAATATATGTAGATATTTTCAATAGCTCGCAATTTACATATGCAAAATCTAAACTCTCTCAACTCGAGCTTCGACTACTTAAGAAAATTGCTTGCCATTGCCAGCCACAAAGCAAAATGAAAGTATGCTGCGCGTATATCTATCCATCTGTCTATGTATGTGTGTGTGTGTGTAATAATATTCAAATTGGCAAAATCCATTATGATCGCAAATATTATTTCAACTGCCAGCTAGTCAACCCAAAAACTCTGATGTACCTAAAATCCAGAGAGTCTCTGCTCAAAATGCTCAGCTCTTGCATCTGCATCCACTTCAAGCCAGAGCGTTTCAAGAGAACTATGTAAAACTCAGCGAGAGAAAGAGAGAGCAAGAAAAAACATTGAGTTGAGGGTACAGTGAAAACAGCGTAGAAGTAAAATGTTTGCAAAAGAAAATCTGAAATATTGTAGAAAAATAAAGCAAAATTGTGATGTGGGCCTAAAATATATCTTGTTTATATATAACATCTTTAATAGAATATGACATTTTGCAATGCGAGTTCGTTATAGCGTGGTTCTTCTGTAGTTCCGCATATGCAATTCAAAGTAAACCAAAGTTATAACTGGCAAAAATGGGTTAAAAGTGTTGACAGTTAGACAAAGCGCAAATTATACACTCAGTTGGCGATTTTGATATGCCGTAGGCAGTGCAGGGCGGCGCGAGAGGGGGGCGTGACTGCCATTGGCTCTGATTTGCTTGGCCATAAAAGCTACAAAGTTTGGGCGCTTGGCTTGCAATGCTATTGAAATATTTGCACACGATATTGGCAATCGAGTTAACAGTGGCTGGCAAACATCGAAATCCAAGCCCGAAATTGATGGCACTCGCAAGGCTCGGGAAGAGGGAAGAGGGAAGACTGGAAGGATGGCATTGGCATACTGACGCGCTAAGATGGCATATTTCAAAATACGGCTAAATTAAATTAAGCCTGTTCCCGGGGACAGAAAAAATTATGTAAATTTAATCAAAATAAGTAGCAGCAGCCGCGGATTGTCAGTGCCTGTCTAAAAGCGGCTTATAACAACAGTCAACTGCGCCAAAAATAACAACAACGTCTACAACAACAACAGCAACAACGGAGCAATCCACGCTGATGCTAAGTAGCCGCAATTCCAGCCACATGCTGTCAACGCAGAGAGGCTACGGCAGCATAGCGAAAGTTCTATAAAAGCAAATGGACAACCAAAGGCAACAACAACAACAAGAACGACGACGACGACGACGACGACGACGACGGAGACTAACTCATAAACAAAAAATAATTTAATGCGGCATTAGCGTGCAGCTCGACATTAAGATGCCCTGCAAGTATTAGTGGAAATTTAAATATTAATAAAATTAAGAGAAATATTTATATTTTGATTATTATTTTATATATAAAAAAATACTAAAACAACTATGAAAATAAATAAAATTAAATGTTTTAGGTAATTGAATATAAATAAATATTATGTTGTATATGCTAAATATAATATAATTATTAAACTTGATATCATATAGATTCTGCGAAAAATATTTAATTTTAAAATTTGCATATATAAAAAAATACACATTGAAAAGAATATTAATTTAATTAATTATAATAATGTTATAATTAATTAAATTTGCAAAATTAGTATTACATTTAAAAAAAGCTAAATAAAATTACTAAGTAAAAAATATTTTTTTTTTGTAAAATTGTGTTCTCAAACAATTAAATAAATAGATATATAAATTTAATAAATACTAAACAGTATTAATTAGAACATTTTTAAATTACATACAATATATGATAAAAAAAAAAATATTTAAAAAAAAATTATATTTATATATATAAGAATGAAAAATAAATGTATATTAAACATTTTTTCTCCTTTTCTATTTTTAGTAAATACAATAACAAAACAAAAATGAAGCCAATATCTGCACTCTAGAGTTTCTTATATATGTATATACCCCATGCTCATGCCTACAGAGTATAACTAGCGAGAATTACGCGTAATAGACAAGCCAGTTGTTGGTGCGGGAGCCATAAACTTCTAGCCGTGGCAATAATAAAAAAATTTTAATGCTTCTTATTGTTTTCAGCAAGTTATCTAACGCTTTTTAGAGGTAATTCAGTGGCCAGCGCCATAAACGTATTTACTATTCGTATTTGCGTACCAGAAAAGAACCCAGCTTGTCTGGGGGAAGGGAGGGCTGAAATTTAATTTGGTATTTGTAATGTGCTGCGTTTCGCCAAAACGCAAGCCGCAGAAAAACATTTGGTAAATTTATGGCACAGACACTAAACAGAAATTACAAAATATGCTCTAGTTAAGCTAAATAATTTTAGGCCATGAAGTCTACACGAAATATTATCTACAATTTTACTACGGCACAAAAGTAAGACTTTCGAAGGAGTTCCAAATATTATAAACAATTTTGAATTTCAGTGAAAAGTTTATTGCCAATTTAAGGAATCTTATAGAGAGTATTGCTGCATCGACACTCTATGCTAGACTATTTGAAAACTAATTTATGTTTCACACTAAGTACGCCCAGTACCGTATAATAACATAAATGCAAATGTGTGGGTGTAACTGTGTGCGTGAGTGTAAGTTTTACTCAAAAACTAATGTTGAACAAAGCATTTTTATGGTTGTCCCGCAAAAATGTTCTAATAAATGCAAAGTACATTTTGAAACTCACTCATACAAACATGCAAAGCGGTAGCACACCACTTTCAACTAAGCACACACACACACTCCTTCCCACTGTCTCTCTCTCTCTCGCACACACATCGGGCCAAAAAACCAAAGCCATTTTGAAGCACATTTTAATAGCATTGTAGAAATTTTTTGCACTTAATTAAGTGTAATTAAATTTTCGTTCGCCCGCTCGCTTATTTTTGGGCTAGTATGTGTTCGGAAGAGGGTGAGTGTGTGTGTGTGTGTGAGCAGGGAGGCCGACCGCGGCAAGTGCCTAAAATGTGCGCCGTGTTTTATGCAATGCTTTTCACTTGAACCTGCCAAAGCGCCACGACTCGAGTGCCATTTATGTAACGAAAAGTTGCCATTTTCTATGTTGATAAATTCAGACGAGGGCCACAGAGCTCAAGTGTGTTCATCATGTGAATGATGTGTATGATAAAAGTAATTAAACATTAGCAACTTAATGCTATCAAATTAAGCATTAAATATGAAATGGAAGAAAGATGCAAGCGATCAGCGAATAGTTCATTTTTAATACAAATTAAAAGATGCTGAATTAGAAATGCGCTACGTGAGAAGATAAAATATTCTTTAATTTTTTTTTCGTTAATTAAGTTAAATTTGAGTAACTATCAGAGATTTTTATAAAATATAAATTTTTTTTTTTTTTTTATATATATAATATTATATATATTTTACATGATTAGATGATATATTACATATATAAAGACTATGTTCAGATTAATTTTTTAAGCAACTATTGCTCTACATAATTAATTTAATTTTAAAAATGTATTTCTAAATTGTTCGTTTGAGTTACTTTCAGAGATTTTTATATAAAATGATTTAATTTTTTTCTCTTATTTTATTATATATATTATACATGGTAAGATGATATATTATATATAGAAAAATTTTGTCAGATTAATTTATTGAGCAACTATTACTCTACCTTAATAATTATTAAATTAAATATTTAAATAAATCATTTCTTTTTGTCAGATTTATTTGAACTATTTACTGATTTGATAAAATTGTTAAAAGCAATATACCCATTCCATCTATTTAAAGCGAAAGCTAAAATCTGTAAATCTGTTCTTTTTATACTCAGAATCTTAAAAAAAAGTAAATTAAAAAAAAAAAGAAATAAAATATGTATGAATATTATTTATACTGTAAGTAAAAATCAGGTTTAATTACTGCAGAAATTTAATAAAAATAAAATATATCTATAAAAATTCATTCATTGCTCTCTGTCAATGCCAATCATTCCTATTTGTTGGCAATGATGGAAGAGACTTGACATTATTCTCTTTATGCCATTATTTTTTCCTTTCTAGCCCTATGACAATATAAATCTAGCTGCTGCTAATTATAATTAGTAACAAGCAAATTGTACACAAAACATTTCATTGGTTGCACAAGCGACCGCCTAAGTGCCACCAAATGATGTGTGGACAAAACTGCAGTGTGGACAGTGTGCACGATGGCCGGCAGCTGGCGGCTGTTGCAGTAAATGTCACAGTTTGAATGGCTACAACTGGGGCGAGCGATGTCAATGCCGTTGGCTGTTGACTCAAGTGCAGCGGCGTCAAGTATACGCCGTGTGTCGCGCAGTAAGTGCACTGAGCGAGTGTGTGTGCGATTGTGTACATGTATATGTGTACATGTGTGTGTGTGTCTATCTGCCCGCCGGATGTCATATTGCAAAATTGAATTTTTCGGTGCACAGCACTTTTGTTCCGCCAGCTGTTTGCCTCGTCATCAGTGCAATGATTTTGAATTGTTGACATCAGCAACGTTGTGAATCTACGTGCGCTATACAGACGAGATCTATATATATATATGTCTATATCTCTATATATATATAAATATATATATATTTATTGCATGCTTGGTGTATATGTCATACGGCTAAGTTACGTTATCAGCTTTATTTGATGTTTAGCAATTTCCTGATTTATCCCTCATGTTATTTCCGCTTTGCATTTGTATGCCCTGACCAGCAAATACACACCGCAACATATACACACACACACGCACGCACACACACACATATACGAACGACCATCCACGAAATCAAACATTTTCAAAAGAATACAAAAACCGCAAAAATGATAAGCATTGAAATGAAATTTTACGTTCTCTACAGCAGCAAGTACAAAGCGTGTGTGCAGTGTGTGTATTAGAGTCTCCCTGTGTATGTGTGTGTGTGTGTTTGTGTGTGTGTGTATGTATGTGATTACGTGATGTTCAATAGCATTTCCTGCTTAGTCGTTTGCTTACTCGTTGAGCTACTAAAGCTCTAATACCGTTGGCCATTTTTGTGGTTTTTGATTTGATTTATATTGATATTGCTATTTATGTTCTTGCCATTGACAAATTATTTGATTAGTTTAAAGAAAAAGACGTTTACGTGACATTCGATGTGCCTAAGCGTAGAAGCATTTCAAATTTTGTTTGTATAGAGAAAATAAAATATATAAATAAATATACAAATAAAGGAAAGGAATAATATATACACATATACAATACAATATATATACAAATATATAATTTGTTTCTTTCATTTGTATAATATATATTAAGTTTCAAGCATTCCACATAAATATTTTAAATATATTCATATTAATGAAAAGCCAGCACCATAAAGTACATCTTATAGTGTGAAGCTCTAATGATTTTGTGAAAATATATGTAGCAGACAAAAGGAGACGTGGCACAGTATATATGTATGTACGCTTGATCAGGAGATCTCCAACATACTTATAAATATTTTATTCAATATATATACAAATTGTTGATTCATATCTATTTCAATTAAACCATAAATATATATTGATTATATCAGACATGCGTCAAATGTGCCGTTAGACAAATTTAAGGACTATCGAAATTCAAGGAAACATAAGTAGTAAATGTGCATGTGGAAATAAATTGAATTTGCGGTTCATCTAGAGGCGTAGACGAGCTAATTATCATTGCAGCCCCAGTCGAAGGCTCCCAACTCCACCAATTGAATATACGCTTACTACACACATGCAAACGCACTCACCCCATATAATGGGGAAAAGTCGCTGGAGCTCATCACATGGTGGCCAAGTCCTTTTTACTGAATTTTTATGCAAAACATGAACATTTAGTGAAACGTTTTACGAATTTTTAATGAGTCGCCAAGCAGAGACCAGGAAGAGGAAGTGCGAAGCAGTGCCATTCAAGTTTTTTGGCTTTGTATGTTGGCTTTTTAGCATTTTACATGTTTTATGAGTTGCGCTATTTTATTTCTCCTTTCCATTTTATACTCTCTCCTCTTTTTTCATAGTCAACTGCAGGTACGCAATCGGCCTACTCCGCCTCCAGCTGGAGCTACGTTCGCCTGCGGCAACACGTACGGGTAATCAAATCAGTTGCTGGCTCAACTGCGTGCGTTACATAAATTTGCCAACATTTAGCAGATAATGAGCACAATTAGTTGGCGGACAATGTTGCATGCAAACCCAACACCAGCAGCAGCAGGAGCAACAGCAGCAGAATCAAATGATGTGATAACGCTGAGAGATTCAGTTAAAGTGTTGCAAATCAAATTTAAATGAAAAAAAGCTTACATTAAAATATCAAATCTTTATAAAATTATATCAATTATTGCTTATATACTTTTTTAATTTGTTTAAATATATTGATGTATTTTTTAATGCAATTCCAAAACTTTTAATAACTACCGAAATTCAAGAATTGCAATTTTAAACGGATATTTTATTTTGAGAAAAATATACTTAAAATAATAAATAATATTAACAGTCAAATTACAATATAATATGTACTTAAATATGTAAACTTACTTATCGATTGTCTTTTTTGTCATTCTAATCTTCAAATGTTTTTCATTTGCATCCATATAAATGTTCAAAGAAAAGACGGATAAATAGAATATGCTTATACATTATATGTGTGTATTTACATACATATGTATTAATATGATTTAATTAATTTTATAAATTCCTTACATATTTCAGATATACAATTAATTTGAATATCATTTAAATATTTAATTTTTTTCGCATAAAAGTGTTTATAATCACATAAAAGAATTGATCATATAATATAGAAAAATAGTAATTAGCATTATAAAATATAAAGAAACATATAAACAAGAATATTTAACAAAAAGAATTTTTTGTATAGCCTTTAAATATGTAAATATTCATCCACGTTGAGTTCGGGAAATCGACCGAAAAAGTATATTCATTCGATCTCGCTCTGAACAAGGGACTTCGGCTCGTTTCGTTTTATTTTCGTTTGACAGCTTTGAGTTAAACTCTTCATGTGATGCTCACTTCACGAATATCGTTGAGGGAGAAACAACTGATGTTCAGACACTTAGAAGCTAATAGCCTAAAGAGCCAATGCAACCGGTCTCACATTCACAATTCACGTACGCAATCTTCGTATACGTAAACCAGACAATTCGCTTCATTTAAATCGGCTAAAGAGAGCTGATGAATCGACCTCTAACGAAAGGGCCGACGGTATCGGTGGCTCTCTGAGTTTTTTTTGTGATAATTTCACTCAAACTAAAAGACAATTTGCAGACATTGAGAGATAGTAACTTGTAAGTTTTCTTATATACATTTTTTTCTGCTTATATAATTCCAATCTTGAAATGTTTTTAATTTAGTAAAACAGAATAAATCTGTACGGTAAATGTTTCCCTCTTTCTATTTCTTTTTCTTTTCATTTATTTTGGAATTTCATTTTTGGTCAACTTGTCGAAACTTTTTATTTTCGACTTAATGCTTTACATTATTCACAGCATATTTAAATATTTAGCCAGCCTTAGATGTAGCACTTCTTTGGCACAGCATCTGTTGTCCACTCGTATTGGGCAGTTTGACGTTCTGTGTTTGCACAAGGTGGGTAAGAGGTAGGTAGATCTTGGTGCTGCCTTATGCCTTATGCCTGTTCAACCGCCACATTGCAGTTAAGTAAATTATCGTGTTTCATTTGCCAGGCAGCCAACCGAGCGCTGCGCTTGCTTCAAGTATTCAGTGTTCATTCTGACCAGGCCAGGGCGGTGGGTGCTGCCAAGCGTCGCAACACTTAGTCACTTGGTTTCAAGAGTAAACACATCTTATAAATTATTCAAAAACGCAAAAAAGCTATTTGCAACACTTTACCGTTAGCGTTACCGTTACCGTTAGCGCCGCCTTGTCACTCGACACTGACTCCCCAGTCTCTCTCCCCATTCTCTCTCTCTCTCTATATATTATTCTCCAGCCAGCACCCACGCTGGCAACATCTTGACTGGGCTGGCTGGCTGGCCATCGTGTTGCCAGCGAGCTCTTCCAGCTCTGCCAGCATTGCCAGCTCTGCTTGTCCTGTGCAATCAGTCAAAATGCGGCGCAACATATGCGTGCGGGGGACGGGGGACGGTGGCTGGCAAGGCTGGGCGTGGCATTTGCCAGGTAACAGTGCAGCAACGGCAAAAAGGATGACAAATGAAACGTTCAAGTGGCGCTTCAAGCAACAAAAACCAAAACAGAATCAAGAAAAACGAAGGCACAAGAGCGAAAAAAAAGATATTTATATATGTAAAAGGTATGAAGAAGAGAAGCTTTACTCTATTTTCGGGCGAGTTGCTCAGTTTCGCGTGGTCTTAAATCTGACAAAGTGCCCCGGCTTACTACAGCTCGCCGTGGGCCCTGGTAAAATGAAGCCCAAAGACCCCGTAACGCCCAGCCAACAAGTCAAAAAAGTTGGCGATGAAAACTTGACTTTGTCAGCTGGCAAGGCTGTGTGGGTGCGTGTGGGTGTGAGTGTTGAGAGTAAGGGCTATACACAAATATTTAACTTAAGTAAGCGTTTGTAATTAATTTCATCCTTAGTGCTGACACTTTCTTGTGCCTTGCAACACTTTTCTCTCCCCCCCCCCCCCCCCCCCCCTTGCTCACTCTCTCTTTCTCCAGAAATCTACCCCGTCCCGAGTTTGCTTTGCTCGCTCACCGTTATGGCATAATGAACACGCATTTTAAAATAAAGTCTCTCAGATTTTATTGTATGCGTGCGGCTGCCATGTCAAACTCGCAGTTGTTGGTAGTTTTATGGCGGGGCCAGCCGAAAAATGAAATGCGACAACAACAAAAAATGACTGCATAATTTATGTGTCAAGAGTTTGCGGCTACGTTCGCTTCAGTTTTTTTTTTTTTTTTTTTTTTTTTTTTTTTTTTGGGCGAGTAATTGATGTTGCCACCCCGCAATTAACTCCCGCCTGCCAAAGATTTATGCTCTGAGGTTGGCCCAGACGCGCGTGTTTTATGGCGCGTCTTGCCTAAAAGCGTTCTCAATTACACGCAATTAACTGGAACAATTTGCGGCCCAAGAGGCCGGGCGACATATTTACGAATATTGCGTATACGTCATGTGTGACTCAGCGAAGTGGGCGAAGAGTTAAACACAAAATATTACAGCATGAGTACAAGTAATGATGTTATTTTAGCTCAGGCAAGTGCGTCTGATAAGAGAATCCGAAAGCTCTTTTCTATTTATTCAATTCTATTTAAAGAACCATGGGAACTGTATTATATAAAAATATGAATTGCCCCGAGCTTAAGCTTTAAAATTATATATTCAAATATTTGTTCTCTTATTATATACGGCCTTGCCACTTATGGAGATAAGCATAGAAAATATACAGCTTGCCACGCCCACAGAGGCGAACGTAAGCAGCACAGCCCTCTTCTGTGCCAAATCTGAGCAGCTTTACAAAAAAAATATACGCTCTTTATGGCTTTTATGCTATGAAATCGTTTCGTATGAATTGAATAACATTTTATACATTGTACGATTTGCTGTCAATCAATAATAGAAATATATATGCCACGGAGATTCCACTTGAAAATCGCACAAATGTATGAAATTCAGCGTAACAAAGCAACTTAAGGATATTTAGCCAAAAAATAAAAAATAAAATGAAATGAAAGACTTGTTCAAGTGTCATTCACAAAATATCGCTGCCTGACAACGCAGATGACAAAAAAATATATGATGGTGATAGAAACGCCAAATACAAAATATAAACTTGAAGTGGTATATCAACACTTCAGTGACCACTCGACAGAGCATCCTGAGAATTAAAGCATTGCCAAGGAGTTGTTATATTAATCTTCGGATACTTACAGACGGTAACTGCGCAACATCTGAGTTTAAGTAATGGAAATGCAAATAGAAATATTATTATTAAAAAATAAAAATATCAACATGAAAATACATGTAAGAATACAAAAGACCTATTAAGATTTCTTGCTGAGAGAAAATAGAAAGTAGCAAAATAAATTCCGAATAAAAACTTAAATATTTGATTTCAATTGTCTTAAAGCATATAAATTAAGCTGCATTTAATATGTTTCAATGTGTTTACTTTACTTATGCCCACACATCCGTTGGAATATGGTATAAAATCTCTCTCCTACCTCCTTCTTTGCATCCTACATTCATAAGCTTGTTTTTTGTTCTTTTGTTTCATAAAATTTTATTACATTTGTTCAACTCTTACTCCACCATAAAAACACAAATTGGGGCAACAAATGCAAGCAACAGCACAAAATGTTCATTCGATTCAATTTTAATTTTAAATAGCTTTTTACAAATACCCTAGCATTCTCAATATTCGTATGGAGTGACCTGAAGTAAATTTCAATTTGATTAACTCCATTGAAGATTTTTTTTTATATAGAGAGTTTCGATTTAATTTATTTAGAGGTATGAAATTAATAAAAGGTTATTAAAATGAACATCTTCTATATATTTTACACAGTATATATAGTATAACCTTATACAAATAACATTACACATTATATCTTATAATAAAGCGTCATATTGTGACATTATATATTTACAAATTGTGTAAACATATTTTTATAAAAGTATTAACAGCTTCTGCTACAATTTTTCCAACAGAGTATTACTCAGTCGAGTACTATTGACTATTTCAGTATCATTTCGCTTTTGTTTTCTTACCGCTCCATATTTTGCTTTGTTATCTCATGTTAATCTTTGAACATTATTAATCAGACGCGAGGCGGTTATTAAAAATGATGAGTTTTTCTGTGAATGTATTCTACATATTCGCTGCAAATATGTTCAGCTTAAATGGAGTCAGAGATAAAACAGAACTAGAGAAAATAGTGACTGGGAAATATTTGAGATGAGTTAGCCAGAGAGTTTGGGAAACATATAAGAATAATATATAACTATTTTATATTATCTTAATAAAAAACTTCACAATATTAAAATATAATAAATTATACATAATTATTTAAAAAAGGAAAAATTGATATTAAACAGTGAAATCCAGAAATATTGCGATTAGAAAACCTTTGAAATAGATTTGCCATCAGCCTGATAAATATAATTCATTTGATTAAATTATAACACATAACATATTCACATTACATATAAATCTTTCTTAAAGAGAGTTACGAAATTCTAAAAATATGCTTAGCATATTTTATAATTTTATAAAAATATCTTTTCACTAGTTTAGTAATTTTTAACTTGTTATATATACAAAATAATTTTCTTTTTTTTTTTCAATCCAACCTAAACTCAAATTTTATTTCTTATTGAAAATCATAATAAAATATATAATGTATAAAACTAAAATTTAATACGAGCAAATTTTTCCATTTAAAATTGTGATGCAAACCGAAAATTGGGTTCACACTAAAATGTCAACTGCCAAATTCAACAAAAATAACCTTAGGGCTCAGATATTGGCTTGGACCGTAAACAAAAATGTCAAATGTAAACTTGATATTTCCATAAAAAATTATTTACAATTATTTTAGTTTATTCAGTGTGTGTGTTGACAGCCATTGACTTCAATAATATGATATATGCAAATGAAATTCTCGTCTGGCTTAAACCCCTGCTCTTTTTTTTAGGCAAAAACTGATAAAAAAAAAATATATAAAAAAAAAATGTCGAAGTGGCGAATTTTCAGCAATAACTGCGATAATAAAAAAGCCAAAACGATATGCTTGACAAATGCAATATTGGAAAGTATCGCATTTCCTTATTTTTATCGTTTATAGCTGTGAGTGAGAGTGTGTAAGTGTGTCTGTGTGTGTGCATTATGCAATGACATATTGTCAGCTCCAAAAAGAGAGAATTTGCTTTGACATCTGATATAGCATTTGGTGTCTTGTTGCAATCGCAATTTGCTTTTGAATGTCGCTGGGTTTATTAACTTCTTTGAGCTGGCATGTTTAATTAATTGCTGGACTCCAATTAGCATACAGCAGAGAGCAGCAGCGACTGCATCGACGGCGGCAGTAAATTGAAATCTCAGAAAATACGCAAATGCAGGCAACTGCAGCTAAATGAAATATGGTCTGAATTGTTTGCTGACTGCCAGGCAAAATGAAACAATTAGCAAGATGTGTGCCTTATCGTCAGGCCAGACACTTACACAGTTTGCTTAACGGCAAAACAAATTAAAATCTGTGAAATGCAGACACACACACACACACACACGCTCACAGCTAACTGCAACCTGATCTCATGCCCCAGACCGTGACTTGTTGGCCTTGCCAATGCTGCTGTTGCTGCTGACCGCAAGGTATACGCCCAGATGCTGGCACGTTTTGGCCATCCTGCTGGCCTTAAATATTTATGCAATTTATTTTTGTCTAAACTAATAAGTTCTTGCTGCTGCTGCTGCTGCTGCTGCAGCTGTACTGCAGCTTGTTTTATCTCATAATGAAATACAATACAGTTTGCATAAGTATATAAATCTGTATGTGTGTGTGTGCTAGCCTTGCATTTTGATATTTGCGCCTGCATGTGGACTACGATTTATTTGCCAGACTCTGTGGCAGCCAAGATGTTAACATATTCATTGAATCTGAATTAGTTTCGTAGCTCTCTGCTCTCTGCTCTCACATTTTGAGCTGCACTTTGAGTTATGAGCCAAAGTCCTAACGCTCTAACTGCTCCCGGCTCTGACCTAATGGCCTCACTTGCATAATTGTTGAAAACCTAGTTGCAGCATTTTTGTAATTAAAATTTAAGTGCCCAAAATGCAAACAACTTTCGGATGATGATCTGGCGAAACCATCTAAACAATTTACTGCATCACATATTTATGATAAAGCTAGCAAAATGATTTACTGCTAAAAATCTACATTAATTTATTTATTTATTATTTTTTCTTTTTTAATAAAACTATTAGTAGTAGAAAATACACTATTTATAAACTTTTTGACACTCTCACCAATTTATGTTACCTTCATTTTATTTTTAATCACGATTCTACTTATTTTTTATTTTTATTTACGAATATTTTTATTGTTATCATTAAGATTTGAATATGCGATGGCAAATTAAAAATAATTTTTCTGTATTATCATTTAATATAATTTTATGTGATGCTAATTAATTTTTTGCAGCATTTATTAATTTATACATTTATTAATATTTTCTATTATATCCTGACTATCTATATATTTATTTACTAATAATATTTAATATATATATATATTTTTTAATATCTTCTGAGGAATCGGCAGCTCTCTACATACTACATATAATAATTAGTAGTTCAATAAAAATAAATCTAAAAATTATTACAACAGATTGTTTAATTATTTTTTTATTTTTTTTATAAAATTACGACAAGTTGTCTAATTTTTTTAATTATTATTATTTTCATTATAGAATTAAATTAAATTAAAATTACAACAAATTGTTTAATTTTTTTTTTTTTTCTTATTATTATTTTCATTATAAAATTATTATATTTTTTCAAACAAAAACAACAATACAATTAGGCTAATTTTTAACTACAATATTAACTATTTAACTATTTTCCTCTTTTGTTCCATTTTTTCAACAATTTTATTGAATATTTATGCAGTTTTCTACACCTCATTAACTCTCTGCAGCCCACTCCAGCCTTTGATCAGGGTATTCCAGCCCCACGCACCCACCTGAGCATCAATCCAATTCCTAAAGGCTGCCACATTCACATAGACGCCCGGATATTCCTTCTGGGCGCAGCCGAGGCCCCACGAGACAATGCCATACAGCTTGCCCCGAGCACTGCCCGGCGCGTAGCCAACAAGTGGGCCACCCGAATCGCCTTGACAACTATCGTGGCCCTCTCGAGCCGCGCAGAGCATGTGCTGGGTGATGGGCAGCACTTTGCCATAGGCGCGCCGACAGACGCCCGGCTCCACATGCGCGACATCCGCATACCGCAGCACCGGCGACACGCCCTCCTCGCCGCCCTCGCTCTGATAGCCCCAACCGCTGACATGGAGCCGCGTGTCGGGCGTAAGCGTATCCCCGGCGCCAGCCAAGCTTACGGCTTGCAGGGTCTCCGTATAGTTGAGCTGCGCATTGAGCAGCAGGAGGGCCAGGTCATTATCGTGCGTCTGGCTATTGTAGGCTCCGTGGCGTATAATCTGCCGCAGACTGAGCAGCTCGCCGCCGGTATTGTGCTCTGTGGCGCCTAGGCGCACACTGTAATCGAGCTCGGTCCACGGCTCCTCAAAGCAATGCGCAGCGGTCAGTATGAAGTAATCCCCGATAATGGCACCGCCGCAAATATGCTGGCCATTCAGCTGTATGGATGCCTGATAGGGAAAGTCGCGTATATCCGTCACCTGCCCGCCCACAATGCGTCCATCATATTGGGGCGTGGCACTGCTGCTGGTAGCAACGATTAAAGTGGCCCAAATCACTGTGACTAGACGCATCTTGCTGCTGTGGAACGTATTGAAATTGTGTCTACCGGCAAATCATGTTCATTTCTTTTTATAGAGCGACGCAAGTTTCCGTTTATCAATCACCTTATCTGCGTGTCAACAAACTTTGCCCCAAATACAAAACAATTCCCCAATATTTCAAGTTCAGCGCCGTCTTATCAATAACTATTTGCACTTACTCATTTCACTCGGCGCTGCGGTCTGCCGTTGGCCGAATAACCTGCCACGAGGCACAGGTGAAGGTTGGCTGAAATAATATCTCTGTGTACCTTACGAAAATATTTAAATATTTGCTTTGACGAATAACCGAATGCATTTTGCACTGCAAGGTGTGAATTTGTTTATGTTAATTATGTAAGAGGCATTTTGGGAGAATGTGATAATATTATTATTATTGTTATGTGTGGGATATATAGAGCACGTGTTTCAACAGACCTTCTCAAGTATTTAGCCAAAGTCTGTTTGGCTCCAGGTCAATATTGATTACTTTATAAAATAATTTAAATACATGAAACAATTAATGTGAACGATATTTATTGCTGGAAATATAAGCTTACAGTGGGCTAAGCTAATGGCCAAGACAAACAAGGAATTGCGATTGCTTTTGAGATTTAAGTTTCAATTAGAGCTAAGAATATGTAGATATATAAGCAGGAATGTGTCAAAGAGAAAGCTTGCAGAGATATCATATTTACATTCTAAGCTGAAATCAATCAAGGTATGTGACAGAATTCTCTACATACTCTGTGGTATTGTATTTTTGTATTTTGTATTTACACTCTGAGTATATAAGTATAAAATATACAACTACATATATCAAAATACAATTTTATTATTTGATTTTTTTTTTTTATGTTTATTAAATATTGGGTACTCCAGTAAACATTTGAGCGCGCCGGTTACTATTTTTAATATTTACAAATATTTACAATAAATTATTATATAAACGTTAAATCATAATAGCCAAATAGGCAAATCTCGAGAGCGAACCAAAATAATATCGAAAGTTAACTGGAAATTCAACCTGAGACCAATAAGACATCGAAAATCAATAATGCCCAACCCACATAAATTTTAGATTTATAGTCGCGGTTAAAAATTTGTATTACATAGCAATAAATAATTATAGAAATGACATTTGGAGTTGAGCATGTAGTAGGGATTATGTCTTTTTTCTCTCCTCGTTCCCCCCTGAACTCACCAACCTAGCTCACTTACTGCAGCACAGCAAATGAAGACAAATAGCATATTGAAATGGAAACCCAAAGGTAGCAAATGTACTCTAAATGGCGATTCCGTGAACAACGCAGCCGCAAGTTGAAAATGAAACATGTTGGACCTTACCATAGGAAAGCAGCCAAATCAAATAGCATTCAAAGATTTCAAGTCTTCTTCAGAGAAATAGACATACAGACAGTCTCAAATCAGCTTATTTTCTTCCTGTTCACAAATATTTCTGCAACGGAAATTCTATCAAACAGTAGCACAACCAAGGCAGTCTGCCCTTATACTCACATTAAATACGATGTGAATCTATTAAATTTATATGCGGTTTCTTATTACATTTCATAGCATACTTTCCGGCGGTGCAGAGCATAATTGTAGCGGCTAGCTCGGCGGTTCGTTTATTATTGGCATGAATCAATGGACGTGCCACAAAAACCGCAACAGAGACAGTGTGAGGCTACAGCGAAAAGTCGGCCGGCCATTTATGCATGTCAGACAGGCAGTCATTCAGCCATTCAGTCATTCAGTCATTTAGTCATTTAGTCAGTTTAGTCAGTTTTTCAGCCAACAATGCAGTCACTGCTGTCGCTGCGGTTTTCACGCGCTTTTTCTCCCCTTCTTTCTTTTTTTTTTTTTTTTTTTTTTTTTTGTTGGCAGTTTGCACGCTTTTTGGCCAATATGCGCACAGTTAGCTCTGGTGTTATTTCAATTTGTTTGGCTTTCGCACCGATTCTTTATTTTGGCCAATCGCCCGTGACGCAGCGGCAGTTCAATGAACCAGCTCCAATCGCTGGCTAAATGCAATTGACAGACTCAATTATCGAAACAGACGCGCCTAAGCCTTTTCTCGCGCAGCCCATTGAAATGGCTTTCGATTCGTCCATAATCTAAATATTCAGCTAATCGGCACACAACAAGCCAATAAATTGGCGTTGGCTTCAAAATGCCATAGGCGTTGGCAGCCCTTCGAGTGTCTGGAAAATAACACGCCTATAAATAAGCATAACTGTCAGCATAACAAAAAACGCCAAATTGCCAAGGCCTACAACAACAACAACAAGCAGCAGCAACAACAACACTTAACAAACAGCCTTGGCTTAGTGAAAGTCTTTGCCAAGTATTAGCACATTTTTACATAACATTGGCGCAGGAGGCGTGGCATATAGACAGGCTAAACAGATATTTGGCACTTTTTTCTCCTCTTTGTTGTTGTTGTTGTTTATGCCGTGTGAGCTTCAGCTGCAAAGTTCTTCTTTTTTTTTTTTTCTTTTTTTTTGGCGTAAACCTTTTGCTAACATGAACATTTTTGCAATCTTCCAACTGTCACAAACACAAAATTTGACTTTTGACACGATTCGCAAAAAAATAAAACTTTCGCAGCATTTGATTTAAATTTAAATTTGTATATACCCCAAGGCAGCAAAATTTCAATTTCGAAAAATTGTTAATCGTTGAGCACATAAAATGAATTGTAGACGAAATTGATTAGAAAAATAAAATTGAGTTGGGCGTGAAATGTTAGGCAATAATTTGTCATGTTAATTAATTAATTAAACAAACCAGTCAGTCGATCAGAATAATACAAGTCAATAAAATACAATTGGATAAAACTCGTTATATTTAACCGTAAGTTAATACATAATACCAAGCTAGTGTTATTGCCAATTTAATAATATATTTAATTAACTTTGCTTTGTTCATGCCTTTGTAGCTATGCAATTTTAAAATACTTTTATATATAACTAAACATAAAAAAATTGATAAATAAATAAAAAAAACCCTAGCTTGCAATGCTTTAGGTATAAGTTAGCATTAATTTGAATTATCACTAACTATTGTAAATAAATAAATATAGCTTTTTGGCTCATTTCATTAGATAAATATTTATATATTTATATATTCATTTCATTAGATAAATATAATTCGAGTCTATACAAAGTTGTAATACCCCCAATTTTTTACTTCAAATTTTGAGTCTAACTACTGCTACTACGTTGTATACATATAATAAGTAATAAGAGCTATGTATATTATTTGCTATATGCTTTAGTAGAGTACAAGAGTACAGCAATAAAAGTCTCTTGCTTCTAGCTAAGACTAAGAGCATTAAGAAAAACTACAAATATTCTACTCACGTCATAAACAAGTATAAATACGAATTCGAGCTGCGGCAGCCCATAGAGAGCTGATAGGCAGAGAGTGAATGAAGTGACGCCAATAACTTATTTTTCTTAAAATTACTTATATGATGTACCACGGCATATAATGTCCCATTAGATGATGAGTGTGTGTGTCCCTATACTCGATCGTTTTGGGAATGGCTGTTAGTCCAACGTTCATTCTTGAACATTTTCGGAGGAGTGAAGGCACTAGTGTCTAGTGTCCATCATTTCTTTTCTATCCATACGCTCATGCTTGAACTCAGTCCAATAAGCTCTGCATATAAATAATCTATAAAAACTATACAAGCACCCCATTATATTATTTTAAATTAACTACTTTTATCCCTCTAAGTATATATACATATATATTTTTTAGGATTTTTAGGATTCTAAAAAAAATATATATATACTTACAGTATATTATTACAGTATATTATTTTAATACAACACAAAGAGTGACTCTTTCACTAAAATACTTTTTATGTCTTTCCCATAGAATCTACTTGGATTTTCATTGTGCACTGAGCAGCTTACAAATGGATTAAAAAACAACTGATTAAGGCAGACGGAGAAGGCAGTGCAAATACGCAAAGCCGAACAGGACTGCCTTGTAACACGCACAAGACATAGTGCTCCTGCTCCTCCTCCTGCTGCTGCTGCTGCTGCTGCTCGTTGCGCACTAAACACGTCTCGATGTGTTTTCGAGTTTTGTAACTCATTTGCAACTAAACTGAGTTCATTAAAGTTAATTTGAACGTGCAACATCGGCATGCCACACAACGCAGCGCTCCACGCGGCAACAAAGTGCGGGAAGGAGGCTGTGCGGCGACGTCATTCTGGCCACACAATGCACACCTACTGCAGCAAGTCTGCGGGTGTGTGGGTGTACGTGTGTGCGTGTGTGTGTGCGTGCTTATGTATGTTAGTGTGAGTACGCTCCGTGCTGTCTGCTCGTCCGGGCACGTGGCTTAGCGTCGATAAGTTTGACATTTGCACAACGCAAAATGACAACTGGAAGCCAAGCCGAACGCAAAATGAAAAAGTTGCCATCGGGCTGCGCACATCTCTGACATTTGCATTTGTCTTCCGCAAAAAGCTTTCAAATTAGCGACAGCTCCAGGTCCTACAGCCGCACCTGGTGCTGCTGCTCCTGCTGCTGCTGCTGCTCGTACTGCTGCTCCTGCTGCTGCTCAAACAACTCTCCCTGCTTCATCTGCTGCTGCTCCTCTGGCTGAACAACAACAGCATCTCACGTCGCATGCAGCACGCAAAGAAATATGCAAATAATTAGCAACCAAATGCAAAATTGTATTAACTCTCACCCTCAGTTTTATGTCCTTACCAAATGTGAAAGGGATTTTTTTGGCGAAACAAACTTTGATATGCTTTTATTCCAATAAATAAAATTAAAATTTTGCAAAGAATTCAATAGAAAAAAAAATATGCTGATTAATAAATTATTGTCAAATAGTTTTTTAATTAATTAATAATATTATATTATAACATTTTAATTATTTAATAATTAAATTCTTAAAATTATTTATTAATAAACTACTAAATTAAAAATATACCGTTTTCTCAAACCAATTAAATGCTTATAATACTTATAGATGTATATTTATATTTATAATAAATAAGTGTATAAACTTTTATAACGGTTTTTATAGAATTTATTAAAATAGTTAAAAAAGAAAACAATAATCCCTAAGATTTGTATTTTTAAAATTAATTTGTAACATATTTATTAATTAATTATTGATTTAAAAAAGAAAACTATATTATAGATTCTAAGACTAAATTTATGGTTATAAAATATTTCAGTTACCATCATGTAAACAATTAATTTATATGATTTTTTTTTTTTTTTTGAATATATTTCAATATAATAAATTTATAATAAATTTAAAAAATATATAAATTTATAAAATATATAAATAAAAATATATATAAATATATATGAATTCAAATAAATTACTATAAGAAAAGGTTCTTAGCATTCCAAGGATATTTGATCGAAAAAAAACTTACTAATTAATTTTGAGGCCAAGAAGAAGGTGTCTTCAAACTACAATTATTGCAGTTGCTCGCTAGTTTGTGGCTATTAGCTGGCTAAGTGCACAGTCTATTGATTGCATTTAGCCAACGATTTTCAGTTATTTCAGTGTTGATTGGCTCAAGGGGAGCAACAACTGCTACATTCAGGGCTCCCACTTACATACATACCAAAAAAGAACGCCACACGCAATTTGCTTTGCGCAACTGATGCTCTCGACTCACTGACAAGTTTAGCAGCTCAGGGCTGGGGCCAGAGTTAAGCCAAAGTTATGGCATGGCATTCAAGCAAAGTCGTGTCGACTGCACACACACACATGGACAGATAGAGAGAGAGATACGAAATCAGTTTGAAAATTGAATTCTAATGCAGCATACCGAACTGAATCGAGCTGGTCGAAACTGAACTCAAGTGAACTGTGGAGTGACTTTGTGCTGCACTGCCATTGACTAAAACAAATGGGTTCCACAACATCTTTTACTGTCAGCTGCAACTTGTCGCCCGGTCCATTTGTGTGTGTGTGTGTCTGTTACTATATAAATAAAATAAATATTTATATTGAAATGCAACGCAATCGAGCGCAACCGAATTGAATTTCAGTCCTGTTTCAGCAGTATCCGAGCCTGTCCTGTCATGCCCATCTCTTATGCCGGCCCCTCTCACTCTCTCCCCCTCTGTCTGTCTCTCTCTATCTCTCACTCGTTTGACTCCTGTCCAGCGCTTGTCGTGCGTTTTATATTTGGCCAATGGAGCTACGGACAAGTCCGTCGATTTCAGTACCAATTCAATTTTGAACTTTGTCGCATTTAATTGCATTGCATTTGTCCAAAGTTGTGCAATTGATTTGAGGATCTGCACAGGTAAACGGGCCGGAGCTAATCTTTGAATGTTTCGCAATTTTCGTAAAGTTCTTGAACGTGAATTGAATTGTCTTTGCGCAACTTCATCTAAATAGTTGAAAAACTATCCAAAAAGCACAAATTTCTTCTTAGTCAAATGCCCGACAACAAAAGTTGCCTTTGTCTCATTGTGCGGCAACCAGCGAAATTTCAGTCTTTGTGACTCTCGGCCAGCAGCAGCAGCAGCAGCAAGAGCAACAGCAACAGGAAACGGAAATATGCTTTACGCACATAATGCATGCAGAAGTAGGAGTAAGTTATTCGACTCCTATATCACACATGAGCTGGATAGCAAAAGACAGGACAGATGGAGAGAGAGAGAGAGAGAGAGAGAGAGAGAGAGAGAGAGAGCATGAATGGATGGGCGAGAGAAAGTGTCTGTGTCTGTGGCAGCTCTAGCCTTTGTCTCCAATGGTTTATGCATGACAGCTCCCATTGCTGTACATAAAATTACATTACTCAACAAACAGACAAGCAGCAACAAATTATCATTTAGATAATACTTTTTAGTGCTTTTCAACATGCATATACTACCAGCACCAGCACACATATGTATATTCGCATTCCTTTGCCGCTCTGCCATTTACCTTATATGTAAATACCCTATAAGCAAAGGAGCAGCTGGGTATATGCAAATTTCTTAAAGAGGGAAGATGGAAGTGACTGTTATGCCCTACTCTTTTATAATTTATTAAGTATAAAAATAAAATGAATAAATAATTAATATTTCATTTTATTTACATTGCATTTTTCTTTTATATATTATATTTTTTTAAATATATAAACTTAAAAAAAAATCAAAATTGTAAGAGCATTCAATATAAAAATAAAATAATTAAATGAAATTTAATTATTATTTTTTTTTAATATTGAAAATAAAAAATAAAAATAAGTTTGATTTTATACTAACAAAATAAATATTTTTTCTATGTACATTAAAATTTTATTTTTTTTATTTTATAATTTATATGAAAAAATACATTACATTATTATATTTTGAACCTATTCAGAATTTCACATTTATTAAATAAAAAAAAAAAAATAAAAAATTAACACTGAAAATATGTTTGTTTCATTAAGAAAACATGATAGCATTTTTAAATTCCATTCGTAATTTACTATCAATAAAATAAATATATATGTATATATGATAAAATTAGTTTTTCAGTGTACAAAAATTTATTTATTTGTTTTTTTTTTTTTTTTATTTAGACCATATCTATCAAATGTATTACATTCTATAATTATAAATCAAATAAAATCAATAAATATACTATGTAATTTTTACTTACTTTTGTAGGGTATTTACAAATCAAAATGAGCTCTGCGTATGTAGATGGTATTATACTTGTGTCCATAACCATAATGCTGGACACATCAACATTAGCGAAAATCTCGCTGATATCCAAATCTGTAGCGTACTTTTAAGTCGTCTAGATCCGCTTTAGAATTTTCTATGTTTTTATTTCTATTTGCCCTTTTTTTCACCAACTGAGTGCTGTCTACATTTTTTTCCTCTTTTTTTTCAGCGCTCTTGCCAACCAAATGGCTATAAAAATACGCGGCAAAAGCGCGTAAAGTAAAATGTAAGTGGCATTCCGAGCAGTAGGAGTGTAAGAATGGTGGGCGTGGTTTGCATAATACGCATAATAACAAAGCGGAAAGTGCGCGAAAGCCGTCAAGTAGCTCTGTGCTGGCCAACAGCACCACCAGCACCAACAGCACCACCAGAACCAAAACAAGTCGAGACAAACATGGAGCTTGGGTTGGGCTAAGCTGAGCTAAACTGAGCAGAGCTAGAGCCATTTGCATTGCCTCATGTTTGGTTTATGTCTTTGTTTTTGCTTCGCTGAGTGGAATTTATATATAATATAAGAGCTAGGTAGCTAGTCTGTATGTAGGAAAAAAATTTAACTTGTTGATTATGCCTTAAAGGATGTAAACAAAAACAACCTAAAGTCAAAATTAATGAATGAGCCCGGAATTTTTACAATTTAATTAAATAAAATGCAAAAATACCTGAAAGCTGAATAATTCAGAGTTATTCATTTGTACATTTCTTATTTAAATGGTTTATCTACCTATTCTTTTCTTTAAACAAAAAATTGTTGAGATTGCTTATCTACGACCGAATGTGACTTAAAGCCTTATCTTTTTCTGTCCTTTTATGTATGCTTAAAGAACGAATGAGAGTAGGACTTCGACTGAGCTGAAGCTGCGTGTGCGTCGACAGCTTTATATTCTACAGCTCTGTCTGTATTTAACAGCTCTGTTCTCTACAGTCAACTCTGCAGTCTACAGCTCTGTACTCTACAACTTTGTATTCAACAGCTCTGTTCTCTACAACTCTGCAGGCTACAGCTCTGTGTTCTCTGGTTAGTGTCTGTACTCTACAGCTCTATATTCAACAGCTCTGTTCTCTAGAGACAGCTCTGCAGTCTACAGCTCTATAGTCTACAGCTCTGCACGATTGTGTCTTTTAACAGTGGTTAGTGTCTGTACTCTACAGCGCTGTAGTCTACAGCTCTGTAATCAACAGCTCAGTTCTCTACAGACAACTCTGCAGTCTACAGCTCTGTACTCTACAGCGCTGTATGTATTTAACAGCTCAGTACTCCACAGCTCTCTAGTTTACAGCTCTATATACGTAAAAGACTTGCTAATAAATAATCATACAATGCCATGATTTTTTGCATATAAAATAAAATATAATATTAAATCTCTTTCATAAATGAAATATATAAAATTGTTTTCTGTTTTTTTTTTTATTTAGAAAAAAAAATTTTAATTCAAGAAAACATTTGTTACAAAATTCTTTTATTTAAAAATATTTCAGTCAAAAATCCAAAAAAGATTTTTAAAATATAGTTAAGGTACACAATATGTATTCGCGTTGATAAATCAGTTTTCCAGCACTCGGTAAATGCTTTAAATATTAATGAAACGTGGTACCGCTAGGCAAAGGAGAGAGAGAGAGAGAGAGAAAGACTCCGGGTGAGAGAGAGCGAAAGATCTGAGTCGTGAATGTTATTTGAAGTAAACGTATTTATGCACTCTATCACATACAATTTATAATGCCTTGTGTAATTATTCTTTGTTTAAATAATTCACAAAGATGCACTTAAAATGTCAGCGCAAAAACTTACGAGTTAACACACACACACACACACATCCACAATATTCTACATTCGTGCACACACATATATATATAAACAAACGCAATTTGGAAGCTTTGGGTGTTACATTCTGGTTCAACGCTCTTTTCTCGTTGCCTTACACACGCTTTTATTATGATTTCTCACTTACTGTCCCTTTTTCTCATGCCATTTAGAACATTTACATTTTTATGAACATTTCGCTGCTCGTTGTTGCCGCTGCCTCTGCTGTTGCTGCTGCTGCTGCTGCAAGACCCCCGCTCACATAATACACGTCTTTTATATGCGCATACACTAATATGCATTATGTATGCATGTGTGTGTGTGTTTTCGTGTGCGTATGCGTGTGCCTGTGGAAGACAAAGAGCTGGGAGTGCAAGCTGGCATTAAAGTATATTAAATTACTTAAGCGAGTGCAGCTGCAGCAACAACAAGCAAGCGGCAGCTGCAAGTGCAACAACTACAGGAGAGAGACATACGCTCAAGTTTTAAAGCATAATTTCTCGAGCATAAATCTTTGTGGCTTTTGCTTTGCAACAAACAAAAATTAGTTGCACTCGGCGAAAAAAGCATAAGCAACGGTAAATTATGCGCCGCAATATGTCAGCGTGTTGCCGGAGCTGCCTTTGCGCCCGCTGCGTTTGTCACACAGCATGGCGGCGCGGACAAACAGCCAACGGAATGGAGCAAAGCAGAGTGGGGAGGGGGGCGTAGCGAATCCGGCGGGGGCGTCAGTTGGTGCCCGAGCTTAATCAGAAATTATTTGAAAATGTTGAGTCGACATGTCGGGACGGCGACTCACGACGACTCACGCACATAGTAAAAGCAGAAAAAGCTACTGCCGCTGCTGCTGCTGCTTGCAATTTGCACACGCCACGACCCCATGACCCAAATAGAATGAAATCTCGGCAAGAGAAACGGCAAACAATGGCTACAGTCTGTGGCAAAGCCAACTTTCATAGACTGCAGTCAACGCGGCACGCTGTGCCAGCGCCACGGCTCATTTGTTTTGTCGACGCACAAAGCTTTGCCACACAGCCAGTGCAAACAATGCAATATCATTTTTGAATACCCTAGACTTGAATACCCACATATGCAAATGACTTATTTTAAAAATAAAAATTTAAATTAAAAAAAAAATATATATATATATATTAAAAAGAAACGATAATATACAAATTATTATCTTACATATAAAATTCTCGTTATATATATAATAATTTTTTTTTTTTGTTTTTTTTTTCAAACGTTAAAATGTTTAAGCCAATCTCAAAATTCGATTGAAACTGATTTGAGTTAATTTCAAAAATCATGTATTTTATTGGAATATTGTTATTGGAATATTTATAACTTTAATTTCATAGTTCAGCTCAATCAAATTTATCCATTTTATTTTCCCGCACATAAATGTTTAAAATCAACACACACAACTGTACCTGCAGGCCGAATAAAAATACAAACCGCAATACAATAACAGGTTTTCTATATATTTCACATTTTTTGCTGTACCACAATTTATTAAAAAAAGATCTCAGCTGGAAATCTTTAATCAGCTCATCATGATGCAGTAAAAGTTCCCCTCGAAGCGTGTGCCAAATGTAATGCCATATCTAGCTGCAGCTACGTCTGGGCCTGGGCAAGGACGATGGCGCACGCGCTCGCGTATAGGTTTCACCCGGTGGAGGACAAAAGGCAACGCCAGCCAGTCCGCTTGCCACAATGGCTTCATCTTGAACCAGTTGGCAAGTTGGCAAGACGCTGCCTGGCTGTTTGGCTGGCTGGCTGGCTGGCTGACTTGACTTGGCTTGGCTTGGCTCGCCGCCCACTTTGCAATAATAACTCATGTTAACCGAAAAGCGTGCACTGTCTTTCCGTTCTGCTGCTTGCCTGCTTGCTGGCTTGTCCTCGCTCCTATTCTCCACAATTCTCCGTGATTCTGCCTCGCCACACAAAAAGAAAAGACGAGGATGGGGGGGAAAAAAAAGAAAGCAACTTTTCGCGCACAATCAGCTGCATTTCAACATTGCGTCGCATTGTTGCCTTTTGCTTATAATTTACTTTTACTTGTGCACTTTGGCTTGGGCTTTGTGATTGTGTTTGTGGCGTGTAAAATATTTGCACTGCCAACGTCTACAACAGCAGCAGCAGCAGCAACAACAACAACAACAATGCCGCACGGCATTAACCATAATAATTTTCGTTGGGAAAAGTTGGAGTCTGAACATGCTGGGGCGTTCCTGTCACTGTTAATCAGCTGCCAGCAGCTGGTAAACAAAATGCATTGAATGGGAGCTTTGTATCCCAGCTTGCTACACGTTACATTTTTGTTTTACCCACACACACACACACACACTCCCACAACAACAAAGGCAACATGTGCTGGCAGTGTTGCCATGGCTTGAACCTTTCGCTGCAACTACTTTCACAGGGCACAAAAGAGGAGAGCTAAAAAAAAAACTTAGCATTCTGTAATAGTGAATCCTTTGAGTTTTTACCACAAATTATATTTCAATTGGCTATTTGACTTTTCAAATTGAAATTTTGATTGACAGAGCGACCAGAGGATTTATTATGAACCATAAATTGAACTGAGCTAAGAATTAATTATAGCACAGAATATTAGGTGATGAAAAGTATTTTTTGCACTCGTAAACTATTTATAAATTGAGAATTCACTTAATTCCTATTGGATTGTGAAAACAAATTTTCATTGAACGTTTAGTAAATAAATTTCGGAATATATTAAAAAAAAAAAAAATAATAATAACTACGCTTTTTATTATTTTTATATTATTTAAATTAAAGTTCCGCCTTACATACTCTTCCATTTCTTTTGAGCAATAAATCTAGTTAAAAAAGAAAATAATTTTCATAATTACTACATTTTTTTTTATAAAATTTATTTTCTTATTTTCGTATTTCTTAAAAAAAAAAATAAATAAATAAAAAAATCTATATATATTTTCCAATTTATTTATTTTTTTAATTTTTTCAAATTAGAATTTTTTAATAAAAGAAATAATTTTTAATTATATTTACAAACAATTAAATTTTTTTAATTTTATATAATGGTCATTATATTGAATTTTTGTAAGAAGTCATTTTTATTTTCTTAGACTCCAGCTGCTAAGATTAATAAAAAGAATTTCTTATTTAATAATTTAGTCACTTTTGCTAAGCAGCACCTACATCTGCACAAATACCTATATTTAAAACTTAGTCAATCTCTTAACTTATGCTCAGTACTCACAGCGAATCTGATTCCTGATTCATTCTCTTGAACTTTAGTTTTATTTAGTTACTTTCTGCTGACTTTGCTGCTGCCTATCAATGCCTTTGACTCACAAAACTCAATTAACTTCTGCACTCGCTTTACTTGTTCATTGACTCACGCTCACACTCACACTTACTCATTCATTCACATGCACGCAACGAGTAAAGAGTCGAGTCGAGAATCGATTAGGATGGCCATTTTTATGAGCCAGATGCTAAGGCGCAGCAAATGAAATTGCTTACATGCCAAAATTTTAACTAAGTCATAAATAGTGTGTGAAAAGTTTTCTTTTTGCTTTAGCAAATGCAACGTGAGCGCTTTTGCAAGTTTACCCCGACTGCCCGACGGCTGCCGAAGGGCGAAAGGTCCATGCTGGCCACGCCGGCCACGCCCACCACGCCCTGGCCAAAAAGGCACGCAGCTAAAATAATTGATAACAGATTATGTTTTACAATCTAAGCAAGTAGATATGAGATATGCTCGTAATTTTAATGGCCACATGTAGCGGGCCACACGTAGACCGTAGCCGTAGTCTGGCTACGGAATCCCGGACCCGGCACAGATTCCGCAAAACGTTGGAAAACTTAATTATTTCGTGCTGGCTTTTCTGCTGGTTTTTAGCCACACAGAGAGAGAGAGAGAGGGAGTGAGACGGAAACCAAGCTTGGGCGACGGACAACTGAAAAGTTATTTATTTTATGGTCAAAAGTTACGTTTTGCTGCTTTATGGCAGCGAGCGCCAGGAGTCGCAAGTGTGCAGCACAGACAGTTTTGCTGGCTTTAAAATTTACTGGAGCATGGCACATAAATCATAGAACTATGTAAACGTGATGCTCATGCGCGATCTCAAATACGGTAGAGAGCACAGAGAGCACACACACACACACCTTATTACTCTTCTGGCTTGGCTTCCATATAATTGGTTAATCTGGCTGTATTTTGTTCCGATTGCGAGCCAGAGGCCATTGAAGCCGTCATGCTGACGCCGCTCATGGACTGCTCCAAGGACTTCTCCTCGACCTGTACCTTAATGCCCAAGCGTTGCTGCTCCATCTCCAGCAGCACCGAATCACGAAAGAATTTCGTCTCGTCTATTTTCACATTGTACATGCCCGTCGGATTGTCGCGATCGAATGGCAAGTCCGGGCGTATATCGCTATCGGTGACCAGCACCCGAGCACCCGGTATGGGCAGGAATTTGAAGAGTCGCTTCCGCAGCATGGGCACATAGGTTGTGCGCATGCGGTCGGGCACGATGAACAGGCGGCTGAGCATCTTTGAGGCGCGCAGATTGATCGGACGATCCTCGAGACGGCGATCTTCGGGCAGGCGCGCCTTGATCTCCTCCAGCTGGCGCTGGGTCATCTGTAGCACACGTACGCCGTCCTTCCAGCGCTCCTGGCCGCTCATGAAGGCGATTTTCTTATTATTACGCAGCTGCTTGCGTATCACCCGCTTGGCAATGCAATTGTAGACGATGCGTGGCACATAGGGCGGTGCAGGAAAGTCGCGTCTTGATATCGACAGATGCCTTGGATTGACCAGCATATTCAAGTACTTGGCATCAGCGAACATCTTCAGCTGCTTCTCGGCCTTCTTGCCGCCCTTCTTTTCCACCTTCTTCATCTGCGGCTTGGGCAAGTCGTGTTTGCCCATCTTGAAGAGGCGCCTATGCCCATTGCCGATCACATGGCGCCAGTCGGGCTCACAATATTTGCGCATTCTGATCTTGACGTAGGGCAAGCGTCGGAACTTGTACCGCTTCTGTGTCTCAATGTGAATGGTCAGCCGGGGCACCGTCTTTTTGCCCCGCTCACAGGCGCACACGTTCGGATAGCGTATGTCATAGCGTCCGGGGCACGGCTCGAAGCTAATGTGGGGTCGCAGGATTCGGCTGCGCTTCGTTGGCACACAGGAGTGACGCAGGAACAAGTGAGGATTGTCGGGCTTCTCTATGATCTTGGGCGACACGATCGACTGAATCTCAAAGCGATTGTAATAAGTTTCACAGGGACCCGGGTCGCTCGGATTACGCCAGCACATGGTCGCATCGGATACCATGAGACGTGACGAGGGACGGCGCTCACGAGCATCTAGCAGGCAGAGTTACAAAGAAGAAGAAATGGTATATATATCTCCAGTTTCTCTTACTTGTTAGGAATATGCCCTTTTGCTTGTTCTCCGGTCTGAAGAAGCGCTCGATTTCCGATGGCACCTCGTAGAACTTGGGCGGCGGCGGCTTGATGCTCACTCGGCTTTTGTTCACGTGCATTTTAGCGAAGACGGAGCCCTTGGAGCCCATCCTACTCTTATATGGCTCGGGCAGCACGCCATATCGATTCGGCGCATGCTGATAGCCACGCCATGTGGTCATCTCCCGATTGGAGCGCAACGGACGCTTGGGAGGATATGGAGTGGCCGGCGTCTTCTCAAAGCCCGTCACATGTCTATAATGATTATACGTGGCGGCACTAAATTCCTCTCTACGATTTTCTGCAAGTCAATATATATATAATATAATTAATAATTCATTTCATTTATATTTAAAGCATTCAATTATATTTACCTTGCTGACAATACGCATTGTAATGTCCACCTGCTAGCTTAAACTGTTTTTGTACACTTTCCAAATTATCCTCACGCAGACGATTACCTAAAATTAAATGTTAACCCTCAAGAAATATTATATATTTTATTTCATGTACATACGCGAGAGCATAAACAGCGGCAAACTCATGCGAGTTGCAACAAAGAACTGACGCTCATCAGCGGAGAGTTTTACCTCCTTCTCCTTCTTATCCATCTTGCTTGGGGGCAATTGTAATTTTAGTTAAATTAAATATATTCGAAATTTGCAAACTTAGCTAAAAATATGTAATATAATACTGTGTTTTGAAATAATGTATTCCCGGACTAAACCTGCCCAGACACATACATTATAATAGAATAAAGTTTATACATGTTTCACATATTTTGTGCGTAGTTTTGGTTACTTAGTTTTGACCAGAAAAGAAAAGCTTGAAATACGTTTCCGTCAATTTTCCCTATTAAAATAAATACTCCAAATACTCTAAATACTCCAATGCATATCATAAAAAATGTTTATAAAAGTATAAAATACAATAAAGTGGAAATAATTTTATTAATTTTTTTTTTTTATACCCTGAACCCATTGAAAATGGGAAATCAGGGTATAATGGTTTTGTGAAAAGTATGTAACAGGCAGAAGGAATCATCGCAGACCCCATAAAGTATATATATTCTTGATCAGCACGACGAGCTGAGTCGATATAGCCCTGTCCGTCTGTCCGTCCGTCCGTCCGTCCGTCCGTCCGTCCGTCCGTCCGTCCGTCCGTATGAGCAAAAGAATCTCAGAAGATATAAGAGCTAGAGAGCTGAAATTTGGCATGCATACTCGTGTATACCATAGGCAGTACAAGTTTGCTTTATTTTTTCGATAACTCGTCCGATAACTTTTTTATCGAGAATAATCGAAAAATCGACTTGGTTTTTTCAGCATAATTTTAACACTTTTAGACCTGGAGACTTCATATTTGGGTTGTATATAAAGTTAGTGGATACAAAGATTTTGTAATTTGCAGATTTTGGATACCACGCCCCCTTCTCCCCCAATTTGTAAAAGTACTAGTACTAGTACTTTTCAAGTACTAGAGACTTGTGCTTTGGAATGTACACATATTTTAACCATATGATTACGCTCTGAAAGTTTCATTAAGATCGTATGTCTACAAAAGAAATTATTCAACAAATAAATTCTCATATTATTGCCCACATTGCAGCGCAGCCCAAGCGCAGTCGCTGCTAACTGCGCAGTCAGCAGAGCACGTGCTTATAAGTGCATGTGTATGTATGTGTGCATAAAAGAAGTCCAGACTGATTAGAATATCAGCTTGGAGGGTTCAGGGTATCTCCTAGTCGAGCAGTCTCGACTGGAGCCTTCTTACTTGTTTTTTTTTAGCCTTATAAATAAATTAATTATTAATTATTATTAATTTTTTAAAAATATCTTCTTTTTATTTTAAGAGAACTTTTTAAATAATTTTGAAAATATATTAATATTGCTCTGTCACTTATTTTTAAATATAGTTTTATGTAATGGACTAAAAAATTTCTTTAAATAATAAACAATAAAATTCTCTTATAATATTAAATATGCTTACGTAGGTATTTGGATATATTTTTATGTAAATAAATAAAAGAGCAATATAAAAAAAAAAAAATATTTTTAAAATATAAAATATATAAAAATGCCATTTACAAAACTAAAACAAAATGATTTTCCTTAAAGATTAAAAACATTTTTATTTCATGTAAAAATTATGTAAAATAAAATTATAATATAAAATATATCTACATTTGTTTTTTTTTTTTTTTATTTAAAATAAATTAAAGATAATAATCGCTTGCTCAAAAAATAGATAAATAAATAAATACATTTATCCTTTAAATTTTGGTTTAATGCGCAAAAATTCTGCAGCATCTTATAAAATTAAGATGCTGTAGTATTAAGGCTTATGCGCGCCATTAATAACTGTAACGAACATCGTTCCGAGCTACAGTCTTAATGCTTAATGAGTGCCCTCCCTGCCAAGCCCTTCGGTGCGCAGTCCATTGATGATGCAACAGCTTCTCCAGTCATTTGTGGCTGTTGCGTTGATTGACTGACTCTTAACTGACTCTGTGTATGTGTGTGTGTGTGTGTGTGTGAGTGTGTGTCCCGTGTACTCCTGTTGTGCTTTATTGCTTCACGCTGCCGTTTTGGCTGATTGCCTGCATTGCTGCATTTAATCGAATTAATTAATGGCACATTTCACATTCACATTCATCATTCGCCTGTCTGCATATTTTGCGTTTCGTTTTCTTTTTTTTGCTTATTTTTTTTTCTTGTACTGCTTTGTATTTTTATTAACCTATCCCACAGTGCAGACCACACCCACATTGGGTGCTAGGATGATTGCATTTGCATCACAGTCTCGTGTGTTTCACTTTATTTTAAGCGTATATATATATGTATGTATATATGTGTGTACATATCTTCCTTTTTTGTTTTTTTGGTTCGAATCAACGAACTGCAAAATTCAATTGAAAATCGTTGAATGCAAGTTAATCAGAACGCTTGGCTACGCTAATTATGCGGCCGATAAAATTACATTGATAAATGTAGCGTACGTACATACATATACATGCACACATACCAAAGTATTCATTCATTCACACGTAGTATTAATTCATTCATATGTATGGATATATAAATACATGCCATAGTATTCATTCTTTCTTCTCTCGGTTCTTGCCTAATGAATTGCACCAAATATGACTTTTGTATGGCAATAATTATACGTAAATTAATGCTATTTAAATCATGATTTACCTTTTTTTTTAATATTTGTTACTTTGTTTTTAAAATGATTTTTACATTTTAATTTAATTCACATATATTTTTTGTAAGCTAACAGATGACTAAAGGTAAAAATTAACTTAAATAGCTTAAGATAATTTTATTAAATTTTTTCCGCACTTTTGTGTGTTAATAATTAAACTTGTATTCAATATTTACTTATAATTTTTTATTTTAAATTTAATCTGTGTGCATGGTTGTATTTTATTTGATTTTGTATTTTATATTTTTTATTTATTAAAATTTAATATGTATGGATAATACTGAGTTTGATGTAATTTTTTTTTTTTTATTTAATTCAATTTTTATTGCTGGTTGTCTCAAATTTAATCAGTGCTTGATATTTATATAAACAACTGTTTTTTATTTGATACATTTTAATAGATTATTTGAACAAACTTGAACTATATAGGGACTTAGGCTAAAAACGTTCATTTCGCTAGCAGTTATTAGGTGCAAGATCGATCCGTTCATAGGCTTTCTACATAATTTAAATATCGATAATATCGACTGCATCTAAATTATCAATTTAATTTTTCTCTGACTGCTAGACCATTTCAGGCTATTTCGACCAATACGGATACTTCCTTACACAACTCTTATCATCTTTTATGCCTCAATATAACACAAAATTTAATCACATGTTCTTCTTCTCTGACTTTTCTCTTGCCATAATAAATAGATTGCTTTCAGATTATCTGCTGGAAATGAGCTGCAAGAAGGGGTGAAGTAAGGTATTTGTGTTAGGTAATATTAAAAATAAAATAAAATAAATACAAACTTTTGCAGTACGAAATCAACTCGACTGTTGATATTCTTCTATTGCCTGTTATATATACTGTGTACTTCTTTTACCGGCCATATACTCTTCAACAACACCATTCTGGCTACAATTAAATCATACTCAGTCAGTGATGTCAAATCTAGAAAAAATAACTTTAAATAATTAAAAAAAAGTAAGTAAATAAAAATATTAATTTCTCAATTCTTACTTAACCAAAAGACATTGACAATTTTTATCCAAAGCTGCATCAGAATGTCTATTGTTGCAAGTGAACTGAGAGATAATTTGCTGGAATTTTCTTCAGGTTGCATACAATTTAATTCTTGTTTATGATCTTCCTCGTTTTTTGCCTCTATTTTTAAATGCCTCGTCTGCTTTCTTAGCTTCCTTTGCTGCCTTTTTAGCGGCTTTCTTTGCGGCCTTCGCTTCTTTACTTAGTTGTTTCAAATGTGCTGTAGTGTTTAGGATTAGTATATAATAGAAGACATAATTGATAGCGTTAACCACTTACCGTTGACTTGATAAGCGCCAACCAGATTGACCGGAAGTGGTGCACACTTGAAGCCAGCCGGTGGTGCCTTGCAGATCCTAATGAACCGATAGCCAGTGGCATAGAGCATGCCCAGGCAGGCCTGTGCACGAATTCGAGTCTTCGGCCAGTTATCAAAGTATAGATCCTTTCGCTTTATCTCCGGCTTCTTGACACCATCGAGATCACGCCAATGGTACATGACCTTCGGCGTGAATGGCCGCACCGGCAATTTCCAGCTGTGGTGCGGGGCATACTTCTCGTACTTGCCCCAGCAGCCGGGCTTGTCGACGAAAAACCAAATATCAGCATTTGGATAGATTCTCATATTTTCCAAAAATCAAAGAACAAATTTAAAGAAAGGAGAGAAAATGGAAGGGAAATACGTAAAAATTTATAAAGAGAAATTTGTATAGAAGCACCAAGGAAAATAAAATAACAATTTTGTAGCAAACATTTTACAATACCAAAATAAACAAAAGGAAAAATCAATGCTTACTTAATGTATGTAAAGAGTTGGAAATGTGTGCTGAAATGCAATTATTATTCTTATTAAGCAAACGCTATGAGGTATTCAAGGTATTTGTCCAAACTCTATGAACTGTGATATTTATTTAGTGAAAATAACATATATGGGAATTAATTGAGCGTGACATAGGAATTACCTTAAGCACTAATATAGCAAAAAGTCTTGTATGTAGGTATTGGTACTAGAACTTGTGTATGCATCGATAGCGCATGGGAATTGAATGTGTGAATGTGTATGTGAATGTGAAGATGATTTACATTGGCTTTTTGACTCATTCGCTCTCATTGTACGAACCTCAGTCGTCTCTCTACCTAAATGATATTCGTCTGAAGAGCGTGACACGAATAGTTCTACTCAAAGCGCTCAGCCGATAATGAAAACAAAAATAACCGAAGGGAATTGCTCAATGTGAGAGCAGACGAATATTGACGCCAACAGATCCCTAAGACTAAAATTATCAACTATTCTTTGCAAGCAATGCCTAAATCTTTAATTAGTTATTAATTATTAATATATATTTTTTTATTGTTGTTACTATTTAAATGATTCATAATTTAAATAGTTAAACGTAGTTTAAATTATCGCCCAACTTTACTAAAAACGAATCAGACACTTGCTGGCAAAGTTAGGATCATTAGACTAAAGCATGCACAAGGCTGAGACTAAAGGTGTTGCCCAAAAACTGTCAATTAAGTTGATTGAAATGGAACTACACACACACACACCCACACACACACACGTACACACTTATCGCCTAATGCAAGTTTAATTTATTTCAATTATCCCAGCAGCTTTGATGCAAGTAATTGGCATAATGAAATTTACTCAGCCAATGAGAAGGCATGAGAGAATAAAATCAGCATTAGGCATTTGTATCCAAAGGTGATTATTTATTGACACTAAAGAAATGAGAGAGCACTGAGAATAGTGAACATGTATTTTCCTTGGGTTGCATTCACTTTATTTCGTGTTTATCCAGGTCTTGGTCGCTTCTTGGCTCTGTTCTTAAAAGCGAGCTCAGCCTTCTTAATGGCCAATGCTGCCAATTTAGCGGCTTTCTTGGCCGCATTTGCTTCCCTTCTCATTTGCTTTAGATGCTCTATAGGTTTTTTTATTGTTAGTTGTAATGCATAAATTTGTTTGAAAGCGCATAACACTTACCATTGACGTGATAGGCACCGACCAGATTGACCGGAAGTGGTGCACACTTGAAGCCAGCCGGTGGTGCCATGCTGAGCTTAACGAACCGGTAGCCGGTGGCATAGAGCATACCCAGGCAGGCCTGTGCCCGAATGCGAGACGTCTGCCAGTTGTCAAAATAGAGATCTTTGGTCTTTATCTCCGCCTTCTTAACGCCGTCGTAGTCATGCCAATGGTACATGATCTTCGGCCTGATTGGCCGGATCAGAGGCTTCCAGCTGTGCTGTGGAGAATATCTCTCGTACTTTCCCCAGCAGCCTGGCTTGTCCACGTAAAACCAGGCATCACCATTTGGATAGATTTTCATATTTTCCAATTATCAAATAAATGATAAGTGAAAGATATCAAACTTCACAAACAAATTTATATACAAAAATTTGCATAAAGCCACAAAATTAAAAAAAAAAAAAATTAAATTTAGGGGAAAAATTAAAAACTACACTACGAAACACAACTAAAATCGAATAATTTCAAACTGTTCACAAATATAGAGTACATCTGTGAGCAGCTTGAAATGTTTGATTGAAATTAGCCGGAATACTTGTTAGTCGAAAATCTTAGAAGATTTAATACCAATCAGATTCAACGTAATACAAATTTACATAAATACTTACTTTGGTTAGTTGTATTTTTTTTTTTTTTTTTTTTTTTTTTTTTTTTTTTTATATAGCAAATTAATATTTTTGCTCAGGGAAAAATTTTTGTAAATAGTTATATTATATATAGAGCAAAAATGTATTTTTGTATATTGAAATAAAGTATACAAATAATTATATATAAAAAAAAATTATTTTAATAAAAAAAATATGAATAAATAATTTTTAAATATTTTTGTTACAATATTTGTTTTGCATATATTAAATAATAATCATTTTGGTATATATTTTTTTAATTTTATTTGAATTGTTATTTTACTCTTTTTATTGCTTTACATACATTTATATATAAAAAATTCCATTGAAAGCTTTTTTTCAAAATCTAACTAAAGGCTCAGAGACTGCATAGCTTATAGTTTATTTTAAGAGTGAAGCTAATGCAAGTTGTTGAATATAGTTCAAATTATCGCCCAACTTTACTAAAAGCTAACCAGGCACTTGCTGGCAAAGTTGAGATCATTAGATTAAAGGATGCACAAGGCTGGGACTAAAGGTGTTGCCCAAAAACTGTCAATTAAGTTTAATTATTTTATGCTTCCAAATGGGGCCACACACACCAGCACACACACACACGGAGGACAACTAATGTACAAAGGCGTCTTATGCAAGCGCTTTAAACTGAGCAGAATGGTGTCTGCGAAGGTCTTGACTCTAACACTGCCAGCCGCTAAGCAAAGTCAATTATCCCAGCAGCTTTGATGCAAGTAATTGGCATAATGAAATTTTCTCAGCCAACGACAAGGACAACCGCAAAGAATAGAAGCAGCATCAGCATCAGCATCAGCAGCGGCAGCGGCAGCCGTAACCATAACCATATTAGCATATCAAGCGGCAACTGCGGAACCAATGACAATGACAACGCTTGCCCATCATCCTTGTCTCTTTGTCTCTCTCTCTTTCACTCTCTCTCTGCGCTCCCTCGGGCTGATAAGCCGCGTTGTCGCCATACTTTTTGCGTATTGCATAAATATTTAAACAGTCCAACAGCTGTCGCACAATATTAATAGCATACGCCGAGGCGTCGCCACTTGAACTTTAGTGAAGTGCGCCCAGCAGCTTTCTTAGCCAACTCTGGAGCGGCACTGTGCAAATATGTTGCGGCCATTGCCACAAAATATTTAAATATTTTATAAGCCAACGGCATTCGACACTGCCGTGCAGCAAAGCAACAAACCGTAACCAAAGTTGCAACTGCAACTGCTGTGACTAAGCCAGGCCAGCTCGGCTGCTGCATTCGCATTGCCTTCAATCCAATCCAATCCAATCCACTGCAACCTTTCGACTTGTAAATGTATTTGCTGTGCTCTTTTATTATTATATCAGTCTGGCGAATTGAATTTGATGACGGCAAGTTTTTCATATTCTCAAATTGTATATGGCTTTTAGCCTGAATGTTTAAGGAACTCAAATCTTTTAAGTTTTCAGTTCAAGAAAAATATTGATATGTGTATATTTAGATTAAATTTATAATAAATATGCAATATATTTTCAATTAAATGTATTATATTTTTTTATAATTTTTTTTTTTTTTTTTTTTCTATATTTTTATTGTACAATTTTTGTAAAGCAATTGTGGAAATCTTCTAGAAATAGTGAAGCAAATCAAGGCTTTTACACATACGTAAACGTGGTTCGATTTAGCTATTTATGGTGTCTGCCCCGCCTCCTTCTGTCTGCTACTCACATTTTAAGAAAACCAAAATATACCCCGTTAAATAAATAATAAATAAAAACCAATTATATATCAATAAACACAGTCCCATAAACCCTCTATCAGAGCTACTTTCTCTCTTTCGCCGAGACTCTCGTCAAGCACATAATTTGAATTTCAAATTTATATATATTATTTATTTTTAGAAAATCTTTGAAAATGTTCAATTTGATTATTAATTATTGGAATAGAACATTTTCCTAAATAAATACAATTTCATAAAAGTGAAACCAACGACATTTCAAGTAATTCATGCTTGAGGACCCAAATTATAATTTCTATAATTACAGGGTATTTCATATTCAATAACTGTGCACATGCGTCCCATCTACTTTTCTCAGTTCTGTTGGCCAGCTCTCGCTTGGCATACCCTTAATGCCAAGCATTTTCGTTGGCTGCATTTCAGCAAGGGATGCATGCGCTGGCATTGTCTTTGGTGGCAACAGCTGCTGGTGGCTGATGGTGGCTGGTTTGGCTGCTTGGCTGGCCAGCTGCACTGCTGCTGCAGCGAATGGGTGGGGTTAGGGGTTTGCCTGTTTGCGGTTTTGTTGCTTTGTTTCCATTGCATATGAACGACAGCGCTCAACACTTTTTATCGTTGCCATCGCCGCTCTACTACTTATTATAATTTTTATTTTTCTCTTTTCTTTTCTTTTCTCTTTTTTTTTTTTTTTTTTTTTTTTTTTTTTTTGTTGTGTGGCTCCGAGTAAATTTCCATGGGGGCTTAGCCGGAGCTGAACATGTTGTTGAGTTGATTTCATAGCGTGCGAGTGCCGCTTACTAGTTGAGGGGCATTGGTTTAGTGTGCATGAGCGCGCAAAAGTATGCTACAAATATTCTAAAGCCCCCGACTGCAGAGGCAAACCCATTTAAATTTTGTGGCTTAAACGGAGTATATAAAATTCGTAGAATTATTTTAAATACTCCGCAAATGCATGCAATAATCCACAAAATTTTACATTCAACTCAAATAATTACCGCCATTGTATGTGTATGTGTGTGTAGCGTGTAGCTGGGCAAATTGAATAGCAAAATTGTTAACAAGCAGCAAATCTAATTTGGTTTGGTTGAGTAGAGTTTTTAGTTGGCTTTGGTTTTTATTCAGTTTGGGAAGAATAACTATAATATAATTAATTTGTTAATCATAAATGCCATTTGAAATCATTATAATTAATTATTTTCAATTATATATTATATAATTAGTTTTAAAATTATATATTATACTATATTTAATTTTTCATTTATAATGTATTAAGTGTTGTAAATTTCACTGCCCATACTAAAAGTTTACAGTAGATATGTTTGTAATTATATTAACGTTTATTCATAGAAAAATAATATGTATGCGCGACACTCCATTACGCGTGCAAAAACTCAACTCTCGCTTATATATCTGTGTAAGGTTGCCGGACATCTCAATAATCGGCATTATAGTTTTTAGTGTTGCCAATACTTAATATCGATAGATTTTCAACACCTCTTCTCAACACAAAAACTTTTCTTCAAATTACATGTCAATTTTTCAATATTTTCAAACCTGTCATGCCTAACAACTTTACATGTTTTTGTTTACTTAAATTCTTAGTACAAATATCTGCTATCATATTAGATGTATCAATGTATTTTAAAACAATTTCTTTAGTTTCTACTAACTCTCTTATAAAATGGTATCTTATGTCGATATGCTTGCTTCTTGCATGATACATATGATTTTTGGCTAGTTGTTGTGCACTTAAATTATCACCATAGACACATATTGGAAGATCTGTAGAAAAACATCCAATTTCATTAACAAGTCGTCTTAGATACACCGCCTCTTTTGCTGCTGCTGCCAACGCCATATACTCGGCTTCAGTGCTGCTTAATGCCACAGTTGTTTGTTTATGTGATTCCCAAGAAAAAGCTGCTCCTGCCAAGAAGAAGATGAAACCTGTAAAAGATTTGCGATCAATTATGTTACCACCCCAATCTGCATCTGTATAGCCTTCTATTGATTTGCCAGTTTTGTAGTAATGTAGTTTCATATTCTTTGTGCTAGATAGGTATCGTAATATATGTTTAGCTCCTGCCTCATGAGTGCTATTTGGATTTTTGTTCATCTGTGACAATTTGCATACTGAATGCAATATGTCCGGGCGTGTAGATATTGCCAAATACATCAAACTTCCAATTAAAGTCTGGTATTTTGTAGCATCAACTTTCTTAGATTCGTCGGATGGATTAATTTGATATCCCGCATCCAACGGTGTAGCGGCTGACTTACAGCTTTGCATATTGTACTGATTGAGTAATTTATCAATATAATTTGTTTGACACACAAACACATCTCCAGTCTCTTCAGTACGCTCTATCGAAAAACCCAGAAAATTATTGACTTCGCCTTTGTCTACAGATTTGAACTGTTTTCCGATATATTGTTTGATAGCTTCCAAGTCCGCTTTGTTTTTACTTGCAATTAATATATCATCGACGTAAACTGCAATGATGTTTATATTGTTGTCCATCAGTTTCGTGTATAAACAAGGCTCGCTACTGCATGAAATGAACCCAAATTTCTTCAATGCATTATCCAGTTTGACGTTCCACTCTCGACCAGATTGTTTCAATCCGTAAATAGCTTTATTTAGTTTTGCTACTTTATTGGGATGCCTTTTATTGATAAACATCTCCGGTTGAACCATATATATTTCGTCTTTCTTTATCCAATTACCGTTGTCCTCTTCTGGTTTTAATTCCACACCACTTGTAATTTTCCATACTTCGGAATGAACCAGAACACTACGCATCTGGACACACCAAACGTCATAGTTTTTTTCGTCTAACTTGTCGATTGAGTACATATTATTATTTGCCATTTTTGTACTAATTTATTGACACACAATAAGAATTAGCTGGACACACCACATTAGCAACTGTATACTTTTAATAATCTGTTTCAGCGACCTGGGCCCATAACCTGTTGTAAATTTCACTGCCCATACTAAAAGTTTACAGTAGATATGTTTGTAATTATATTAACGTTTATTCATAGAAAAATAATATGTATGCGCGACATTACGCGTGCAAAAACTCAACTCTCGCTTATATATCTGTGTAAGGTTGCCGGACATCTCAATAATCGGCATTATAGTTTTTAGTGTTGCCAATACTTAATATCGATAGATTTTCAACATTAAGTATATAGCATAATGCATGTAGCATAATTTAGCACTTAATATATTTGTATTCATTTTTTATTGTTTATTTAGGTTTTTTAATTATTGCAATATAATTATGTTAGCTTTATTTATTTTATTTTATTTATTTATTTATATATATATATATATATATATATATATATATATATATATATATATATATATATTTTTTTTTTTTTTTTTTTTTTTTTTTTTAAATTATATAATCATGTTATATTGGCCCAAATTTTTGTTATTTTTTATTAAATTTCAAAATAAAATTTTTATATATTAATAAATTTATATTATATATCTTTTTAATTATTTTTTTGTTACTTTTTGATGAAATTAATTCTCATTTACCTAAAGAATTTCTTTAATTTATATCATTTTTAACATAAGCTATGCGATTGATAAAATATTCAAACGCATATCTTAGCGTAAATTCCTGATGCTGTTTAAGGTAATTTTTTCAAATATTAAACACACATATCTAAGCTCAATTTAAGCTCTTATCCTCTTCAACTATGATGTATTTTGTGTCATATCCGGCTTAAGGCACTTAATATTCTTTGCACAGGCTAAAAGCTGCCGCTGGCATCTCTTTGGGAGACAGCTCAGACTCGAGCTCAATTCGAAACAATGCTGTCAACGCTTCAGCATAATTATGTCGCAAAAAGATGTTCCATGGTTATTTTTATCGATGCGCATTAAAAGGCTTTTAAAATTTATTGATATTACCGACTCTATTAAATTATACCAGGCAGCCAACATCCTAGCGCAGGGCTTGTCTTTCTCTTTTTTTTTTTTTTATTTAAATTTTTCTTTTTTTTTTTTTTTTTGTGTTCACCATCTTTATTTTTAATGCTTGTATTTTATGAGTGACGTGGCAATGGCAGCAAATTTTCCATGTCGTCAATGGCAGCGACCGATGACTGGCAGCAAAATTGGCAATGCCAAAAGCAGCGACAATGACGTCGACGGCGACGGAAACAGCGACGCCGGCAGCAGCAGCAACAGCGACAGCGACTTTTGCTGTAAGCGGAGCAAACTCAATTTGTGTGAAAAATTCTTTTAGTTGTTGTGCATATTTTAAATATAATACACAGCCAACAGCAACAGCAACAGCAAAAGCAAAAGCGTTAGCGCGCTGTAAATTATAATATTTCTTTATTTTTAAATACAAAAAACAACAAAAATTAAAAAATATATTTTGCGCAGCATTAAGCTTGGCATGGAGTAAATTAATGCATAATGACAAGCGAGCGTGCATTGACAGCAGTTTATACGTGTGTCTAGCCACATATACATACACATATACAGGCACACACACACACAATCATGCATGCGGCGTACCTGTTATGAGCGCGTCGCTTGGCTGGCAACCATGGCGTATGATTGATAAATTTACACTTTGAAAGGGCAGCAAATTATAAAGCATATTTGATGGCGCCGCTAAAAGTATTCAATACGAATACCCTACTGAAATTGATCAACTGTGAACAGGGTATATTATTAAGCAGGTGTATTTTCGTTTAAAAATAGAGCTTACTAAAGTTCTATAAATTTGACTGAAATCATTCTATCCCAATCTTTTTGTCTCTCTCTCCACTTCAAAAAGTAAGTAGTATATGATTTATATCTACTTTTTAAGTTTACCTGCCCTTTTAAAGCTATAATATGTATAATAACTCATATAACTCTTAACTTTAAGAGCAAGTTCTAAAACTCTCATTTATTCTAAAAACACATAACCATCTCAGCTCTATAATATACTTTAGTCAAGTATTGTGGGCACATATAAATACTTCCTTTATTTATTTATTTATTTTATTTTATTTATTTATTTTTTTTTTTTGCGAGAAAAAAAAACAATAAAATCTGTAAAAATAAATAAGAAAATCATTCATTCATCATCATTCAACAAATTTAAAAAAACAATTTTTAAAAAAGTCATCACTAATATGTAAATAATCGAAAACAGAAAATATTTTATTTATTTATTTTGTTGCGAGCCTGCACATATATTTATGGCTAGCACTGTTTGCAATTGGCTGCATTAATCGATCAAAACATGCGAAAAAAAAAAAAACACTTTTCGCACAATAACAAAAATAAATAGAATAAAAAAATTCGTTATTATATTTTTTCTGCCGCACGCTTGGATGCACTTTAAGTGCTGCATAAATGTATTTATGTTTAAATGGATTTTAGTATAAATCGAACATTTTTAATATTTACTTGCTAAGCCCATCTTTGAAGCTCCAAGACCTTTGAGTGGCTGGACTAACATGACGTATAATTCATTTGGAAACAAATATGTAAAGTAGATTTATTACGAGAATTAAATAGTCACCAATACCTATGCATATGCTGCTTTTTTCAACAAATTTTCTATATTGAGATGCAGCTGGAATATATATACGTAAGTAGAGCTTTGAGTTGACTGACGCATTTGATTGCCGTTCTGTTAAGTAATCCCACCAACTGGCTACAAATTTGGCCAACATGTTACTCAGTTGCCTTGACAGAGCCGAGCATTAAATAGTCTACGGATTCAGGACAAAGACACGGAGTTTGCATGGGAGTTTTAGCTGTGAGCAATACATGGGATAACGAACCATGATGTGCGTAAGGAAAGTCAAATTAGACAATAGCTATTACCTAATTATTTTACAAAATATGCTTGATGCCAATATCAAATCCTTTTTGCCTTTTGAATTTTGTGTGCCAACTGATAGTCAATTTATTTCGATTGATGAATTAAATTAAATATGATTTATTATTTAAAAAATTTTATATGAATAAAATAATAATAAAAAAATAAAATTTAAAAATAAATGAATAGCTTTTAGGCTAATGTTACTTAAATATTTTACATATTTAATTTTTTATTATTATTTTGTTTTTTTTTTTTTTTTATTTACTTATTTATTTTTATTTATTTATTTATTTATTTATTTATTTATTTATTTATTTATTTATTTTATTTTATTTTATTTTTTTTTGCTTATATTTAATTATAAAATACAACCCAATGTGTGCCCCAATATTTTTTAAAAATGTTAGAGCTAAAAATATATTGATTAAGAAACCTTAAATAATTTATATCACAAATATTCCATTACTTATATATATACACACTATATCATTTTAAAAGTTTCTTATATTTTGTAAGGGTATTGCACTCTTCGACTTTCCAAAATACTCTCTTTTTTTAGCTGTGCCGCAGTTTTTGCATGGGGCTGCGCTTGTATCTGATTCGAGCGGAAGTCACCCGCTGGTACATCCACCGCACCCACTCGCATTCCCACTCCAACGCCCTCACTCCCTCTGGTGCTCCTCGGGCAGTTGCTGATTGAGCCGCCAGGCTTTTGTATTGTCGGGGAGCGCGTGAGAAAGGATTCCATGACTAAGCTGTGGCTAGCAGTTGCATGCGAACTGCAACTTCCGTGCCAAGTTTGCCGTGCAGCCGCAGCTGCCATTATTTTTACACACATTCCAAAATTGAGAGTGAAAGAGTGAGTGAGAGAGGGGACATAAGGGAGCGGGGTAATTGTAAGAGTGTGACAGTGTTAGTGTGTGTGCTGCTGCTGGAGTGCTACAAATTGAATGCAGCCGACATTTCGTTGAGGGCATCAGATTGCAGCTACCGCGTGCTGCATAATTTATGATGGCCAACGTTCGCGTTGCTTGTTATGCACTCTACACTAGATGCCCCAAGGAGTATATTGGCTGGGCGTCAGTATGTGCTAATGCTGAAATAATTACATGTGCAGGCATTTCCATTAATCAGGCTGTTTGAAAAACACATTTAGATCTATAATTTCCGTAAAATCTGAAATATAGTTAATATTATATAAAAAGAGTCATTCATAAAAACTCTAACCAATTTATTTGGACTTTTAACAAATTTAAAATTTAATTTTAGATATACCACTCCAAAATTTTTATCGATTAATTTTTAATGTCTTATTTTAATTAGTCGTCAATTGAAGGAAGGGATTTTTATTTATTTATTTATTTTTTTATTCTTTGTTGAATAAAACTAAAGCTAATAAAATTAGTGTTCTGTCAGTATATAAATATATATATAGTCGTGTAAAGGCGAGTTAGGAAAAAAGTCTGAATAGACAGGAAAGCCTCTATTACTGTTAAGAGCGATACGGTTTTATATACATATTTAATATATAAATTATCTATATATCATTTCTTTTTTTATGAATCTATAAAATGCAATTGTAATAGATATTTAACATTAATGTAGATATATCATTCTAATATATCGTATACTTATTGCGCTCCGAGCGTGTATTACACAGTCGCTTACACCCAGAAGTCGCAGACTTTTACTTGTTTTTCGTATCAAGTTTGTATTTTGCCTTTGACACTGGCTAACCTCTGTCTCGCTCGCATACTCAGTCTGCCTCTCTCTCTCTCTCTCTCTCTCTCTCTCTCTCTCTCTCTCTCTCTCTCTCTCTCTGTCTCACTCTGTCGTATGTTACCCTTCTGGCTGGTTGTCTATCTCTTTTGAAACTTTTGCAGTTTTTTCGTGCCTGGGAGTTTTTGGCACTGTTCATTCGCAATGCCGTTTTTCAAATGTCTGCGCCATGTGCATGCAAAATTCAAATCCCATCCAATAACTAACTGAGCGCGGAGTGCTGAGACTAAGGCTGAGTCTGAACCTGAGGCTGTAGCTGCCCAAACGGTTGCTCTGTTGTAGCCGCGGCACATTTCGACGATAACCTGCGCTAATGAAGTGTGATGTTGCCCAAATGCTTTAGCCTTTTTTTGTGATACCTTTTTGTTGCTCTCTTCTTTTTTCTTTTCTGCTGAGAGTGGCCTAAAACTGGCAATGCGTGCTGAATTATAATTACTTGACCAATTGCCAATTGGGGTATGCTGAGTGGAAAAGCTGCTCCTGAGCTGCTGGCTGAACAGCTAGAATGGGTTGTTACTGGAAATAAGCAAGTCAAGAGAGAGAGAGAGAGAGAGAGAAAGAGAGAGAGAGAGATGTGAGCTACAATTTTAGAAATATGTTGAAAAGGCCTTACAAATTTAGAATAGTAAAAAAAAGAATAAATGAAACTCAATTGAATTCAAAATATAAAGTTTAAGTGAGAGATAAAGCCAATAAATAAATAAATAAATATATATATAAAATAGGAGAGTGAAAGTGTTAAAATTTCAATTTGCTAAAAATGCATACTTAAAAAATCAAGTGAAGAGAGTTTAAACTAAATAAATTATGTGAGCTGTAACTACTTAAGATCAGACTTTCTCATATTTTTATAGTTCTCACTATATTCTGTTTATAAATTCAAAATATGCAATTAATTCAAGTGACATCACTATTCATAGACAACTCTCTCTCTCTCTCTCTCTCTCTCTCTTTCGCTCTCTCTATATATATATTTCTCTTTTCTTTCCTATTGGCTGTGGCCTGTTATTCGCAAAAGCTAATTAACTGCACTTTATATTCGCACTTAGCACATAGCCAGCCAGCACAAGTCCAGCAAAAAAATATGATTAAAATTAATATCAATTAACAATGCTGAGCCCGGCCAAAGCGTCGGGCGTCTTAGCTGGCTGCATCGTTATATCAAGTGGTTGGCCAGGGCCAGGGCCAGGGCGAGAGTCTGTGAGTGTCATCAATGCCAATATGCTTAATTATAATGCATATTTTTCTTTTCATCCGACCCCAAGCTCATCCGGCAACAACGTCTTCATTAGCCAAGACTCGCGCCAAGGCGACAGGACACGACGACATCTTCTTCAGCGCTGCAGAAAGGAAACTAATAATTAACACTTTTTACTGCCAAGAGTCGATAATTGAATTACTGAGTGCAGTCAATGGATCTACCAGGCGCCCAATTCACAGATGCCTTCCCAAGACCCAAGTCCTGGCCGACTCCCCCACAACAACTGGGTTGGGCTGCCATTTTCATCTTATTTTTGCTGCTGCTGCTGCTGATTCTCTTCATTTTCTTCGTATTTTTCTTTTTCTATTTTTTTGTATTTTTTTTTTTTTTTTTTTTTTTTTTTTTTGCAGCTGCCAGAAAAATATTCGCAGTAAATGCAATCGCCTGTAGAACAACAACGCATAAGGCAAATATTCAAATGCACTCGACAACAACAACAACAACAAGAGCAAATATTACAACAAGAAGCCAGATGACGACCAACCGAAAAATAAGAAAAATGAGTTGAGCAGAAGTCGCTCCGGCATCTTGGATAAAAACGTTTAATTAAAATTCAAGAGGTTTTGTTTTCCAGCTGCAAGTTTTTCTCTCTGTGTATGTGAGAGAGTCTGTGTGTGTGTGAGTGTGTGTGTGTGTGTGTGTGTTTGAACGACTTGAGTAATAGAGGACGCTTAAGGAGCGTGGAGCCAAAGCTATGCAAATTGGCGTCTGTTTTGGATCGGCGTTAATTACTTTGAAGTAAAGTGCAAGCGACCATTGCCCAAAAAAAAAAAGCAAAAAAACTCAACCGAGCGCCCAGATTCAGCGGAATGTCAAAGATTTTCAGATTCGACAATGGCAACAACTGCATTGACAATTTGAATTAATAAAAGTTCGAGCAACTGCCAAATCAAATTGTCCCAACTTAAATGACTTTAAGTAACTTTTAAAAGAAAGCATTTTCAGATTTCCATTCTCAAGACTTTCTAAATATTGTTGCAGTTGCAAACACTATCAAATGCAGAACATTCCTTCAATTAGCTAAGCTTATTGCAATTCAATATGTTGAAGTTTTATATATGACTTAAGAATGTTTTAACTGGAGTTAAGAGAACATTGTGACCCCTGGCAGTATAACTGGCTGGGATAGAAGAGCTAACCAAAAGAAAGAAAACAATGCTGAAACCCTATATAATAGTCTTTTTACAATGTCAATTTGTATAACAGCATAGCAAATATGAACAATGTATTATTTCATTTATTATAATATATATTATTTAAAAATTTTACTAAATTATTACAAATATTAATTTTTTTTTTTACATATTTTGATGTTTAAAATTGTTTGAAATATTGTTGGCTTTTAATTATGATTTAATCTGTTCCACATATATATTAAAATACTTAAATACAAAAATTATTTTATATTACTAAAAATGATTAGCCTTATCGTTATATATTTTATACCCTATTTTACATATTTTGCAAAAATATATTATATTTTATTTTATTATTCTACAAATTATTAACATTATCGTTATATATTTTATATATTTTTATATATTATGCAAAAATAAATTTTATTTTATTTTATTATACTACAAATTTTTAACATTATCGTTATATATGTTTTGCTTTATATTACAATTTTTAAATATTGTTTCTTTCTTATGATCTAATCTGTTCCAAATAAATATTAAAATACGTAAATTAATTATATTTTATATTACTAAAAATTAAAAACATTTTCATTAATATATATAAAATTTATTTTATTATACATATTTTATTTTTTTATATATTATATATGTTATATTTATTTTAATTATTTAAAATATTTTATATTTATTTTATTATACACATTTTAAAGTCTAAAAATATTTGAAATATTGTTGCTTTCTTATTATCTATTTCCTCCCATCAGTTTCTTCAGTTAATTATCTTAGTGATATATTCAAGCCAACTGAACACGAAATGTGATCTACCTTCCATCGTTTCACGAATAGAATCACAAGGAATATCGTTCCGCAGTCAAGTCCAACTGGCAGCTGCTCTGCGTGCCTCTCTCGGGGCACGGCCCGGTCCAGTTTTGTGCTGGGAGAGCAGAGCTTGGCCGCAAATGCTAAGCAAACACAAATTGCGCATGATAAATGCAACGCTCGCCTGCCGTTAATAATTTTCTATAAATTTTCGCGCTGCTCCCAAAGCAAATTGGGAAACGTGGCCGGAGCTTCGACGGACCCGGCCCTGGCCTGTCCTGACCTGCTCTGGCCTGCAGTGCGCTGTGCGTAAAAACCAAACAGGGAAGCAAATTTCCAAAATCCAATTTGCATTTCCATCAATAACAAAAGAATATTAGACGATGCGTTCGCAGGGGGCGTGGTAGAATGGAGGCTGATGGAGGATGATGGTGGCTGCCAGTGAGTGGATGCCGCCCGTCAAAAATTTACCAATCGTTAAAAATACTTCCTGTTTCCTGTGCGCCATTTTCTAATGCGCCGGCTCGGCTTCCGCTTTGCCACTGTTTGAGCAATCCAATGCTGGCCACGTTCGCGTCCAGCGGCTGGCTGCCACAGTTAGTCATTCTCGTGCTGCTTTATGTAATTTATATCCTTGCAGCATTATCCTTTATTTACTTTACTTTTTAGCATTATGCGAATATATATGTATAAATGTCGGTGTGTATGTTTGTGTGTGTGTATGCATGGCGCGCTGCGTGGCAAAATTTATGTATAAAAATGAGCGAAATTGCAGAACACATTTTTTCCATTACTGAAAATAAATGTCTGAGGGATGTGCTCAGCCAGGACCAGCCCAGAATCTGACTGACTGACTCTACGTAGGTTTCGCTCTGTCTGTGTCTGTGTGGGTGCGTGTGTGTGGGGGTGTGTGGATGTGGGTGTTTGACTGTGTGTGTCTGTCTTAGATCAGAAAAAATCGCTTCTCACTGATGAGCTTCAATGAATTCAATCAGAATTCATTTGAATACAGTCCGTGCATACCAAAAAGGCGAGATTAAGTGGCAAAGTCGAACTGAGAGGCCAGTGCAAATGCGACAGGATAAGACGAAGCGAGCCAGGCCAACTCCTTATGGGCCACACAGCAGCAGGAGCAGGAGCAGGAGCAATAGCAGCAGCAGCCATTCGCTTTGACTAATATGCCTTGTGGTCGGCCATGAAGAAGCGAGGCGGGGCGTGAGGCTGGGGAGCTTAGCGCATGCCAGGATTTTGCGCTAAGGAATAAGTAATCAGCGCTAAGTTGGTAATTGAAAGCGTAGCTGGTTTGCCCCACCGCCTCGACCTAGACCGAACAGCTCAGCCCAGCCCAGCCCTTGCGGTTGACTACGGTCAAGTGCGGCGGCGTCGACGTCGTCGTCTCCACACTTGACTTGAGCTGCTCACCGAACAAAATGAAGCTGGAGTTGGAGCTGAAGTAGGAGTTGGAGTCGAGTGGCCTGGAGTCAAGTAAGGAGTTTAAAGCACAGGAGAAGTGTGGAAAAGAAAACAAAGTGGAGTGGAGCAAAGTTCATTGAAAACTTTTGTCAAGGATGCAGCATAATAGAGAAGCGCCACTCACTGTTTTAGATTATGTGGCTGCCACATAGCTACCCACCTACCTACTTTCAACAGGATATGACATGACGTCGTCGCAAAGACACCTGTGTGCAGGGACACATGTGTGTGTGAGAGTGTGTGTGTGTAGCAGGCGGAGCGAATGTGACCGAGTGGGCGTAGCGCCCAAGGCCAGAAAACCAAAATAAAAGACCAACTCGTACATAAACCAAAAATACACGACAGATAAAAAGATGGCTGGGAGAATTAGCCTCAGCTAGAGCAAAGCGGCTTTTGCGGTACATATTATGGCCAGGAATGAATTTGAGGTAGACAATGGGTGATTTGAGGTTGCGAATTAGGGGTCTAAAAGGAAGAAATATTGCCAAGAAAATGGTTTACTCTAGAATTTATATATAAATATTGCTGTTAGCAATATGTTTATACAATTAAATCAATTAATATAATATAAAAAATATTACATTAAAATATAAAACAAACTAACAACGTAATATAACAAAATAATAATAAATAGATTAACTTATTATATTAACATGAAATAAAAATATTTTATTAATTTTTCTAAATTAAATTTAAATAAATAAATTTTAATTATATAATAAATATTATAAAAAAAAAGTTAAAATTCACTTCTGTATTAATAATAAGCTAACAATGTAAGTTTAAAAAATTATATAAAAAATAGTGTTATATTCGATTATATTAATATAATATAAAATATTTTTTATATATTTTTTTTAAATTATTATTTATGTCTTTTTTCAATCTGCCGATAGACAAATTTACTAACTATATCAATTAAAATGATATTCAGTTTTCGTAAAACACATAATTTAAATGATTTTTAGTTACACTCCAATGAATTAAAATTTTGTTTATTAAATACTAAACGAAAACTAATTTTATTTCTTATATTTATATAAAACATGTTGTCATTCATTCATAAATCCAATAATACTTCCCATCCGATTTCCGGCTACACATCAATTAAATTCCCTCAACTCTTGCCTCGACACAAATTACATAACATTTCGAATACGACCCGCTCGAGTAGCGTACACTGACTGGAATATTTTGACTACACAGAGATTCTGTGCAGACATTGCGTAACATGAGGTTGCAAAAATTATGTACAAAGATTAAGAAAGTAAACCGTTATCTGGCATTGCCCTGGGCAATGTTAACAGCAAAGGAAATGGGAACACGCCCTGTTGACAGTTGCTGCTAGGGGCACTGCCAAGGCATAGGGGAGGGGGGCACAGAGAGTGTGCGGCATAATGAAATTATATTCAACCAACATTTTGAGTATGTGTGTGTACGTGTGTTGCAGATGAGTCTTGGTTTATGTGTGAGATTTGCTTATGTTTTATGTGTGTGGCATCGTAAAATATGGTGAAGGAGAAAAACACAAAATAAAATAAAAAAGAAATTTCAAAATGTACAATAAACATTTGCTAAACTGAAACTGACAACGAGCAATCAAGTAGCAAATAAAAATCGTACCTGTACTTAAAATATATATCATTTTTATGTACATAATAAAACATACATATGCATGTACATACCGTAATAACAAGCCATTTTAAAGATAAGTATTAAAGTTTAAAAATATATATTAAGTCAGCATGAGCACACTTATAAATACAAATTATTTGCATATTAATTCACTATACTCTATTATTTATTATTAATTAATTTAAAAAAAAAAAAATAAATAAAAAAAAATTCGATCCTGCCAGGAGTCGAACCTGGAATCTTCTGATCCGTAGTCAGACGCGTTATCCATTGCGCCACAGGACCGCTGACCAACGTGAGGCCAATTTTCAACTTAAACAACAACTCAGCATGCTTAGCATAGACCACAAAGCGAGCGAGCGATCGAGCGGTCGCTTATCAGACCTATTTTTAGACCACAACAAAAACAACGCAATAAACGAAACATGAGAATTCAGTGTGAATGAAAAAAAAACAACAACAAGCAAAGCAACAAAAGCAATGTGGAATTGTAAAGCAAACATGTGAACAGCTACGCCAACAGCTACACTAGCGATAGTGAGGTTTGGGAGAGTGAGGGAGACAGCTACATTAAATATTCGGTTTTGGGCCTCTTGAGAACTGGTTAGCGCTTGTGACTCTCTCACTTATAATAAGTCGTCTTAACAAACAATTTAAGCCCTGCTACAGTGAATACTCGTCATCGACAAACGTTAAATGCTTTTGCTTTAATTCAACGACAATGCGTTGGGCTAACAACAGCAAAGAATGTAACATGAATTTCGATTGATTTCCAGCTAAATCAACTGTTCGATATCCGTTCTATATGCCAGTGTACCCTGTCCATACATTTGCCCATCAGTGTGCATGTGTGTGAGTGCGTGTGTGTGTGTGACTGTGTCTGCTGTTTCCGGTTTGCTTCGTTTGATTCCGATTCTAATTGTTTTTGTCTATCCTGAGTGCATTGCCATCCGCATTGGCAGTTGGAAACGCTTTGCGAAAATTACCTGTGCTGCAGGAAAACTTTATCCCAAATGGGCAAATAATTATTCGTGCAAACCAAACGAAATCAGAGCCCTGGGCAAAAATTAAGCAAATATCACGTCGATGGCCTCGGACCAATGAAAATCAAAGATAGCCCAGCCACGGAAGCTCTCCGTACGGATACATCGAAGCACCGTAACAAAAATTCTAGCTCCAAGTGCGTGTGAAAATCTTTACGTGTGTGCCTAAAGTTTTTTCTTTCTTATTTCTTTTGCTTTTTGCAAGTGTGTGAAATGAGGGTAGATATCAGGTTGAATACTATTTGATTGTTTGAGGTTTTAATTACAGAGAGTGGTTATTTGGAGAAGTTATCGAGCGCATGAGTGGGAGAATGGGAGGCTGCGCTAATACAAAGCTGGAAATTGGCGCAAATTGTGGCTAATCCTTGAAGATGAGACTATCAGACTAGCATAGATTTCACTCAACCAAGGCTGCAAAGTAAATATTGAATAGAGTTATGCTTTCTTATAGTAGTTAAATGTTTAACGGAATTTTAGTTTACATTAAAAAGTTTTAGTTTAATTACAGCAAATGTAAATTTGGTATTGCCTCATATGAAAAGTTGCGACTATATATGTATGTAATTCTACATAGTTATATGATGTTACGTAAGTTCCTTAGCAAAATATTTAAAAATACAATAATATCTTGAACATTATTTTTATCAATTTCAATTTAATATTTTCTTGCTTTAAAAAAAAACTATATTATAAGCGAAATAAAATATTATTTATTTCATCAAACTTATTTTAAAAATAAAATAATAATTTAATAGATAATAGATCAATAAAAAAAAATATGTATGGATTTTATTGTGCAAATTATAAAAATAATCAATGCATACATATGAGAAAAATGATTGATTAATAAAAAAAATAGCAGACAATTAAAGATTTTACAAATTACCTTTTAATAATTATTACAAAAACCTAACTTTATTTATTTTTTAATTTATTTAAAAATATTTATATTTAAAGAACAAATTATTTCTTTACAAAATATTTTAAAAATGTTAAATCAAATTTTTATTATATATTGAACATATTGATTACAGTTTTTACTTGTATATATGTATATAAAAACCTTTGGAGCTAAAATTTAGATAAAAATGCATGTTGGTGGCACAGATTGTGAACCAGTAGTACGTATGTTAGGCGAGTCTAGCAAAACCACAAAAGCTACTCGGTTTAACTTCGTTTCGAACTGCAGCGAATGAGCTAAGCGACCCGCAACCCGCAATTTCCATTCTACATGCATCCTTGCCGCTTCCCTGGCGACCCCGCCCCCTCCCCGCTGATGCACAGTAAGTAAATTGTACAGTTGGCGCAAACGAGTAAAGAAATCGCTCATGCAAAACTGATTGACTGTAACGAAATACAAAAAGCAAAGAACTGTAAAGAGAAACACGAAACTTGTTACAGTCGCTGCTGATTTTAGAGCGCCCGAGTCCCAGACCTCGAGCGCTAAAACCAAAAAAAAAAAAAAAAAAAAAACTGAAAAAACCCACAACAAAAATAGAAAAAGAACAAGTAAGAAAGCTCTAGTCGAGACTGCTCGACTACGAGATCCCCTGAACCCTTGGAGCAATAGATATTTCAATAATTTTTCGCGTCTTTCAGCTTACACAAGAAACACGCACACACACACACACACAGGCACGTACGCACACACAGGCACACATACACACACACGCATACAGACACACATACACACACACATACACAAACACATACACACACAAGCACCCACGCATAAACACGCATGGGCTGCAGTGTGCGCTTACTATGAGAACTTAATAGTTTAATAAGTTTTATGGACGTACGATCTTCATGAAACTTTCAGATTATGATTATAACATGAATATGCATGTAATTGCCAAAGCACAAGTCTCTAGTATTTGAAATACGCTTTTTACAAAAGTGAGGGTGAGGGGGTGAATTTAGAGGTGGGGGGTTAATTTTAACAAAAACCGAAATTGTATAAATTGCATGTAAGCATACATTAAAAATTTGGAGACTCTAGCAATAAAGGTGTAGAAGATATAATTTTATAACTGGTTTTCGATAAGGTTTTTTATCGATAAAAAAAGATCGGGATGAGTTATCGATTTTTAATGATAAACTTGATATGCGCGCTGTAATTACGGACATTCTAAAAAAAATTTGAAGTCTCTAGCTCTTATATCTTCTGAAATCGACGCGTTCATACATACGGACAGACGGACAGACGGACAGACAGACGGACAGGGCCAAATCAACTCAGCTCGTCGCCCTGATCAAGAATATATATACTTTGTGGGGTCTGCCACGCCTCCTTCTGCCTGTTACATACATTTCAACAAAACCATTATACCCTGATTTCCCATTGAAAATGGGTTCAGGGTATAAAAAGAAGGAATACCCATTGCAACATTCCCCGTTATCTTTTCTGCGTTTATTTATGTAGTTTGGCTGTTGCGCCAGTACGTATGCAACGTTTTCATTACTTTTACTTTGTGCTGCAGCGCACCCCAGCAACCAGGGCTGCACAGTCAACCAGATCGCCTAATGTTTAGTATATACCAAGAAATATATTAAGCATCTACACATTCATTCTGCGTATTATCAATTACTAACAGTACAGTTTTAAACTATATTAATTACCTTTAGATTTAGTTGTTATTGATTCTTTTGCAGCCCTGGCTGTAGTCGCTTGATTTTTATTGAAACGAAAATATCGTTGGACGCTGACGTTGTGCACGCCTTTTTGTCGGTTGCACACTTAATTGAAAGGAATTGTTAATTCACAAGTCTCTCTCCCTCTCTCTCTCTCTCTTTCACTCTGGCAGTCGTTCTCTCTCGTTGACGACTGTGTCTCGCTTTGTGCGTGATTGGTCGGCTCAAATGGAGCTTCTTAATGATGACTACCGGCTGCAGGCGACGCGTCGCCTCTGCTCACCCTTTCGCCATGAAGTCGGCGCTTTTTGCGCCTCACTTGTTTTCTCCACTCAAATTCAATTATCACAATTTTTTATTTATACGACTTTTTTGCTGTCCTTCTCTGAGGCTTACGTTATTTTTATCACACATTCGTTGACAATTTACAGCCGCCTACTGATGTTTGCGTATGCGGCCGCCAGGGGGCGTTCCGTTGGCAGCTGTCAACGAATGCGCTGGAGCTTGTGTCGCCTTGTTGATTCCTTGACACTTATTTGTCGTTTTTAGCACATAATAGCATTTTATGCAGATTATACAAGGCTTATAAGTACGCCCATATGTCTGAACATTCTAGGCTCATCTGACACTCCCGCCGCTGCTTAGCCGTAATAATTGTTCACGTTCTAACTGCCTCATCGCCCACCTCTCTCTCTCTCTATCTCTCTCTCTCGGCCTTCTTCTCCATTTCCCTCTCTCACACATGAACGCCTCTTATTGTGGCTTTTAAAACCAATTTGGCGAAATATAAGAAACCTTATGCAATCCCGTACCGACCAACAACCAGGTCAAAACGCTGCTCTAAGATGTGTGTAATTAGACGTGACTTTTCCTCAAGTTTTTCTAGCTTCGCTGGAACACACTGAGGCGAAGCAGAGGAAGAGGGGGTGACGGATGCGGAGAGTCTGCGTGGCTTAAAGCCTTCTTAGCACTCTGTTGTTTCTTAGACATAGGCACACCCTAATTGTACTAGGGCATGGCTGGAGGCGTTCAAGACGGGCAGAGCTACAGATTGAGGTTAGATGCCAAGTGCCAAAGGCAGTTATAGAGAATGAAGTTAAATGTAACTGTACTTAGGACTTTACTGGTAAGTCTTATAAATTGAAGTACAGACAGAATTAAAAGCTGACATAGATGTAGTTAAAATATATATGAAAACTATCTGAACAGAAAATATCTAAACATTTTTAAAGTAAATTCATATTCAGATGGTTTTAATTATTTAGTTAATATATGTATGTGTTCTATCAAAATATTAAAAAAAATAAATAAAATAATAAAACAAATTATTACATTTTTAAATATTATAAATATGTATGTATGTGAATTAATTATCGTTAAAGCAACTTCAACTTTAAAAACTCATTAAAATACAATTAATCAGTTACCTGTTTTCTTACCAAGAGCCCGGTTGAATAGGTCAGCGGAAATCTTTGGCTTTGGTAAACGATGCAAAGTCCTATCGGCACTTCTACATCCGTTACATATTTGTGGAATTGGCATCAGCAGCTTTAGCGCAAATTGAAAGCACGGCAAAATAATTACACATTTTTCTATGTGAATTTTTCAATTTATATGCCGTCAGACTATCCCTGCGTGCATATATATGTATTTATATATATTGTATTATTTCATTTGACGTATCACGACATTGACATCCACGACATATTCCCACTACACCCATAAAACTCAAGTCATAGGCGCTGTGGATTCGTTTATGTATGCAAATTATGTAAATGTCGACCTTGAAGCAAGAGCCTTAGCTTTCAAGAAGTATTCGTTAGAGCTTTCCAAAGCTACAGTTAGCATAGATACTAACCAATGGTGAAAATCTAGAATATGCAAGCTGCTTTACTGAACAGAATGTAAAGTGTTAACAGCAGCTAACAGTTTTAAGCCATTTCTTTATAATTTTACGCAAATACAACATTCAATAAATATATAAATTAAAACACTCTGCAATCATCTTATATTTTCTTTATTATTGATTTTTGTGTATGCTATTAATGCGCTTACAAATGTATCTTGCTGCCTGAAAAAAATAACACGCACACAGTAAACACATATAACTGAAATTTTACAATGCTGTGTATTAAATTTCGATTAAACCCATTTTTATATACTCACATATATACATATACATATATATATACGTAAATGTATATGCATGTATGTATATTTATTTATATACATATAAATATACCAACCATTTGACAGCCTAGATCCGCCAATGATTGACCTACTTATATATATAAATAATATATAAATTATAAGTTATCAATTACAAAAGCTGACGAAATGCATTTCTATACATTCTAAATGTACAAAAAAAAGGTTAAGAAATGAATTGAAATGAAAAAGAAAAAACAAACATAAGAGCGAGAAAAACTAACAGAATGAATGTGGTGAGGGCGAGGTCTGAGGGTCGAGTGGAAACAAATAAGTGCATTTAACTAATTTAAACGCTGAGTAACTGGCAGCTTCTTGCGCCGTCGGCGCAGCTGCTGACTACGATCCCAGTACTCGTAATAGCGTTCCTGTTTTAACCACTCCTGATATTTATACCACCATTCCTCCCATTTGATGTAGTCCTGCAATGAAACGAGAAATTATGTTTAATTGTTTAATTATTATTAAATTATGTGACTGAACTGTTCCGCCCACCTTTAGATCCAAGTCTCTCAAATAGCCGCGACTCTTGTAGTACTCGTAACGCACGCGCACATCATCCCACGACAGCATGCCCGACGGTGCTGTGGTGGCCAACTCCTCGGGAAAGTGGCCAGCCGGCGCCGGCGAGTACGAATAACGACGCGGCGGCGATTCCAGACCCTCCTCGATCATCACCTTAAGCGCACCACCCGCCGAATCTTTGGTAATGCGCATATTCTCCATATTGCTGCGATCGATGCTCCACTGAGCCATCTTGCCAAAGCGCTCAGACAGCGTTAGGCGCGTTGTGGCCGAGAATGAGGGTAATGCTGGGGTCGCCTCATCGCTGTCGGAACCGCCCGAATCATCCGAATCTGATGACGAGTTGGCATTATTGCCACCAGCACCGGCGCTCGTGCTGACCGAATGCTTCTTTCGTTTCTCACCTTCGATTTTGACGCGCGTACGCAACTGTAAACAGCGATGGGTTGAACAGATTGGATTAGTATATTGATTATTCATTTTTATACTCTCAAATTACCTCCTTCTCCTTCTTTTTCTTTTTGGCCTGCGGTGCGGCTGCTGCTGGTGCAGCCGGCTCTGGTGGCTCTGGCGGCCGATGCTTGAGGCGCGGATCCTCTGGCGGCGGTGAATGACGCGACGCGCGACCGACTTTCATATGCACATCCGACGATAGGCCGCGCTCGTGGCTTATGTGCCGCATTTTGGCCTCACGATATTTGTCAATGCTAGCACCACCACGCACCGGCGGCGGCGTTGTGGGCCGTCCATGCAACCGACCATGCGACTCTGGTGGTGGCAGCGGCGGTGGCGCACCGGCGCCCCGATAATGGCCACGTGGCTTAGGCGGCGGAGAACGCGGACCGCGAGAACTGCAAAAGAGAAGAGAGAGAAACCAATTAGCCTTATATACACATATTCTTAAGCTGCGTTATGAGATTAATATATATCTGTCTGTATATCTGCCTCTCTCCCCATCTCTCCGTCTGCCTCTCTGTCTGTCTACCTAACAAGAGCAGGGGACAAAGAAGTACTAGAGATCATTTCAGTTGTCTACATGCCGTAGTTCTATTTGAGTAAAACGAAACCAGAATGCCCTCAGTAGCAGAGAGTGTTCTCATTGGTCGACTCAACATTTAAGCGCGACTCAGACTATGAGTGGGAGTAGCATTTCTTCAGTCGCCCAGGCCTGATGGGAGTCAATCGTGCAGTGCAATATAAGGAATTCAAGTAAAGTAATCGGTTATAAAAGACTTAGAGGAAATACTTGGAAGAAATATTGGAAGAAATACTGAGAGGAAATACTTTTGGAGTGGGCGAGGATTATAACAAAAAACGAAACTCTATACAGTCAAAACTATATTAATAGTGGTATATAGGATATATAGTTTGAAAACTTTCTGCGAGTGGTAAATGCAAAATTACAAGTCTCTAACTTTTACAGCTTCTGATATAGACTCGTTCAATTATTTTCCTTGATTAATCGCAAGAGTCGAATAGTATAACGGAAATTTCTATTAACTTATGCAAATGTTATGCAAACAATTTAATTTACAAGCGCCTTCTGTTTATCTTTTACTAAATTCTATTGTATTTACTTAAGATGTCTTTCAGCGAGTTGATTGATCTCATCCAAGAGCCAAATGGTAATTATTTTATGCGTACAAATTTTATTTATAGCCATTCCAACAACTCACCGAGATCTGTGACGATGACTGGGCGAGCAGAGCGAACAGGAATCATCCGAGCTGCTGCTCATGGAGCTGTTCGAGCGCGAGCGCATCGAATGCTGCAAGCAAATAGAAACAAAATAAATTAATTGAACAATGAATTGTGGTAATTGTTGTTTACCCTTGGCGGTGGCGAAGGCGGACGCTTGGAGCGGGGCAGGATGTGCGCTGAAGCCATACCACGCTTGTCCAAATTTGCGGCCGATGACGAGGGCGGCGGCAGCGGCGGCGACCGACGCCGGCTGAGCGGTGAACGCGACGAGTTTCCCGGCTTGCGGCGCAGCTGAGATGACGACGAGCTGGCAACTGGCTCGGGCGGCGAGCGCGGACGGCCATGGCCGTTGCCCGGACGACGCATCATGTCCGCGGCAGCTGAGCTGCTGCTGCTGTTGTGATGATTGTTGGGCGAGCGGGGCATGCTTCGTGGCGGCATCGGCGGCGAGCGTGGGCGGCCACGCATCGGCGGCGGCCCGTTGTGATGTGGCGATGGTGGCGACATGACGGGCCTGCGATCCATAAACTGCGGCGGCGGCGAGCGGCGACGCGCATGCGCTGACGGCGGCGGCGGTGACAACGGCGGCGATTTGCGCAAACGGGAGCGACTTCGCGAATGCGGCGACCTGGAGCGGCCGTAACGCGCGGACGATGACGCTGACGACGGCGGCGGACCAGCGTTGCCCGGTGCGCCAGGATAACGCGAATAGCTGGCCTGTGCCGAGTCGCGTTCACTTTCCCCGGAGCTGCTTTCGCCCTGAATGTACATTTTCTTGTAGCCGGTGTGGCGCCAGCGATTCGGATCTTTCTCCTCGGCTTCGATCAGTTTCTTGTCCCAGTAATCGTTTGTGGTGTTGGCCCGTGCCTTCTTCATTACGTTATCAATTTCGCGACGCTTGCCAGCGGGTAAAGATGGATCTGTAAATTCACAACATAATTGGAAGCCATTAACAACGAATTCAGAAAATATGTCAATATTTGTTATTGTTATGGTTTTTTTTTTACTCCCGTGTTTTGTTGGTCATTTTTGCATATTGATATGTTGTACTTTGGAAAATACTCTTAAAAGTATATATGGATGAAATAAAATAATATACTCTGTTATTAAGCATTTATAATATAATAAAATATATATATAATATACGTAAACAAAAAAAAAAAATAAATTAAATAAATAAATAAAATTAAAAAAAAAAATTAAAATGTAGGTAACCTGAAATGACTTATAGGGTCTCAAATTGTTTAATTGAACAAATCGACGTAATCCTCTCTAAAAAATCCTTACTCTAAATCCTTTCAAATCCTATTTATTTTGATTTACACTATTTCATGTTTTTAATCTAAAACTGTTGAAATTATACCCACTAAATTTTTTATTTTCGTTGGAGCTTAACTCTATACCGAATTTTAAAATATATACCTTAACTACTGAGATAACTAAATAGCTTAATTTAATCATATTTTGTATTTATTTTTTAATGTTTTGCTACGTGTTGCCGTATATCGATCTGTCGTCGTGTGGTGATGTTTGCCCATTCATTATACCGTGGCCATTATTCGATACATGTGTGTTATCGATATACCTATTAGGTACCTGTTATGCGTGCAGCTGTCGGCTGTCTGTCCATGTGCAGTTTTGGATTCAAATCGGGGCGCCTGCGCGACGCCATTACACGGAGCGTATCGCGCCCTCTTTCGCGCACGTAATATTTGCTTTTCGTTTAATTCGCGCGCAACACTCTCATTATTTTTCTTCTTTCATATATATCATATATCATAAAAATACACACACACACAAATAGCTGCAAATATATTACAATTGAAAAACATGAGAGAAAGAGGCATTAAAAATGGCGTACAATAACAACAAGATCAACATCAACAACAACAATAAGAGATAAAAAACAGTCCCAGCGAGCGTAACAGACGGGGGAACGAGAGCGAGAAGCAACACGCGCGCTTGGCAGCTTATATATAACGGTTGTAACGTAACCAACCCACACTGCGTGTATGAGAGAGGAAAAAATAAAGACAGGGAGGAGAGAGAATGACCGGGTGACGACAAACACAGCTGGATACGTAAGCGAATTCGTGCTACGTGCGCGTCGCGGCTGCCATAACGAACCGAGGCCGTCGTCGTTGCCAAAACAAAATGATTTCAGCTTTTTCAACCCATGCCGCGACATACGCGGCGGCCATGAAGGCCAATTAAATGCAATGTTTCAAAATTCATTTCTATTTCGGCAATGTAGCGACGCGCGCACCGGCATCTCCGCGACTTTTGTTGTGCTCTAGACGCACAGAGCGGCACAGAACACACACACACACACACACGCATTCATACGTATGCATATAAATATATATATATATATATATACTTTTTTCTGTTTTTTTTTTTTTTTGCTTTGTCAGCGACAAATAACCGAAGCCGAAAACCGAACACGAACACGAACCGAAAATAGGCAATTGTTTTGTTTTATACTAATAAAAACGATATTTGCAGGCACTTAACTAATTTGCTTACATTTTTATACGTTTTGCGTGCACGCTTGTATAGTTTATCGTTGAGTTAAAATACACAAATGGCAAACACGGCGCTCAAAACTTTTCTCACAATTTTCATGCGACGGCCATATTTGCGCTGGTAGAAGTGTGACCAAACTTAAAACTACCTAGAATCTCCTACCAACACACAACAATAATCAGGGCTGTTATCTCAGACTGTTACACACTATCGATATATTTATATCGTGCAACCCTACCGCACACACGTGGTTTCTTTTCAACCAGCGTTAAAAGTGTGCCGCGTGCGTCTGTGATTTCGATTTGTTTTAACTTGTATTTAAAATCAAAAGTACAGACACATAAAATGGGTAAGCCAGGTGAGTTACTGAAATGTAACAAGAAGTGAATTGTAGTGCACGGAAAAACAAAAAGTTCCGCCATGAAAACATTGTAAATTGTTAACCTATGAAAGCAATGTGTTTTTGTAATATACATATGAAATTAAATTGAATTAAAATTTTTCTTCATAGGTTTCAGTCCTCGTGGTGGTGGCGGCGGTAGAGGAGGCGGAGGCGGTGGATTCGGTGGTCGCGGCGGCGGCGGCGGTGGACGTGGCGGTGGTGGAGGTCGTGGAGGCTTCGGAGGACGCGGTGGCGGTGGAGGTGGAGGACGTGGTGGCGGTGGAGGTCGTGGCGGCTTCGGTGGACGCGGTGGCGGTGGAGGCCGTGGTGGTGGTGGCCGCGGTGGTGGACGTGGCGCCGGTGGCCGTGGAGGCGGCCGTGGCGGTGGTGCTGGCGGCTTCAAAGGCGGCAAAACCGTCACCATTGAACCACATCGTCATGAAGGCGTGTTCATTGCGCGCGGCAAAGAAGATGCTCTGGTCACACGAAACTTTGTGCCCGGCTCCGAAGTCTACGGCGAGAAGCGAATTTCCGTTGAGGTAGGTAAACAAGGAGATATTCGAGCAGATACTTCATTCTGTCTGTGATGATGTTGTGCAGGGGTACAGAACATGGCATTATGTGGCCATGAGCACGCGCGGCGTCTGACCGCCTGTGTGCACTCCAGGTGCACGTGAAGCAGCTGCGGGCAGCGTCCACGTGTTGCTTAGAACTATAGCACTACTGAGACAGCTCGCACTCCAGCAAGAAGTTGATCCCAAAAGTTGGCCGATTTCTAATGTTTATCTAATCTTTATTTTGCAGACTGGCGGCGAAAAGATTGAGTATCGCGTGTGGAATCCCTTCCGGTCCAAGCTGGCCGCTGCCATTCTTGGCGGCGTTGAAAAAATACACATGCCACCTGGCTCCAAGGTGTTGTACCTGGGCGGCGCATCGGGCACAACGGTGTCGCACGTCTCGGACGTTGTCGGACCCGAGGGTCTGGTATATGCTGTCGAGTTCTCACATCGGTCGGGTCGCGATCTGATAAATGTGGCCAAGAAGCGCACCAACATTATACCCATCATTGAGGATGCTCGGCATCCGCACAAGTATCGTATGCTGGTCGGCATGGTGGACACCATCTTTGCGGATGTGGCGCAGCCAGATCAGGGCCGTATCGTGGCGCTGAATGCGCAACATTTCCTTAAGAACGGCGGTCACTTTGTCATCTCCATCAAGGCGTCCTGCATTGACTCGACGGCGCAACCCGAAGCCGTGTTTGCTGCCGAGGTGAAAAAGATGCAGGCGGACAAACTGAAGCCACAGGAACAGCTGACGCTGGAACCCTATGAACGTGATCATGCTGTTGTCGTGGGCGTTTACCGTCCACCGCCGAAGCAGTGAAGCGACGCAGCATGTGGTTAGGTCTTAGGCTATATACATAATACTTCTATTAATGCAAATAATTGTATTAAGTTTCTTTTTTTAATATACAAACAAACATCAAACAAAGCTTAGTTAAGATTATAAAATGATGAAAACTATTTTTTGTAACAGACGTACAAAATATAACAAAAAAAAAAAAAAACAAAACATGTTTTTAATAACAAATATATACATATGTGGATAAAAAATGAAATGAGTAAACATTGAAACAAGGAAAATAAAAAAAAATAAAATAACTATTTTAACAATAATAGCATATTCGCTGCGGACAGGATTCGAACCTGTGCGGGTAGAACCCAATGGATTTCAAGTCCATCTCCTTAACCACTCGGACACCGCAGCATATGTTGATCTTGGTGTCAAAATATGTATTTAAAAATAGACAGGATACAGCGCCATCTATGAATGCTAATTGAAAGTATTACCTAGCGCCATCTATTGCACGTATACTTTTGAGATACAATATACTGAACAGAATTGTTTGCAATTTGGCGGCGCTTGAATCGGAGCTGCGGTGTCCGAGTGGTTAAGGAGATGGACTTGAAATCCATTGGGTTCTACCCGCACAGGTTCGAATCCTGTCCGCAGCGAATATTTATTTTTTTTATTTTATTTTTTTTTTTATTTATTTCGACAATAAAAGAAACAATTGAGCTTGATTAGTTTTAATTAAATTACTTTATTTAGTGATGCTGGTGGACTCAAAAATAAACATATATCATTTTGCTTGACTGTCGAGCAGATACTAAACAAAGCCGTATATCGCTTAATTCTAAAAATTGTTTGCAGGCAAATTTTGGTATTTCTTTTTTTGATGATTCTGGCACACACACAAACACAGAGGGAACAAAACGTTTAAACTTTAATTCTTATCCACTAGATAAAATCATGAAATCGTCGAAATATTTTATGTTTCTGTTTTTCTTTTAGTTTTAGTTCTTTTTTTTTATCACCCAAATTGAGCGGCGAGACATGTTACAACTTGGCTCGCTTGGCCACGCCCACAGACTCGAGGACACCGCAGCTCTCCAAATGCTGGAAGAGCGTCTCCAAATACTCATCACGATGCTTGATCAAATGGGCCGCATGCTGTGAGCGTTGCCAGCACTTGAAAGTCACCTTTATGTTGGCGCGCTCCCAGTTCTCGCGCACAGCCTGATTGGAGGAAGGCGGGCCGATCGGATCATTCTCGGAGACAAAGAACAGCGCCGGTGCCTTGAGTAGCGTGGAGTGGAACATCTGGCTGGAGCGCATATAATGTATGGTGGCCTGGTTATGGAATGTCTTCAAATGGTACAGGGTATAGTTGCGCAGGGCGCTCTGCATGCGCTCGTTCTTTGGGAATATCGACTTGGGCACGCCCACTGGGATTTCGGTAATGTCCGCGGCACTGTCCCAGATCTGGCAAACGAACCGATCCAATATGCTGCTATATCGTTCCATATCACGCGACATTTGCAACATTATCTCGCCCATTTGATATGCACCCACCGAGAAGCCGTGCATTACAATCGGCGCATACGATTTATTGTTCTCCAGAAATTTTATCGTTTCAGCCGCGACCACCTGAAACAACAAATGGATATTGAGTTTATGGCATGGCATAACAGGTATATACTGCTACTACTGCTATATCTACCTGAGTACCCTTGGCCGGCCAGAGCAGCTGCCAGGGCGTAATGTGCACCACCATCACATCGAAGCCCATTTCCGTGTAGATTTGCGCATATTTCTTCAAATGCTTCTGCTTGGCCATCAGCCAGGCCATCATTAGCACCAGCGGATTTCCAGTGGGCTTCTTGAAGGCCAGCGTCTTGGGATCCACCTCGATGTTCACCTTGTTATTCGTATAGAGCGTCATATTTTTGGTAATATCCTTGGAGGACAAATACCGGCGGTTCTTCAACGGGGCCATGGCGCTCTGTGAAAGCGAAGACAGAAGATTAGTTTTACTCTCGTTCAAATAATATATATAATTTATTAATGAAATACTATTATTATTAAACACTCACAAAACTGAAAAAAACTTTTGCTTTTCAGATATTATTAATTTATTTTATATGCGGAAAATTAACCATTAGCATTTCATTGGAACTTGAAGGTATTTTTGAAAGCTCTATAAATGAAATTAGTTTTAAATTGCAGGAAAGGATCCAATTTATAAAATAAAAAAATTTATCAAAAATATTGCCAATTATAAGACTTTTAACATATTTTCTTTTCTGAGAAAATTAAGTGAAAAACCTTTAACGTTTCAATGTGAATTGAAACGGGTTTCGTTTCTTGCTATACAAAATTTCGGATAGGTCGAGTTGATGCTATCTGCGCGATTAGATAGGCTGGACATTGGCTGGCGGCGGAACGGTATCAGAATTGGCAACTGATTAGCTCTAACCGATTAGATACTACTAAAACCACAAAAAAAAAAAAAAAAAAAAAACAAAAAAAAAATTAAGTCTAGAGTTATTTGTATTCATGCCATGCAAATTAGCAAATGATATAAATAAGAATTTATAGCACTCCCCGGCGGAATTAGCGAGCACAGACATTTGACCTTCAATGTTTGCCAATAAAATAATAATAATGTGAGTAAATCAAGCAACGATTGGATTGATAAGATAAGGCTGATTAAACACATGTAAGTGTTTAGTTTGGGTTAGGCAGGGATTCCTAATCGGTTGATTAGACAACTTTGTATGTGATTTAGTTACCAGGAACTATTTATGGCACTTATTTCAAATGGATATTGAAACTGTTTCGGCGCTCCCTGGAGTAATTTGACTTGACTTTCAGTCACACGCGTTTGGAGAAGACTAAAATATTTTTATATATATATTTTTTAATATTCTGCATAGTATGGCTTAATCCAATCTATCGATAAGACTGTTGCAATTTAGATAAGCAGCATACAAAGTTGTTGTAGGTGGGAATTTAAACAGTTATCAGTCGTCTAATAGATTATACGTCTACCGACTTTTGAGCACAGGGTAAAAGTGGAGAAGAATATGAAGCAGTAGAAAACTCACACGTTTCAGACGCCTATAGATCTTACGTAGTATAATCAATAAGAGGAAAACTAGAACAATTCCAATTATGAATTCCATAATTAGAATTAGTGTATATCCAACACATGTATTTGCAGTTACAAAAGCTTTGGATCGACTGCCGTCTTAAACGAGCTTCAAACATGGTGGGCGAGCGTACACCCGGATTCCAATAGAAATCTGGAAAATGGCATATGTTTCGTGACTGCGCCCGTGAGTGTGTGTGTGTGTGTGCGTATGCTATTCGGGGGATCTGAATTGCCATTGCGGCGGATTGAATTACATTGCGGCATTGGAAGCGGACCCAATCCCCAACCCGCCCCACCCCCATTTGCGTGAGGGAGAGAGCGAGAGCACGACGATCGCTTGAGCTTGGGCCGAAAGCTTGACATTGAGCGCCATTATGATTTATCAGCGCAAAAGTCGCCCCAATTGAGTAAGTGCAAATGTCCGACGATAGAGGTCGCTTTGCATAGGTGCAGCCAAAAAGAAACTTAAGGGTTAAAGGTTGCCCAGTCAACCAAAGAGTCTATAATCATTTGTTGTTGAAGTCAAGCGGCAAATGGGTACGAACTAATTGCATATATTTAAGATTAATTATTTATTTGTTGTTATTCCTGTATATATATGTATTTATGTATGTTTGTTTGCGATTCGCCGGCAAATCATTCAAATGAAAAAGTTAAATCACTTCACGCCGGGAGCAAAGTGCACAAGATTATCATCACAGCTCATTGAGCGAGGCGGTGTAGCTTAACGTTCACGCTAATGATCGTAACGTAATGTATGTTATGTTGTGGCAGGTGCCACTAATGTTAAACCATGTCTGGAATGTAAGCATAATGTTATGTGCGCTGTGCAAAAATGTTGTGGCAGGCGCTGTTAACGTTAAAGCAAATGTGCTAATGGCAAACGCACTGCAAGCGATTTGAACTGTAATCATTGTGTTAGCGCGTCGTGAAATGTTGCGGAAGGTTCTGATAATGTTAAAGAATGCGACTACATTTACAGTACGTGGCTGGCGTATGGGAATGTAAACAATGAAACGTATTCGCTACGTCATGAATGTTATTGTGTTTGCTAATTGTACCGTTAGTTTTGTACTAGAATACAACTGCTAATGCTAATCAATAGCAGCGCACGAACTGCAAATTGTAAATTGAATTAAATGCACATAAATTAATGTTGATTGGCTAACAATTAAAGCAACGCGGAATCAAACCATTGTCCGATTTCACATACGCACATTTCTTACACATTAATATATGCCTAAAACCTTAAAAAATAAATCTATATAAACAAATTTGCATACTTAAATATATGTATGTATATATAATTAGCTTACATGACCCACCAGTTGCGTTTGCAGGCTTGAAAAATTGCGAGTGATCGGCTTTTGCATGCCCTGGCGGCAGTCGGCTAGCGGTCCCTGCAATAGGCCCTTGTCCTTGCCGGCGATGGGGAGTCCGCCGGAGATGCCAAAAAATCTATCCGCATAGACGTTCTCATACGGCACGCCGGATGCACAATTGTTCTGTGCTGTTAATTGTGGATGACATCAGGAGAGATACATACAATATACACTTTTGTATATAAATAAATATATATATATAATATAATCTTAGAGAATTTACCACCAAAGGAGAGGCCCACGGCAAGTGTTGCGGCCGTGCGGCCGGCGGCAAACGGTAGATTTATTGATTTTTTCGCTGCAGTTGCGTAAAATGCAGTGCGAAAGAAATGCGAAGCCATTGTTGCAACGTATTTTGTTTATAGAGAGAACGTGAGGAGCTTTGAAAAAAGAAAGGGCATTTGACAATAACAATTTTTAATTTCTTTATTTCTTTCTCGTTTTATCATTCTGCATGCATCTACGCACCCACACACCTACAGGCACACACAAGCAAGCTTACACACAAATTCACATAAAGCAGACGCACACTTAAGCAAAAATCGCTGCACAAAAAAATGAACTTTGGACCTGCCTGTCGGATGCAGACGAGTTTAATTTAAATTAAATTGATACATCTCTCTTTCTATATATATTCATATTAATATATATATATGCTTGTACGATATCTTGGATACGTATGCGTGTGAGTGCGTATGTTTGTGCGAATGATAGATGCTCTGTAGAGTTTAATGAAGAATAATATAGCACAACTGAAGACTACTTACGCGTTTCAATCGTTTCGGCCAACACTTGCACAATTGTTTACCTTCCCCCGAATGCACACAGAACTTGTCTGGCAACTTAAACAAAAATGAATTGCGCCGCCCGAGTGCGTCTTTGTTGTTCGAAAACAACAAACACTGTGTGCCTCCAATGCGCAGTACGAGAATACCAAAATGATGGCTTATCGATATGTACGGCAAACATGTAATCGATCGTGTACCACATTTGTTGGTACATTCAAATAACGGTAGTATTTTAATGCTGTGCTAATGTATTTCTAGTTAAATAATTTAACATGGTTCAACATTTCTGCGATATGTTTGAAGTTAACTCATAAAATCTTATATGGAACTATTTGTATTATTATTTATTTATTTACTGCAGCTTATTGTCCTTAGCACTAATTATAATTAGGTAAATACCTTTACTGCAATTAAGTTCTGAGATGTATATGGCGAAATATGCTAATAACTTAAGCCATCCAATTACGATATAAATTATCTAGTGTCATTCCGTTATAAAGCTTAGGATTAATCGATAGTTTATATTTATCGCAAACTCATAGCTGCATTATTTAAATACTCGTAGCGTTTTTGAACTTATTGTAATTTGATAACTGCAATTAGATGGAGCAAAGATGTCCTGGCCCTGCAAATTGGCAGTTGCACTGCAACATTTTAGTGCCAGCCTACCCGTGCCTACTGTCACAGCCAACAGCAGCAGCAGCAGCAGTTGCACCAACGCCTGCACCTGTAAATGCAAATGCTGTAGTGGTCTTATCCAGAAATACGTAAATTTTGACGAGGAGGCAACTTCTACCGGTGGTCCAGTGCAGAAGATGGTGCGCTTCAGCACTGCGGACATGATGCGTCTTCTGCGCATCGCTCAATCCTGTGAAAATTTTTGGAGCAATCAGTACTATAAAGTGGATTTGCTATCGGATTACAAAGCGTTGGGCGCTGCTTTTGGAGCGCAAGCAAACACCGTGAATGTTGCACAATTAGAGCAGATCATGGACACCATAACGTCAGGCTATCGTCGCGCCCTGGCCAAACTCAGCGACAGGGAGTCGCGCACTGCCCTAAGGCCCACGGCAGCTGCTCCTTCTTTTCCGGGATTGCGCTGCGGCTGCGAGGATTGCGCGCAATTGCCCTGGTGCAGACTGCAGCAGCTGGAGGCACATCAATGGCAGCACAAATCTCAAGATAATTGGCATTGTCGCTTATGCTATCGACGCTACTTTCTGCAGCACACGCTGCTCTCGCATAGGAGCAGAAGAGTGAAGCGAGGCGAGGCGGGCACATTGTTGGAGAACGAGTCGTATAAGCTAATGCTACTGGAGCAGCGCCAACGAGAAGTGTCAGAGAATCAGGAGCAGTCTGTTTTGCATGTTCCCATGCTTAACGACAACCAATCGGATTTTAAATTGGAAATGAATGCACAATTGCTGAGGTTGTCTCGCAAGCGACTCTCTCGCACTCTCGCCGCCTGCCCACAATGCAACCGAAACTACCTACACAGCTACAGTCATCAGCTGCACATAAGGAAACACCATGTAACGCCTGACTCCAGCCGGCGTTGGTACTGCTTCAGTTGCACTCGCAGCTTTCTCAGTCGTCGCATTTACTTGCAGCATCTGCGGCGGGTTCGCGTTGCGTGTCGCCTGCGCCTGCGTAGATTCAAGTGCTCCAGCTGCAGGTGGCGCTTCCAGCTGGAGCGTTCGCTGCGTGCGCATGTGGCTGTGGCACATATACGCAGCTTCAGTTGTCTCATCTGCAAACTGCCCTCGCAGAGTCGCTGCTGTGACAAGCACAGCCCGGAAGAGGCCCGGGCGGCGAATTGTGCGCGGATGCAAAGGCGTCGACTGGAGCTGGGACTTTCACCACAACCCGATCCCAAGGCACCGACTAAAGTGGCTTGTGACATGTGTGAAAGGGAATTCCAGAACAGTTTCCTGCTCAATATCCATGTCAAGCGGATTCATCTCAAGCAGAAGGACTTCATCTGCGAGACATGCGGCAGGGGCTTCTACTGCAAAAAGGAGGTCTACGAGCACGTTAGGAAGGTCCACCTGATGCATGATTCTGTTTACTGTGAGCCCTGCGGCGTCACCATCAAGGAGAAGAGCAACTATATGCGCCACTGCGACAGCATACGGCACGTCGAGATGCTCGCCAAGCTGGCCAGGCTGCAAGGCGAATTGCCCGCCGATGTGCCGCTCCAAAAGCATGTGCCCAAGGGCCCGCTGCATCACTGTGAGTCCTGCGATCGAACCATCAAGGGCCATGCCGCATTTAGAAATCATTGCGAAACCAAATTCCATAAAAGAAATTTGGAAAGGAAACAAGAGAAAGTTGAGAGCTTGAATGAGGCTTAGCTTATAGTATTTTTATGATCAGGAAATATATATTTGTTATATACGTGAGCCAAAGTAAAAAATGTTCTATATTATTATCTATACCCTTGTTATATCTTATTTGAATTTACTACTCAAAATACATCGTAATAATATTTAAATTATTTTTGTTATTAAATATGTATATTTAACTTTATTGCTTAATAGGAAATAAAACAAAACATTTTTAGGACTAACTATTGTGCCAGCTACTGCGCCAATTTGGCATCCAATTGAGCGATGTCGACGCCCAGTTCACGCAGACGCTGCTCCTGCTCCTTGGTGTCTAGGCCATGCTCTTTGTTGTATCTATAGTTGACGGTGAGCTGCACCTCTTCCAAACCACTGACATGATCATAGAGATTGCCCTCTAGACGCAGATCAATGTCGCTCTCTTCACGTAGACAGCAAAAGTAGATTAAGAATATGGCTAAGCTGGCAGAGATGACGTAAGGCTGATACCACAGGGATTCATCGCTGCCACCGCTGCGGGTGTCACGTGCACGCCAGGTCGCCGCTTGGCTGCCAAAGAACTTAATGGGATCGTTGCTAATTCTCAGTTCCTCGTCCTTGGAGCTAATACTGCTGCTACTGCCAGTTGGCACCTTTTGAGCGTAGCCACGCATGCCTGCAGCAGGCACAAGGGACCTATAATATATTTTATATTGACTTACGATGTTAAATGACTTAGTTTTATATTAATATACCTAACTAGACGAGTTTTTGTCAACAATCGCAGCATCTTGATGGCAACTAACGAAATGTCATAACAATTTAAACAGCTGTTTGCCGGCCACCCGTTATCGAAACTTATCGATATTTTACATAAACGTTTTTACGCCGGCAAATAATTAGGGATGTGCGATACATGGAATATCCATATCGCATTCACCCGCACACGTGTTGTGTTGAGTGTAAATTGTAAACACGCGCATGAAAATGGGCGCAACTAAAAATTTGGATCTTATCGGCACCATTGAAGATGATGCCGAGGTTGAAAATCTATCCGAAGATTCGGATGCTGAAGTAGAAGTAAGTATTTAGTTGGAAAAGTGACTCCACAGGTGTTAATCTACCTCTTACTCGGCAGTATCAACCGACCAAGCTACGGCATAAAAAGGTGACCGAATTCGAGAAGGGCTTTGAGTTCGTTTCGTCGGTAAAGGAATATAATCAGGACACTTGGGATGATCTGATGAAATATGTGAAGCGCAAGGCGCGCACAAAGACAGACGATAAGATCGCCGTTCGTCTGCAGAAGCGAGGCGGCGCCGAGGCTGTGGCCGCCGAGCAGAGCGATGAGGAGATTGCGCTATCCGAGGATGAGCTGAAGCATGATAATTTGCGACTTCGTGAGAAGAAGCAGAGTAAGAACAAGAAGAAGAAATCAGCGGTGGATGCGGAGGAGGAGGAAGAAGGCGAGAAAATGCAATTCGATGATACTGTGGAGTCCAATGAGACGATTACATCGTTCTATCAAATGAATCTATCGCGACCGCTGATGCGCGCCATCGGTGTGCTGGGCTACATCTATCCCACGCCCATTCAAGCCTCCACCATACCCGTGGCACTGCTGGGCCGCGACATTTGCGGCTGCGCGGCCACCGGCACAGGCAAAACGGCCGCCTATATGCTGCCCACCGTGGAGCGTCTGCTCTACCGGCCGCTCAACAACAAGGCCATCACACGCGTTCTGGTGCTGGTGCCCACGCGTGAGCTGGGCGCCCAAGTCTACCAGGTGACCAAACAGCTCTGCCAGTTCACCAGCATTGAAGTGGGCCTGGCCATCGGCGGTCTGGATGTTAAGGCCCAGGAGACTGTGCTGCGTCAGAATCCAGATATTGTAATTGCCACACCGGGTCGTCTGATCGATCACATCAAGAATACGCCAAGTTTCACGTTGGATTCCATTGAGGTGAGCATCATGAAAGGGAGGTAAAGAGGTAGATGATATGGTATATAGAGATAAAGATGATGAATTACGATCCTTGCGCTCCGAGCTCTTCGGAGCCATGCGGATAAGATATTGGTACTTGTGACTGCGCTGCAGTTGCAAGCTGATTGAAAGTGATTAGAAATTAGGAAGCTTCGCAATAAAACAGGAATTTAAATGTGGAAATATATCTCCGTTCCAGGTGCTCATTCTGGATGAAGCCGATCGCATGCTTGACGAGTATTTTGCGGAGCAAATGAAGGAGATTATCAATTCCTGCTGCAAGACGCGTCAGACGATGCTCTTCTCGGCCACGATGAGTGAGCAGGTCAAGGATCTGGCCGCCGTCTCGCTGGACAAGCCCGTCAAGGTCTTCGTCAACAACAATCAACAGGTTGCGTTCAATTTGAGGCAGGAGTTTATACGCATACGCGAGGACAAGGAGGGCGATCGCGAGCCCATCTTGGCCAGCTTGATTTGTCGCACCTTTCACGATCATTGCATGGTCTTTGTGCAGACCAAGAAGCAGGCGCATCGGCTGCACATACTCCTCGGACTGCTGGGCGTGCGAGCCGGCGAGCTCCATGGCAATTTGACGCAGCAGCAGCGTCTGGAATCGCTTAAGAAGTTTAAAGAGGAACAAATTGATGTGCTCATTGCCACCGATGTGGCGGCACGTGGTCTGGACATTGTGGGCGTCAAGACAGTCATCAACTTTGTGATGCCCATCACCACGGAGCACTACATCCATCGAGTGGGTCGTACGGCGCGTGCCGGGCGGGCAGGTATCTCTGTATCGCTAGCTGGAGAGAAGGAGCGCAAGATTGTTAAGGACATTATCAAGAATGCCGAGAGTACCGTGAAGAATCGCATAATACCACCAGAGATTATTGAGAAGTATCGTAACAAGCTGACGGCGCTGGAACCCGAAATACGTAAGATTAAATTTCCAATGACAAATCAAAGATTTATTAAGTTTCTCTTTTAATTCTCTGCAGAGAACATACTGGATGAGGAGCAGGCGGAACGTCAGCTGGCCAAAACTGAACAGCAGCTGTCCAAAACGGAACGCAAGTTGCTGGGACAGCCGAACGAGAGGCGCACCTGGTTCCAGACCAAACAACAGCGAGAGAATGAAAAAGCTCGTCTAGCTCTCACAAACGATGACGAGGCGCCACCAGCAACAGCAGGCGGATCTAAAGGAGGTAAAGGCAAGACAGCAGGCAAACGTAAACGGCCAGAATACGGCGGAGATGGCGAGGATGGTCCGCCTGTTAAAGAGCTGGAGGCCAAGCGGAAAAAGAAGAAGAAGGAGGAGCCCAAAAAGAAGACGCCTGAACAGATGGCCAAGGAGCGCGCTATGAGGGAAATCGAAAAGGTTTCGCTGGTGCGCGCCAAAATGGCCAAGTTACGGAAACGACCTGGCAAACTGGGTGCAGCCACCGAGACCAGCAAATATGCCAGTCCAGCCGGAGGCAAACCCAAGCGACGAGGTGTACAATCCGCCTTTACCAATGATTTAACTGATGTCAGTCGGGGCGGCGCACTTCGTTTAAGGTTAGTGCAATCTGATAATCATAGAAGCTTTTAATACTTAACTACAATTTTTCTCCATTTTAAAACAGATCCGAGGCCAACCGACACAAGAAGATGACGAAAATTGCTGCCAAGAAGAAAACGAGCAACGTCAAACTAACAAATAAGGCGGGTAAAAATAAATTCAACAAGGGCAAGAATTTTGGTGGGCCGCGATTTGCCAAAAAGGGCAACAAGAAATGATCATATGTGTAAAATATGCTACTATTAATAAAATAATGAATATTTTGAAATTATGCGCTTAATTCAAATGGACGAAAAACTAAATCGAGAGAAGAAATAATCTACTTTAAAAAGATTTGAGAACATTTGAAAATTAAGCGTTGAATTGTAATGGACAATAATGTTGATATTGATATCGATATTTAATTTAAATAAGCTAAGCTCCACTGGTGGCTTCACAGTGTGACCAGCTCTGGTCTTGGAAAAACGCGAAATTCTCATTTTCACCATTGGCCACATTACGTTTCAAGCTTTGCCATTTTGTTTAGTTCTTTGCTTTTCGCAACGCAATTTTTTAATAGTTTTATTTGGAATGCTCTGAGAAAGTTGCATTGGACGCGTTTGATTAAAGAAACAAAATGACCGAAAAACTTTCTTATGGCCCTCCAGTAGACTCGGATGACTCCGATTGCAGCAGCTATGATGGCTTCTACTTTTCCGAACCTGTAAGCAAATGCTTTTTCTGTTGGCTTCGGCATATTTAGTCTAACGTAAACAAACTTCTGTTTAGCTGAAACGAGAGAAACGTGCTCCATGCGTGCAGCCACAACAACTGCTGTATGAAGCACTAATGGAGGGAAACTTACAACTTGTGCACGAACACATCGATGCGCTCAAGTTTCCTGTGGATGGCATCTTGACTGGGGGACTCACAATGCTGATGAATGCCTGTCGTGAGGGTCACAATGAGGTGGCCGCGTACCTAGTTAACGAGCTCGGAGCGAGTGTTAATAAGCTAGTGGACTCCATGTCGCCGCTCATGTTTGCCTGCGACTGTCATGCAAATGATGCGCATGTGGCCGAGCGGTTGGTGCGTCTGCTGCTCAGCAAAGGCGCCGTCATCAATGTGTCCGATAAGTATGGCATCACTCCATTCATGCTCGCTTGTCGCCGGGGCTACACCAATGTTGTGCGCCTGCTCATCGGCGAGGTCAGCTTCGATGCCATAGACAATCAAGGCTGTACGCCCATTTTTCATGCCATTGAGAATAACCACAGAGATATAGTGAAAATTCTGGTGGATGCTGGTGTCAATGCCAATCTGGCTAACAACAAGGGCTATACACCAAAACAGGTAGCCGAATTCCATGGCTTCTATGATCTGCTGGAGTTGCTGCCGCCTGATCCGGCCGCCGAGTACATAGTGCCAAGCAATTATATCTGCTACAACACGCTGCGCGATCATGTGCCTCGCATTTTTCTGAAAACCGACTGCCCGGAGTATTTTCAGGAGCTGGCCAGCATATTGAGGACTCTGGAAATGTCAAATATGCTGGAGCATTTTGCTAAAGCACGCATTTCACTCGCCGAGTTCCTCAATATGGACGATATGAAATTGCGCGATATTGGCATTAAATTTCCCATCTATCGGAACAAGATCTTAAAGGGCATACTAGAGTGAGTGTTAAGTGATCTGCTGGTAGCTGTATTTCTCTTAATTTTACATTTCTATTATTTCATTTTTAGCTTTCATTTACATCACTGGTCGAGAAAATCAATAGCGCGAGTTAAGAAGGACGGCATGGATAAGTAAATAAAGAAGATTGCCAAAGTTATAAAGTGATTGATTATATTATAATATATCATTGCAGCTTCTATGAAATCCTCATGATCACCGCCAATCATTTACAGCATTTGGTGATCATACAAGCCTCGTTAAGGTACGTCATGCAAAATCAGTTAAATGGAAAACTTGGTCAGCCATCAGAGATGCAGCTGGCCAGCTTGCAGAGCAATTTAAATGCATATCGCGGAATTATAGACGAACTGACTAAGACGGTTAAATATGTGAGTTAGTTGCTAGTTGATAAGAAATAATGATTTTATCTAATAACTTTATTTTACAGCTTGGCTCGTTCAGCCCACCGCAAAATCTACTGTACATTGACTACAACGAAATTCTTGCAGAGCGCAAGCGACGCAAGGTGCGAAGTGTTTTCAAGTACACGACAATAGTTTTGGGCATTTCTGTATTTATTTGCTTCAAATGCAAATGGTTTTTTAAGCTTTAGCCAACGAACGACAATATGCTATTAGTAAACAGGAATTTCCGTTAATGTTTAAATAGTACAATGCAGTACAAATAATCATATGTTAATAATTTCGATAATTCTCGAATCAAAATAGTTGTAGTTTCAAATGCTTTATGAATTGTTATTTGAAGTTTATGTTTAATGAAAAGTGTTAACGAATTTGTTAATTAAAAGTAAAAACGAAAAACTTAAAAAGCCAACTAATTTTTCCAATTATCTAAAAAATACCAAATATGTACGATATTATCGATAAATTTATATTGCAGCTGCTGCACATCGCTAGTTTGTTTACAATGTACCTACATTTGGCGCCATGCTGGAGCCTGGAATCATAAAAAAATTAGACGAGGTGGTTGTCAATCGCATAGCCGCTGGGGAAATTATCCAACGTCCAGCCAATGCACTGAAGGAGTTGTTGGAAAACAGCCTAGATGCCAAATCAAGCCATATTCAAGTAAACGTAAAGTCCGGTGGCCTGAAGCTGCTGCAAATCCAGGACAATGGCACTGGCATACGCAAAGAGGATTTGTCCATCGTCTGCGAACGTTTTACCACTTCGAAGCTGAGCAAGTTTGAGGATCTAACTGAAATAGCCACATTCGGTTTCCGGGGCGAAGCGCTCGCCAGCATCAGTCATGTCGCCCACCTGAGCATTCAAACCAAGACAGCAAGCGAGCGTTGCGGCTACAAGGCCACCTATGCGGATGGCAAGCTACTTGCCCCGCCAAAACCCTGTGCCGGCAATCAAGGCACTATCATTACCATTGAGGACTTATTCTATACAATGCCACAGCGTCGGCAGGCGCTCAAATCCCCTGCAGAGGAATTCCAAAAGATCTCCGATGTGCTAGCCAAGTATGCCGTCCACAATCCACAGGTGGGTTTCGTGTTGCGCAAGCAAGGCGAACAACCAAGCTTGAAAACGCAAGCGTGCAGCTCGCGGACAGAGAATATACGGGGTATCTATGGCGCTGCCGTTGCCAAGGAGCTGATGGAGTTCAGTCACAAGGATGAGATGTTCAAGTTCGAGCTGGAGTGTCTGCTCACCCAGGTGAATTATTCAGCCAAGAAGTCAACGCTACTCCTGTTCATCAATCATCGACTGGTTGAGTCCTCAGGTAATTGGGTAGCCATAAGATCTTCCTTCCTTTACTAATCCTCTCGAGTTTATAGCTCTTAAAACTGCTTTGGATACTGTTTATGCAACGTATTTGCCACGCGGTCAGCATCCGTTTGTCTACATGAGCCTTATGCTGCCGCCCCAAAATCTGGACGTCAATGTCCATCCTACCAAGCACGAGGTGCACTTTCTCTACCAGGACGAGATCATTGAGCGCATCAAGCAGCAAGTAGAGGCAAAGCTGCTGGGTAGCAATGCCACGCGGAGCTTTTACAAGCAGCTCAAGCTGCCGGGCACTGTGGATCTGGAGGCAACCCAAACGCTGGACAAGACGCAGCGCATCTACGAAAAGGATATGGTGCGCACCGATGCCACCGAACAGAAGTTGGAAAAGTTCTTCAAAGCGCTGGAAAAAACTGATTCTGGACTATCCTCCAGCTCTGGCAATGAGACGCTGTCTCAGGAGGAGAGCTTCCGGGTGACGGCCGCGCGCAAATCCAAGGAGGTGCGCCTCACCAGCGTTCTGAACATGCAGCAGAGCGTGGAGCGCCAGTGCCAGGTATCATTGCGCAGTATCTTCAAACAGCTGGTCTACGTGGGCTGTGTGGACGAGCGGCACGCGCTCTTCCAGCACGAGACGCGCCTCTACATGTGCGACACGTTTGCCCTGAGCGAGGAGCTCTATTACCAGCGCTTGATCTACGAGTTCCAGAACTGTCCAGAGGTGCGTGTGGTGCCGCCATTGTCGCTGCAGCAGCTGTTGCTCATTGCGCTGGACAGCCGCGCCGCCGGCTGGGTGCCCGAGGATGGGGATAAAACGGAGCTGGCGGACAATGCTGTGGCCATCCTCCAGGAAATGGCACCGCTAATGCGCGAATATTTCTCGCTGCGCATCTCGGAGCAGGGCTGCTTGGAGTCCTTGCCAGCACTGCTGCCCCAACATGTGCCCAGTCGCGCCCAGTTGCCCGTCTATCTGCTGCGCCTGGCCACCGAGGTGGAATGGTCAGAGGAGACGCAGTGCTTCGAGACGTTTTGCCGAGAGACCGCGCGCTATTATGCCCAGCTGGACTGGCAGGACGATGGCGACATGCGCAGCCAGCACTGGTATATGGAGCATGTTCTATTCCCAGGTTTCAAGAAGTATCTGCTGCCGCCCGCACGTCTCAAGAAGCATCTCTACGAGCTGACCAGCCTGCCCACCTTGTACAAGGTCTTTGAACGTTGTTAAGTTTTTGGATACTTCTTAATGGGAAGTTTATAAATCAAAATTATGTTACAAATATAATATTTTAATTTTAAACTTAAATTTATTGCTTTCATGAAGGGGGAAATTTGCATAGCACGAGCTTATTTATAATGGAAAGTCAGGTATAACGGTTCAATTATTGTTTAAATTTTTTCGTTTGGTATCATTTAAATTTTTCATAATTTTTTTCCATTTGTTTATATTGTTTATTCTATTGCTACTTCAATTTAAATTTGTGTTTAATTTTCTTAGCTTTAATTTTTGTTTCAATCAATGATAATTCAAGCTCAAATTTATTTTTGCTTAATTTTTATTTAACTCATTTTTTTGGATTTTACTTTTATATTTTTTTTTGTATTTTTCATTTGCATCTTCAACAATAATAAACATTTAATTCAATGAAAACAGATCCTAACTTGGTAAGCTCAACCAGCCCTGCAATATGAATGTGTGTATCCGTGTGCACCTCATGGTGTATATGTGTAAGTTAGTGTAGGTATGTGAGCGAATTTGGATGGGCCTAACTGTATGTGTATGCGTGTAGTCGACGTGTATGTGTAATGTTGTATTTGCCGGTTTATATGTAATATATATATGTATGTGTATATATATATTTATATGTATACCTTTATCCACATATTCTGCAGCAAGCTTAGTTCTTGTTCAATTCGTCCAGTGTAAAACACAACCAAAAACTACTTAAACCTAATGGGCGAAGCCGAAAAGTAAGAATTAGCCACTGGGAAAACGATATCCAAGGCGGCCGCAAGTATTGTCGCCTTGTGTACGTTTTCCGTTTGAAAAAAAAAAAACAAACAAACAAACACAGAAATAACAAGAACAAAAGACAACAACAAAAGAAAAAAAAAACACGAAAACAAAAACTAAGGAACCCCTAACATTTCAGATAGTAGGTCAGCTCTGGCTGCCGGAAGCGTGTGACCCTCTCTGCATTATCAACGTGTAACTTCAGTAGCTTCATGATCTCCGTGTCGTATTCCTTGGGCGTCTGCTTGACGCCCGTTGCCCAATAATAAATGTCCCAATCGTTGCTGACTCCATTGATGAGATCGTCGTAGAGCGCTGTCTGCTCCGCATTGAAATCCTTTAGATATTTGTGCGCAAATGTGCTCAGGAGCAGATCGTTCTCGAGCATTCCACGTTTGCGTGATTGATACATCAAACTGTTATAAAATGCAGTCGTTTAGCATCGGTCAGTTAACTTAATATAACACTTACCGTTGCTTGCGCGTCTCTAAAGGCTCATCGGGTCGCTTGGGATACTCGGGCAACGGCAAATCGGGATCTTCGAAGTCCACAATGACGTCATCTTTTGTACTGGTTGATTCGGAGGAGACACGTCGCCGGCTGAACAGCGCAGAGCGGACCACAAGATGACGACCGCGCTGTTGCCAAAAATAAATGTCAACAAAAAAATACAAATGCAAATACCAATTATGCAATCGAAGTGCAGTTTTATTTTTTTTAATGTACTCACAAACCACTGACTCAACATTATCCAACAAACAAATTTTTAAAATTATTTTTCGAAAAATTAAATCACGAACAATTTGGATGTTTGTTGTTTATGGCAACGAATTTCAAAACCGAATGCTATTAAATTGTTTATGCTGCAGGTATAAACTTGATTTTGGCGCCGCTTGCTCAGGATTTTACAATATAACAGGGCTGAGCACATAGTCTCAAATACCAGGGCTACGTTAACCCTTTGCATGCAATAGGTGGCTGTTAGTGATGACAAAAATGTGGGACAGCTGTAGATATCACATATCGATATACAACTTTGTGAATATTTTAAAATTTATTTAAATAATGGTAAAAGGTGCTGTATGCTAAGGAATATTCATTAATATAACTATTAAAAATAATTAATTTCATTGGCAACACATAATTTTCTTTATTCGTGCGCGATTTACTGCTAATTGAATTCGTAAAGCTATGACGTCACGGATTCTCGCAGCGATTGCTCTCAGTAAGTGCTCACTGAGAGAGTTACCTTTTGAATTGCTTACTAAATGAATGCTGTGTTTTTCCTTCAGTCTTCTTACGGTTTTCTGTGCGTGTGGTTCGGAGTGTCGCGCGGTTTTTCGTTCTGAACGCCGACGCAAATATACATAAATATACATACATATGGCAAAATAAATGAAAATTATGTGAAAAATAAATATCGTTATGTATGTACAGGCAACGCAGTGTTTACAATTTGCTTGAGCCTTGTGCCTAATTCATAGTTAGCGTGTATTGGCGTTAAGTGTATTATTTGTGTATGCGTGTGTTTGCGTACATGTGCGTATGTATGCGCGTATTTGTTATTCGCGCGGCAAAATAGTAATAATAAAAAACAAAGACAAAACGAGTAAAAAGTAAACAAAAAATATCGCTGCCACAATTTGCGGCACAAAAATGCTGAATATATAAACAAAACAAAGAACATTTTAAGCAATAGCTGCTTTACGCGAGTGCGTTGCGTGTGTGTGTGAGTGAGTGCGCGCTTTGTTTTTGTCTTTATTTTACGAGTAAAGCAACAGCAGCAAAAACACCAGAAACAACAACAGTAACAGCAGTCGCCGCAGCAGCAGGCAGCGCAGTAGCGGCAAAATGCCGGCGACAGCGAATTTGTCGTCGTTGTTGTTGTTGCTGTTTTGCGTCGTCGTCGTCGTTGCCGCCGTTGCTGGCAGCAAATCGAAGCAGCAGGAACAGCAACAGGAGTCCGGCTCCACAGCAGCAAAAACAAAAACACTGAGTCCCTTGACTGAGAAAGGTAAGCCTTAATTTGTTGTTAATCTCAGCTGCGGTGCATTAACCCGACAGCAGTGACGTCGACGTCACCGTTGCCGTCGCCGTCGCCGTCGCCTGGCGTCGCTCGAGTAAACATTTGAATGCGCTCTCGCTTACGCTCGACTGTTGTTTGGGTCTCCTTCTCGTTCTTTCGCTCTTCGTTTATGCCAAAAATAACAAACAGAGCGCTGCGCCTGGCGCTGCCTCCGCGCGCGCCTTTTCACTTTTGTTATGCAAATTCTTGTTCCTCGTTTTTTAAAAATAGCACAAACAAAAAATAGAAAACAATTTGTTTTGTTATTTTGCTGGATTTGCTTGGAATTTTATTACGGCAGCAAGTGAAATGTGGCGAACACGAAATTTTTGCAAGACAAAACAATACAAGCTGCTGCAACCGATTTAACCCATTGTTGGCCCGTCCTCTGGCCGCTCCCGCTCTAGCTTCAATTCCTGCAGCGACTGTCAACGGCTGCATTCGGCCATAAACAATTCTATGCGCTGCTCGTATGCCAACGAATCGACAACAAATAAATTTTAATAAATGTGCAATTAAGAAATACATCCATAGGCAACAATATCTATGTGTGTGTGTGTATGTGTGTCCGTATGCATAAATATGTGGAGCGCAATTTCTTGAATGTGGCGACCTCTGGCGAATTGTGGCCGCATTATGCATTCCCATGTTCTAGAACGTCAAAGGCATAAGCAGAGAAGAAGAGGAAGAGACAAAGGCAGCGCTGCTTGGGAGCAGGGAATAAATCAACTAAAAGTCAAGATCATTCGTTAAATTAGATGAGAGAAACATATATGAATATACATCTGTATGTACATCTGTATGTATATTATAAATTAAAGTAAGCATTTCCTCATTTGGTGGCGTTAATACAGATGACATGCACACATACATATTTACTTAGATACATGTATGTATGTATTTATATACGTTTCTTGTCTGTGCACTTAAAGCGGAGACGAATCAATCAAAATGTTCTTTAGGCAACGGCGACAAACGACGTCAACGAGTCCAACTCAAGCATTTTTAGCTAGACATTCAATTAACGATATGAAGATTAAGTCAGGAAGAACAAGAAAACAATCAGGTTGGGTGTGTCGTATTTTAAAATTGGGGTTTTTGTACTTAAGAATGATTACTGAAGCTAATAATAAATATAAATACATAAATATAAAGTAAGCAATTTATATTTTATTTACTTATTATTATATTTGTTGCTAATAAAATTTAAAAATACATTAAAAATAAATAATAAAGATGATTTTAAACTTAATTAACTAGAAAGAAAATAAAAAAATAATAATAAATAAAAGTAATAATAAAATAAATTAAGAGTACCATAGATAAAATAAAAATGTTGAATAAAATTTTAAAAAATTTTATCTAAAAAAATATTAATATTATAAAATACAAAACCAAAGATGAATAATTTATAAATTTTTTTTTTAATTCAACAGAATTGAAGCTTTACGCATTATATACTTTTTGAGAATTCACCAGAAATTTCTAAAATTGTTTTACTTCTTGGAACTTTGTAAAAAAGCCAAACAAAAATTTATAATAATTTCTTAATTGAATAAAATATAGAAATTAAAATTGTCAAGCCATAAAAAGAACTTAAGCTGAGCATTTTCTATTGCGAAGGCCAAGACTTACAAAATTCAACAGAATTGAGGCTTTAAGCATTATAAGCTTTATCTTAATTATCTAGAAATTTCCTAACCCTTTTTAAAAAGTTTAACTTCTTGAAGTAGCTTAACCCTTTTTAATGCTGTTTATTTCCAATGAATAACACAAAAAATATCAAAAATTTTGTTGGCTTAAACTTGACTTTTTTATATGCTCAGCCCGTTTAGGCTTTAAAACCCTTTGGGTTTCTTTCTGGTCCAATTGTGTGGCTCATTGCGCTCCTGCACACACTTGCCTTCAGCTCGATTCTGTCTTTTACTTTGCTTAACTGTGCGCACTCCTCCCGGCCCAAACACGTCCCTTTTTCGGCTGGCCTGGAACAAACTGTAAACAAGCGGCTGCGGCACAAGGACAATTTGTGCGCTGTGTTAAAATTATGAAGGCCCGTGTGAAGTGGGCCAGAGTAAAACGATGCCGCAAGCGTGCGACTGGGAGTATGGGCAAACAAAGGGCAAAACGTTCTCAGTCTCTCTCTCTCTCTCTCTCTCTCTCACTTACACACACACTCTTTCTCTGTCTCACGCTCACACCACGTCCAGCAGGACAAGTCGATGCAACCCCAGAGCTGCGGCAGCTGTTGGGTCCATTGCCCTTGCCAAGCCCCGTGCATTGCGCGCGGGCGGAAATATTGCGGAAACCGTTTATCATGTCGCCAATGGCTGCGTTTTCATAATTGCTGCAAACGCGACAAAACGGCGCAGCTACGGCGAGCAGTCAGCCAATTAGTTTATGCCTACAAAGAGAAATATATACGTATGTATATATACATATATAGTTAAGTATATTGAAAATGTAAGTCACATTTGTCCAGATCGAGTTTAACGTACCGATTTCCTATTTTTTATATTTATTTTTTATTTTCTGTTTGTTTGTTTGTTTATTTGCTCTGGCGCTGTGAGCGCAAGTTCAAGAGCAAGCGATAACCTGTGCACAGCCGATTAAGTAACAACAAAAACAACAACAATACGAGCAACACAAATTACAACGGCAACAAACAAGTCAACGCACACACGCGCACACACATGCATAAGTCACACCTGCTTAAGGCCGAGCAAACAAGCCTAAAAAAATCAACGTTAAACCGAGCGAGCCACTGAGCGAATGAAACAAAAATACAAAGAGTAATCAAGACAGCGAGAGAGAGAGAGAGAGAGGGAGAGAAGAGAGTTGAAGTGAGAGGCAGACAGGGAGAGGCTCAGCCTTTGCTTCTGCAAACAAACAATGTAAAGAAAAAGAAAAAAAATACATAATACCAAACAACTGGACAAGCCGGCCGGCTTTAAGTCTTGAGCCACAACAGCAAAACTTAGACGCAAAAGAGATAGAAAACGACGCAGCTTGAATGCCCTACTAGATGCAGGGAAAAGCTGACAAAGAAAATTCAGAAATTACCTAATATTAATTAAATATTTTTCTTAAAATTTTAAGTATACTGTTTAAAAAATAATTTAAACACTATTCAGAAATTACATAATCTTTATAAAATATATTTCTTTAATTATTTTAGTTACTTAAGAAAATTGCACAACTAAAATTGCATTTTTTCGGTATATTAATAATAATTTATAAATCGGTATATAATTATAGTTAAATTATTTATTTATTTATTTTTTTTTTTATTAAATATGAATATAGTTTCTTCTTAAAGGCATTTAGCTTTATAGCTCCAATAAGTTAATTTCTGACTAAATGAGCCTCAAGAAATCCAAGCTTTATTTCAATTTTTTCATTTTCTATAACAAGATTCCCCTTAGAATTTATTATTAAAAATTTTAAAGCAATAATATACATATGCATATGGATTTTTTTTGGCTTCAGCTTTACAGAAACACTAAAAATAAAAAAAAAAGTTTAAACACTTAAAAGAATTCACTTCTGTGGAAGAAACTAAACCGAAACTAAAATTTAACTGAATGCATTGAAATAAATATAAATTTTTTAGGGGAAACCTTGCATTGCCCTCAAATCAAACTCGGAAAACTAAATATTTAGCAGAACATTCGAATTTTACATTTACATAACTGCCCAAATTGACGTCATAGTAGTAACGCCCCATTTCAGCTGAATATTTAGTAGAGTGGTTAAGAGTCGTTTTACTCCTATGCTTACATAGTACGACGAATGCTGTAACTTGTGTGTGGGTCTTCAACAAATGAAGTCCAGACGAGCTGGAGAGAGACAGAATGGCAATGGGAATGAAGTTGGGAATGGCAATGGGGAGGAGATGTGGAGGAGGCGGCGCTTAAGGACATGCATCAAGGCTGGGCTCATGAGCAAATAATTATAAGTAAACAATTAAGCGCCGACGTTGCCTTTGCAGCTATTTGCCTAAACGAAAACTTGGCCGACAGTGGGGGACTTGTTTGACTCTTTATCCTTCTATTTTGATTAGTTCTTTGCTGTTGTTTTTATTTCTTTTGTAGCTGTATTGATTTATTGCACAATTCGTTTGCTGTTGTTGTTGTTGTTGTTGTTGTTGGTACTCATTGGCGATTGTCTCATTCGTTATGTACTTAGTTGCAATACTTTTATGGTCTGCCGTCTGTGGCTCGAATGACGCATGATGATGGGACCGGTTCGGGAAAACAAAGACAATGTCAGCATCCAGAGTCTAGACTCGGTTTGCCCTATATGGTTATGGAAACAAAAAGTAAATGTATCTTTAAACTGTGCCGATTGCCGTTGTGTGGCTAAGCTGCTTTTCAAGTATAGAACTGGAATTACACACTGAATATGTATATATACATACATATAAAAAACTGTTGATATATAGTGAGATTTGCTAATAAAAAACACTTTGGAATCGGTGTAAACATATTTAAAATTAGTATTTTGAGCCATAAAGTAGGATGTGATAGGCCAAACAGCTGTTAGCTGAGAATCAAGTCTATTAAAATGAACAAATTTAATAAGACATTGTGTTAAACCGGTTGGGTAACACGTCATTAGCGATTATTTAGACAAGTAGTGCTTAGAGCCTATTTACCACATATTATGAATTGGAAAGGCACTATAATCAAATTGTATGCGTGTATTTTATAGACATATACATATATAGCGGATATGTGTGCGATATGGTCATTCGTATGTTTATAAGTCATAAAAATTACGGAAATCAAGTTAGTTATTTTTATACCCTGAACCCATTGAAAATGGGAAATCAGGGTATAATGGTTTTGTTAAAAGTATGTAACAGGCAGAAGGAGGCGTGGCAGACCCCACAAAGTATATATATTCTTGATCAGGGCGACGAGCTGAGTCGATTTGGCCCTGTCCGTCTGTCTGTCCGTCCGTCCGTCCGTCCGTCCGTCCGTCCGTCCGTCCGTCCGTCCGTATGTATGAACGCGTCGATTTCAGAAGATATAAGAGCTAGAGACTTCAAATTTTTTTTTAAATGTCCGTAATTACAGCGCGCATATCAAGTTTATCATTAAAAATCGATAACTCATTCCGATCTTTTTTTATCGATAAAAAACCTTATCGAAAACCAGTTATAAAATTATATCTTCTACACCCTTATGGCTAGAGTCTCCAAATTTTTTATGTATGCTTATATGCAATTTATACAATTTCGGTTTTTGTTTAAATTTACCCCCCACCCTTAAATTCACCCCCTCACCCTCACTTTTGTAAAAATCGTATTTCAAATACTAGAGACTTGGGCTTTGGAATATACACACATATTCACCATATGATTACGCTCTAAAAGTTTCATTAAGATCGTATGTCTACAAAAGAAATTATTTAACAAATAAATTCTCATAATGTTGCCCACACTGCAGCGCAGCCCAAGCGCAGTCGCTGCTTACTGCGCAGTTAGCAGAGCGCAGGCTTATGCGTGCGTGTGGATGCATGTGTATGTATGTGCGCATAAAAGAAGTGCAGAATGATTAGAATATCAGCTTGGAGGGTTCAGGGTATCTCCTAGTCGAGCAGTCTCGACTGGAGCTTTCTTACTTGTTTAAAATCTATTGGTTGCTGGATTATTAAGATATGGCAAGCTTTTACATAGCTTATTTATTGTCGTAAAATTTTATTTTCGTTTTTCTGCAATTAACATATTTTTTTCAAAGTATATAGATTTTTAGATATATATAGATATAGGTAATAACTCGATTAATATTCGAATTCAAAAGCTTCTATATAAATATGATGTCTTCAATATCACAAACTTTTCTTCTGTATCTTTTTCGTAGAATAAAATATTTATTTGAATACATAAATATATTTAAAATAATTATTAGCATGCTTAGTCTTTTTTTGCAATATATTTATTTATTTATTTTATTAATGAATTTATTATTATTTTTATTTATTCAAAAATTTACCTTAAATTATATAAACTTTTTTCTTTTTACGAAATAAGATTATTCATATATATCTTTTTTATTTTTTATTTTATTTTTCCAAATTCTGAAGATTAATAAAAATAAAAATAAAAATTTATATAAGCATTGATTTACTGATGTAAATAAACATTTCTTTAACTTATATCCCCTCTTATATCAAGCAGGGTATTAGCAAGCTGAGCAATTGAATTTATTTCACCGACGCTTAACTGTTTTCCTTGCAATTAGCAAATTCTTTAGCTTTTGTGAAACTGTTGCAACTGAACCTGATGCAGACGCAGATGCTGTATTCAAATGCTTCCTGCTGCATTCCCGTTGCATTCCATTCAGCAACTACAAATAACATAAGTATATACTACATGTATGGCTATTCAGTCATAGTCAGTCATATTTTGCGCTTTCAGGTTGGTTTTCAATTAAAGAACTGTAAATAATTAGATGGTAATTAAAAATTCATTGCTCGATGCTGACACACGAGCGCCTACACAGAAAGAGAGAGAGAGAGAGGGAGAGGAATAGAGATAGAGATAGAGAGACACGCGCATTTTGTGAGACTCATTCAGAGTCTTGACAGCTTGTAATGAACTCACATAAATGCACACACACACATACATGTGCATAAACATACATACGTATTGCTTGGGTGATTTGTAGTTGGGTCTGTGGCTGGGGGCTGGGCGGAGCTAGAGGTAGGCGGAAAAGTCGCGGCAAGCATTATGACATTTAAATTATTTAAGCTCAACGATGTCGACATGCATTTGCCTTTACCCTAAACCGCAAGCACACACACACACACATACATACATACAGACGCACACACATACAAACTTTCATTATATATAGACACAATTTAGTTTTAATTAGCAATGAGCATGAAATAATTGTACCAAACCAAAAGCTACAAACTTAACGAGCAGCTCAAGTGGACCGCAGGCCGGGGCTTAACAGACTGCCCATGCCCTGTGCGCCATCTCTCTTCATTCGTTCTCTCTCACTCTCCCTCTCCCTCTCCCTCACTCTTGCTCTTGCCTACATTTTTGGCATAATTATTTTACCCCATTTCTCTTAATGCAAATATTTTTTAATTACCCTCGCTCGGCCATGCGCTCAGCATTTGACTTGAGACCATTTCTTAACGTTTGCTCTTCTTCTTCTTTCGCGCTCTTCATGAGCCATTTGGCACTCGATTAAAATAATTGGAGCATATCGTTGCAAATAATTGATGCTACTTAAGCCTTTTTCTAGAAGCTCAAGGCTCGCACTCGATGGATAATGGAAATCGAGTAGCAATCAGTCGAGGTTTTTAATGGAAATAAATAGCTTGATTTACAAAGAAAGTTAGTTAATTTTTTTTTATTTTTAAATTTTTTTTATTTGGGTTATTAAGTGTGAGGACTGATAAGTTAGTTAAATTAGTAATAAATATATAATTTTAGTGAAAAAAGTATTAAAAATCTATAAATTTTAATACAAAACAAATGCTAGTAGAAAATATTGTTAATTAAATATATTAAAAAATATTATAAATTAAATATATTAATTAAATAAATATACATTTCGATTTCATTTTTTAGAAATATAAAGAATATAACTGTTAAAGACTTAATTCTAGTCGAGTGATTAAAATTAAAATTTAAAATAGTAAAAGATAAAATTATATTAAACGTATAAATAATTTCATCTAACTTTTATCTAAATATTCTTCTTATTAAATCAGCATTTCAATTAAAGCCTTTGCAGTAAATTTAAGCAAGTGTCTGTTACTTGTAAGATAAACTTAAGACAGCGCCTCTAACTATGCTATCAATTAATTGAAACTCCTAAATGCCCTGCCGCATGAGCTTAAAATGCAGACATGCTATCACCTCATAAACTGTCATGCCTGAAACATGCACTTCAAACTAAATGGACTAGCATACAACTTGAGAGCTATACATACATGTACATATATATTTATATATTTGTGAGTGATCTTTAAGTCTGTTTAAACTCAGTTGAGCATTCGCATTGCCACAGGCTAGCTATTAAATTTACAACCAAACACACACACAGACACACACACTCAGCCAACTCTTTGGCGCCTCTGTCGGCCATAAGCTCTATAAAAGCATAACAGCAACAACAACAATAGCAACAACAAACAGGGTTGTGTATGCAGACTTATAAAGCATATGCCATGGAGCTGGAACGTTATCCATAATACGACCATAATGCTCTAGCAGAAGTGGCATTAAAGTAGCAAGAGTAAAAACGCAATATACTGCTCACTCACTCACTCATTCTATCTCTCTCTCTCTCTCTCTCTCTCTGCCTTGCTCTAGCTGTCACACTCTTGTCTGTCCCCACACACAACATAAGTCCAACACTTGCCTGTGTTTTAATATTGAAAATCATTTTACATTGTTTGCATTTGCTTACTGCAGTCAAGAGCGGGGGGAGGGAGCCAGAGGGACGCAGGCATTGGTGGTTAGAGTGATGAGTACTAAGGCGTTGAGCTTGTCGCAGTAAATGTTTTAGTCATGTAACGACAAGCCGCAGTGCCAAATCCATACACACACACACACACACACACACACACATGAGCACACACACCCACACAGATACAGACACAGGCAAATATACGCGGATAGCAATACAATTTAACTGTCACGATATAGACATAAATTGTGTTTATGCAAATTGATTTTGTGAATTTGTAGTTTTGTGAATGAATGAACTTATTTAGCATTTGCTAAATAAATGTAAAATTTTATATTTAATAAATTTAGTTATATATCCGGAAACATTTATTTGTTTGCTTGATATAAAACTAACTGAAAAAGTTGGGTTTCTCAAAATTAATGAAAAGCTAGACTTTTCAATTGACTTAAATCTAATAAAATAATTAAAATTTAAGTTTCTTTGGAAACATTCAAAAAACTCAGATAAATTAATATAGTTAAAGTTTTTATTTCATAATAAATATTTTTAAAATTAAAATTATTTTTTCAGAACATGAAGATTCAATTTTTTATTATACCATATTTTTTATTTCACATTATTAAAGTGTTTAAAAACAAATAAATTATACGTATTTGATAAAAAAATTAAAATTATTAAAAACAAATAAATTATATATACATATTTGATAAAAAAAAAATTAATAAAAAATATTAATATATATGTTATTAAGTAAGTGACTTAATACCAAAAAGTACTAATAGTACATTAAAATTTTTTGTAATTGTTTTTTTTTTTTGTTTTTTGTTGTTGTTTTTTTTTTTTTTAATCAAGTATATATATTTGTTGTGTTAATAACAATAAATATATATTCCTAAAAAAACCCTATTAATAAATATTGCTAAAAAATTGAATATATATGCTCCAAAGTATTCGATATTAAATACTATAAAACAATTCAGGACTAAAGTTAGTAGTTAGATAGTCAACGTAGCTAGTGAAATAATTTGATTTCACTTATAATCCCATCTAACTGTTTATAGCATGTTGTATAGTCTACACAGAACTATCAGCTATTTTAATTAAGTACTTCATTCAAATTTTAAAGAACTCTCAACAATGCGAACTTAATTTGTTCTTTAATAATATAGAAACTCATTGAACTGCAAATGGTTCCCAAATGGTTATTTTTAATATGATTTTAATTGATAAAGGCAATTAAAGCAATTAGAGCACTATTGTTATCATTTAATTACTGCATTTAATGAAATAAACTAAATTGTAATGGCAACGGTCTGTGTTTATACACATATATGTAATATACATTGAGGTCTCTATTAGCGAATAGCTAAACATTGCGAATTTCAGCTTATGTAACAATACTTTTATTAGTTCTATTTTGTTTTGTTTTTTTGTATTGTTGGTTTTAGTTTATCTGCCATTTGGGGTTATCATGATCTGCGATATGTGTGTGCGACGCATGAACTTTAAATATGGCTGCTGTCATTGGCGTTTAGTTGTTGACTTGGGTCGAGCCGTTTGCTCTAAATGCATAGCTCTCTGCATGTGTGTGTGTGTGTTTGTAAGTGTGTACAACATTTATTGCTCATACGCCGCGTTGCAGAGCATTTTACAAAATAATTTAAGCGAACGACGACAGCCGGACAGCAGGCAGAGAGAGTGAAGAGAGGGAGAGAGAGAGGGGAGAGTGGAGGGAACGTGTGTACGGCAACTAAAACGCAAATTAATGATACGCAATTGCGGCAAATCGCACGTTTCCATGTGGGCGCCATTTTGTTAGAAGTGCGCTGCAATGCCGACAACGAGAGCGAGTGAGAGAGGGATACAAGAGAGTGAGAGTGAGTGAGAGCGAGCAAGGAAAGGGTAGCCAACCGAGTTGCCTTGCATCACTTTTTTGTTGTTGTTCTGCTCGTTGTTCGGGCTTTTTTTTTCAGTTTTTTGTTGCATATTTGTCTACCTTGATGCAGTCACCGTTCGCTCTTGACGTTGTTGTTGTTGTTGTGTTTTGTGCACTAATTTTTTTCCTGGATTTTCTTTTTGCGCAACGCCTTTTGTTTGCTAGGCTTTCGTTCCCCAATGACTCGCACTTGTTGTAGCTGCTGCTTCTTCTACTACTGCTGCTGCTGCTGTTATTATAACCAAGCGCTCGACGCTTTGGCAAATTGTTTCCACTTCTCGTTTTTACGCAACGCCTTTTGTTTGCCGGTGTTGTTCTCTCCCTGTTGGCCCGGCCTATTTAAAAAATGGGCTTTTTAGCACTCCACATTTTGAGCTGTGCCTAATGCCCGGTCATCAGAAAAATATAAGTGGAATAAGATAGAGAAGACGTGATTCTCTAGCACTGGCTCTAATCAGAGTCTGTCTCTTCTGTCACATCCAACTCACATTTGTTGTCAGCCCAGCCGATAAGCATCATCAATAAGATACGCTACTGTCACAATATTTGACATAATCGTTGATGCGGCGAGCTTTTCCTAATTTATGACATGTCCACGTTCACTCCATTACGAAGACAACGGCAGCCTCAAATGCTGCAGAGTATGAAAGACGAAAGACGACTGACAGATGACGGGCGGGACAGAAAGACCTTTTAGTGGAGGCTGCTTATCAGCGAAACAATAAGCGAGCCATGAAATATGAGCACAGACAATGGATTGGCAATGAATATATATCATGCAGCTGGAGGAAGAGTTGCATGAGTGTGTGTGTGGGGGGCTCGCTTTAACTCTGAGCTAATCAATTTGATTAGAAGGAATGATTCAATGAGAACAGTAATAAAGAGTGGGTAGGAGAGGAGCAGCAGAGGGGGAGAGAGTTAGACAGAGAGATGATCAAATGCGTAAATTATAAGATGAAACTGTTCTATAGAGAGGGATAGCGAGATACAGACATCAAAGACGGTAGTTTCGATATATATGAGGTATGATTTACTGTTGTGTAGAGATATATAAATAAATAAAAAGAGAGAGAGAGAGAGAGAGAGAGTGAGATATAACACGAGAAAGATAAACTTAGAGATAAAATATATATAGATATAGACAGATAGAGAGGTAGCCAGATAGACTAATAGAGACAGAGATAGAGAGAGAGAATGAGATCAAGTGCTGATTATGTCAGATTTAAGGTTTTAAACTGTTTTACAAAGAGAGAGAGAGAGAAAGAGAAAGACTGATGTCTTTCAAGTATTAGGTAATAAACACTATTCCATAGCGAGCAAGAGAGACAGAGAGAGAGAGAGAGAGAGAGAGAGAGAGGGGGGAAGTGTGGCTGTGAGACATTAGGTATTAAAAGATTATTATGTAGGTTTCTAAAAAAAGAAATAGGTAGAGTGAGAGACAGATAGGAAGATCAAATGCCAAGGCTGTAAAGAATTGAATACTGATTTATAGAGAGATAGATAGAGGTCTAACGCTTGTGCAGAGGATTAATAACAGAGTTCACATGATCCACCTGCAATAGAAATATTAATAGCATTTGAGACCTGATACCTGATACTTAGCTAGAGGAGGATCAACGCAGCAGCGACTTAGTTTCTTTGTTTATGTTCAGACAATCTTCAACCTAGATGTGTTTGTTATATATACATATATATATGTATTATATTTTTATATATCATACATAATTATTATTATTATTATTTCAATTAAACAAAATTCATTGCTCATCGTTGACTTTTAAGTCGACCTAAAGACAATTGTCAATAATATTTTGATTGATTTTGATCGCAATCATTTTCTTTTTTATTGCTATGCAAATTCGAGCTAAAATTGATAGCGGCAACCCAAATCCGATGAGAATGAAATTCATTAAAACTTTCTTGGCTTTTAGCTGACATCGACACAGAATTAAATGCTGCGGCTAATTAGTTAATTTAAAATGACTTGCAAAAAACGAAAACAAATAATAATAACAACAACGACAACTGAAGTAAGAGGCTCTGGAGATGACTAAGCTTGGCTTTGCCCCCTCGAAAAGTTTCCACATTAAAATTGGCGCTAAAAACTAACAAAGTTTGGTTTGGCAACGGGATTGTCACGGGAAAAACCGCCTCCACGTCAGTAAGCAATGGATCTTCCATATGACCCCAGCAGTGTAAGGGTGGATGCGTATGGGAGTCGTTTATACAGTTGATTTATATGCCAAAATATTTTAATTAGTTTTAATTTTGTTTAACGTCGTCTGACTCAGTACTGAAAGCCGCGTCAGGCCCTAGGCACAGTTTTTGCTTAATTGTTTTAGTGAATGCCGCGGGCTTAATTAAAACATTTTGGGGTCGCTTCTTAACGAAGCTGGAGCTGGGGGGGAGTGGAGTGAGGGTGAGGGTGAATGGGCTGTGAAATTAATTTAAGATAATGCTAAGCAGTTGTTTGGAAGTTTCATTACTTCAGTCAGGGGACAACTTAATTACAATGCCCAAAAGTGTTAGACATATTCAATATATTATAGAAAGTGAGAACTGAAGTTAAGGAAATGCTGTTGAAATGGAAGCTACATAAGTCACCTTTAATTGTACAGGCAATAATCTGAAATGCAAGAGAGATGTGAAGACGAACACATAAAATATATATATTAAGAAAAAGAAAATTATATAAATAAAAATTGTATTTAAAAAATAAATGAAATCAAAAAATGAAAATCAACTAAAATAAATTAAAATAATAATTAAATATATTATTATTATAATTAAAAAATTATAAAATAATATATATTTAAATAAACAAATATATTTAACTATAATCATATAATAAATAAAAAAATATACATAAAAAATAAAATAAAATAAAAATATAAAAATAATATACACCTCAATAATAAAAAAGAAAATAATATATATTTTTTATTTATATAATATTATATTATATTATATTATTTTTATTTTATATTTCTTTTTTGCAAGCTATTGTAAAAATGTATTGAATGCGTGAATATGTGTTATATGTGCTGGATTTCTATTGTCTCTTGTCTCATGTTTCTCTTGTACAAATATATTTAAATAATTTATAATAATAAATAGGTAAAGAATATTAACAGAATTGAACAACTTCTTAAAGTAAAATAAATTCTTAATCAAATTCAAATGTAGGAAAGCGCTAAACCAAAGCCAAACTCTACTATTCATTATCAAATTTCTTTTATTTTAAATTCATTAAAAATGTTAGAGAAACATAAAAGAAAAAGAAATTTAAAACCAAAATGGGCTATACATATAAAAAACATATACAAAAAAATTTCCCACCCAGAGTCCGAGAATTAATCTAAAAAAGCAACAACAAGATTTTACTCAGATTACATGATCAAACACAAAGCGTAAAACAAATATAATTCTATTAATTAATGAATAAGGCAAACAAATAATTGCACGCTCATTATACGAAAATACCTGTTATATTATTAAATCACCATATCCAGATTAATTATTCAATTGTAATGCAAATAATTGTAATTGGAAATATCTAAAATAATTAATTTGTGCAGGCGACTTAGCTAAATCAATTTAAATACCTTAATGAATATGTGCGCCATAAATTTTGCTCATTGCTTATGCGATAACTGTTAAATAAATCGATGGCTTAAGCGGATTAAGGCCATGGGGGCGGGCTGGGGCAGAGCGGGCGCATCATCTGTCCGTTACCTACATCAATTTTCATTTAAAATTTTCATTTCGTATTTCTCAGCTGCATGCAAAATCAATTTCAATTTGCACTAATCTCTTTGATATGCTTTCCGTTGATGCCATCTTTTGCACCTGACTGTCAGATCGTGTTGCATGTTTGCTTCTTTATGGGCTTTAAGTCCTGAACTTCCTCGTTTGTAGTCTGGAGTCTTGTTTGCGCTGCAATCAGTGCGCATTAGGTGCTAATTAGCCATGTTAAACAATTTTGCACCACACACTCAACCACAAAACCCACTGACCACTGACCAGGCCAACCACGTTTGAGAAATTTTCTGTACCGTTATTCAAAGGGGTTCGGTAAAGTTTGTAATGCATTTATTGGTGGATATACATATATATTTTTAACACATTTAATTACTAATGAAAGCTTGCGTAAAAAGTTTTCAATAAAAAATGTATTTTTTAATGTTATTAATATAAATTTAATATACTCTGTATATATATGTATATGTTGGGTATATGGAGACTCTTTACTCTCCAGTTATTAGTTAGTTAACTTTATAGGGCATCTACTAGTCAGTACAGAAAAGTTGTATTTGTTTTGTTCTGGCTTTTGTTGTTATTGTTGTTGCTGCCGTTGATTTTTGTGTAATTTACGCATTTCACACAATTTTTGTTCGATTTCGAATTCGCAGCACACACGGAATCAAGGTATATGGAAAAATATGTGAAAAAGTATGTAGACGTGTGGATTTATGGTAACTGCGTGGGTGGGTGGGCGTAGAGATGAAAAATTGACTCGCTCGATTGGTATTAATAACAATAATATCATTGCCAGACATTTTCCAGATGAAATTGTTTGGCACTCGACGCGAATGAATTTCAATTTGCACAAATTAATAAATGTATATATATATATATATGTGTACACAGATACAGATTATATGTATACACGTATATATGTATAGATTACATGGAATTGTAAAAACTGTTCCACAAGCATATCAATAATTGACAGCGGGCAGAAAAATGCGCAGAGAACTTTAAGCGATATTCATTTGATGGAGTGCCAAATTGACAATTGATTGACAACATTGCAATTTCGCAATAAAAGCAAAAATGATGATAACTCGAAAAAAAAGCAAACACAATAATTGAGGGAGAGCTGCGGCGGATAAATATTGTAAATGAATCCTTTAAAGTTTAGTTTTTATATATATATTTCTTTTTTTAATTCTTTTTTTTCCGGTTTTGAGAAGGTATATTTTTAAAATGAAAATAATAAAAAATTATTATATTTATCTATCAGAATGTTCTATAAACAACTTGCTAAAATTTATGAAACATGAGTTTCGTATAAGAGAAATTTGAATCAGCTTATCATAGATGAAATATTTCTTAAATAATTAAATAATTTACAACTAGTTGGCATAAATATCTCCTAAATTTGCTCTATTTAAGAGTAATTTCAATTATAAAATTCCATTTAATATTTCAATTTATTTATTTATTTAATATTTTATTAGGACAGACTCATTGATATATATATATTCAATTGTTGAAACTAATAGTCCAAATAAATATTTATACTGACATAGTTATTGCTCTATGCTTAATTGAGAATGTAAAATTTCCAAATGCTTTTATTTGTCAAGAAGATTTTCCCGAATATTTATTTTAGTTGCAACTTTTTGATAATAAATATCAATTTTTTCCTAGCTATAAGAAAAGTCGCGTTAAATGTAGGTTACCCATGTATTAAAATACTTTGTTTAATTACTGAATTTCACTTAGATAAAACTCGAACGTTTTATCATCGAGCTGCTCCACTGCAGAGAGAACAGAATTGATGGCATGGCATTTTCTCATAAAAATACTGAGAGTTCTGTCATTGGCCATATTTCATTTGTCTAACGCACATGGAAGCAAGGCAGCCCAGACAGGCTCGAATGCGGGCGCCCCAGTTACAATAATATGAGTATCCTATATAAATACCCTTTTCACGCTGTAACAAAATCCACACAGACATTTGTTTCAACTCGTTCCTGGTTCGGGACAACCCTGTAAAAAGTCACAAAGCCACCACCACCATCAGAAAAACAAAAAACCAAAAAATAATAATAAAAAAGGCCAGCTGAACTGTTGCCCAGTGCGGGGCTCTGACCTCGACTTCAGCGCCCGCTTTTTATGCATCGTTTGCCGGAGTCCGATGCGACCTACAACCCTGCAAGGGGGCACACACGTTAATCAATCTCTGATAATCATTTTCCTCCAGAATCTGTGGAACCGTATACAAATACATGTGCAAACACATGCATGAATATATATGTATGTAGATATAGAGATGATATATATGTATATGTATCTTTCAGCTCGCCGCATTGCAATTTATTTCGTGGCGCAGCGTTGAAGGGTTATATACATACATATATACAAATAATAAAATACATACACAAAAAAATAATAAAAATTATTCATTTCGCTTTTTGTTTGTAATCATTTTTGTTTATTCTACAGGCAAATATAGCCAGCAGCTTCTGATGAATCTGAATAACCAGCGGATAAAAGCAATCTTTTCTCTGTCAGTTCTTATGAATTACGGGAAAAAAATTATATATATATATATATTATATTTAAAAAAATATTTTTTCTATTTATGTGTGTAATAAAAATATATATATGTTATGAAATAGCAACTATGTCAGTTATAAAAGTCCTAAAAATGCAATAATTGAAATATTCTGCTCACAAACCTCGATCTGATTGTTACATGAAATTGTCATTTCACTTTGTGCTTTGCTATAACGTTTCAATATCAACAATTCATATTTGATATAATCTTTCGTTTTTATACCCATTCATTGAGTGAAATGAGTATATTAATTTCGTCTATTCATATAAATGCAAAACATTTTATTGCTAGTTAATTAGCTAATTAAGGTTTTGGAATTTGATATTAAAAAGATTCATCTCTATAGGCTTGATATATTTCAGAACTTTAAGAAACTATGTCTATTACGCGATAGCTTTAATTTATATAAAAATATACAAAAACTCGACTTGGAAAACCTTATTTATTGATTAATTTCGCTTTATATGATTTAAATAGTTTTTATATATTTATATTTTTATTTAATTTATTTTTTTGTTTATTTTTTTTAAAATTTATTTTTATTGTTTTTTTTTATATATTCATTATTTTTATTTATTTACTTATATTTTTTAAATTTAGTTATTTTTATTTATTTATTTTAAATTTTTTTTTAAATTTATTTATTTATTTGTTTTTACACAAAAGTGTTAGATATTTTTATTGATATAAATATTATTATTATTATTTTTATTATTATTATTTATTTCTTTTTATTATTTGAATTGAATATGTATATGTTATTTATATGGTGGTTTACCGTTGCTCCAAATATGATATAATTATTCCCATAGAAGTCACTGCAAAAAGAGAAAATCTATATTTTGCCATATTTTAAACGAGAATTGCGCAGTCGGTAAGGCCCGACTGCAGCTGTCTCACATCACATGATTCTTTTGCATTGAAATGTGCGAATCTGTCAATATTATTACTTTCACTTTCGATGTGTATTTGCTCTTTGTTTCTTGATTAATTTGAAAAATTTCTACTGTTATTGTAGCAGCTTTTTAATTGTTTGCCGTTCGGTTCGCATGGTTTGATTGCTCGCTCATCGCTGCCGTTGCCGTTGCCGTAAATCAATGCAAATTGTTTTTGCTGCGGCATAAAAATTGAGAATGCCAAACCAAATTTTTTTATTTTTATTTTTTTATTACTTTTTTTTTTTTATTAATTTTTCTTTTTTTTCGGTCGGGCTGATAAAGCACGCAAATTGCAAAGAAGCTGATAGCTCGTGCTGCCCTTTTGACATAAACTGGCATCGATTCATGCTGTTGGCCTTTATGCTTGTATACGCGTATATATGTATATGTATATATGAATATATTTCTATATTTTCCTTTAGCTTCTCGACTGCCATGCGCCATGTTGCTCCACTTTGTTGTCAGCTTGTCATGTTGCTACTGCTGTGTGTGAGCTGATGATGCCTCTTTTTTTTATATTTTTATTTTTATTTTATATTTTTTGTTGTTGATGCTGTTTTAATGCGCCAAGCTGGTAAATTAAAACGCTGCTTTGTTTCACTTAACGCTGGCGCTGTGCATTGTGTTTTAGAGAAATTTTTAATTTCCTAGTCCTTTGTGGCGCGGTCTGGCAACTAATCTGGCACGAGGGCACAGGCAAACGCTTTTCAGCTCCGGCTTGTTTGCAGAGCGCCGTTTGAGGGAAGCCATTAACAAACATCTGTATGGACAGCAAAGTGCTACACGAGACTCGTTCACCTTAAACACACACAGAGCAAATATAGACAGGTAGACGGCGTGGCAAACAGTTGGGTGAGGGGGAGGTGGCTGAAGATAGAGCAGGGAGCAGCGAGCAGCACGCAGTGAGCAGCGGGCACACATTGCCAGCTTTTAATCTTAATTTTATAGTAGTGCAGTCTTAGCTCAGTTCAGGTCCATGCTGCTGCTGCTGCTGCTCCTACCTGTGCCAGTTTCCATTCCATGCAGTGCAAATAAACTGCACTTCTCTCGCCCCACTCCCCTCTCAACTTGCACATCTTCAAATGGCACTCGACGGGCGCCCAACTTGCAGCTCGTAACACTTTTTAATGCTACCTACTTCAGCAATTTTGAATGCTGCTTATGCTTTGTTGTAAGTTAATGCTGTCGCATTTGCTGTTCTTGTTGCTGTCGTTGTTGTTGTTGGCCGAGTTAATTAAATCAGTTGAAATATGCACACAGCTTATCGACAAATGCCATCCCAGCCCCAGCCCCAGCCTCAGCCGCAGCCCAGTGCACAGTACCCAAATAGCATCCCAATTAGTTTCGTAATATTATAATAGTCTAGTTAGCAAAATTCTATTTACAATGTGTAAATTGTTCAGATTGCATTTGCCCGAGACCCATGTGTGTTGTTCGGCTGCCAGCTAATTAGAAAATAAATGTATTTATTTATAGCATATGAAAATTGTGTCTATTGATTGCGTATCGGCAACGATGTGGCAACCGATCAATTTCTATTACATCAACTGTGGTTCGCCATTTATGCTGCGATTGCAATTCCAATTGCCAGCACGAAAAATAGTTTGAGCTTGTTCGAACACAGCCAGGGGAATAGTTACGATTTATGATGCAAGTTACGTTGACGATGCTGTGTCATAATGCAATAGGGCTTAGTATTTGTAGCCAGAATTATTACTTTTGACCTATGCTCTTTGGCCAAGGAAATTGTTAGTTATTTTTGGCAGAAAAGCATTTTAAATGCAATTTTAAATAGTTTCAGTGTTTCAAAAACATTTAACTAAGCCAAAAATCTGAATATTTTGGTTTGGCATGTTTTAAAAAATTTACAAAAATAATTTTGGTGAATATTTGTAAAAACCTGAAGCTATTCTTTTAACTGATATAATTTTGTATATGGAAAAATTGATTAAATTGTATTTTCATAATTTTTTGCTTATTTTTCAAGAGACATAATTTTTCATAATTGAAAAATGTCAGACTTATTCAGTTGTCCTGCACTGTATAGCTGAGACAATATATTCCCGTTCTTCTGTTCCTGATAGTAGCTTAGCATGAAGTGGTAAAGTTGTTCGGTATCTCCTAGTCGATCACACCTGACCAGCGCACTCTTATTTCATATAATAATGCACTTACCCTTCCTTTGATAACATTTCATTGTGTAGAATCTGAAAATGCTTTTAAGCGTTGCCCTTACCAATTTCTAAATGCATTTACTGTCAATTGACTTTTGGCTCCGTGGCCTAGATTTTTGGCTTTCAATGGATTATAGTTTGTTAGCTGTTAAAATTATTTTTGTTCGATTGGTCTGTATTTCTCACAATCTCTTTACTCTTTATACTCTCCATATATTTCTTCAAGGCTTAGTCTCAGCCCAAAGCTAAAATCTCGCCCAATCGATTTAAACTTTAAGGCTTACTCTCTCCACAAAGCTAGAATCTTGCGTGTTTCTAAGTACTCGTACATGGGATTCGTTTTATAATTGTTCGGAAAAACTTGTAAACTTGTATCCAGCAGCCGAGCATGTGCTTACAGCAATCAGCTGCTGCACACACTCACAAGTGACACATTAATTTGACTAATTTGAAATGTTCGTGTGCCAATCGAATTTCAATCTATTCTCTGTGGCAAAAACTTTTTAGCAAATGTGTGCGTGTGTGTGCGTGAGTGTGTGGAGTGTTGAAAATTACCATTGCATACTTGACAGCATGACCAAAGTTTTCTACACTTGCCAAGCAGCTCTGTTTGCACTCTGCATAGACATACGTCGCTCAGTCTCAGTCTCGGTCTCCAGGCGTCTGGAGCTGGGCCTAGGCCCTGTCACAGCCAAATTGCCTTGAAATCTTTTGACATGCTACGTCAAGTTTGTCATATGTCCTGCGTCGCCATTTGTGTTGTCGCCCCCGCAGGTAAAACGAGACGAAGAATGCCGGAAAATTGTTTTAAAGTGTGTCAGCATTTCCGTACGCGCGTCTTGGTAAAGTGAAAATGTTCGGAATTTTAATGAAGGGCTGCCTGAGACTGAAGATTCTGTTGGCTGTTGGTTGGCCGGAACCTGACGGGCCAATAGTCCGCACAGATTTGCAACAGAGGCAGGAATCTCTTGCTAGCCAACTAGCTTACGTAGGCGGTCGGCTGCCACTGCCTCTGCCACTGCTTTGCATATTTTTCCATTAAAAGCGATTTAAATACCCGGCGTGGTTTTATTCTTATTTTTTTAATGTACATACACCCACACCTACACACACATTTACACATATTTACATTTTTACTTCTGCGCTGCAAGGTTCAGGTTCAGATTTGTCCGACACTTTGGCAAAAGTTCACTTTGCAACCTAAAAAAAAATTTAAGAAAAAAAAATTGAATTTTATAATAAATTTTGCGCAGACCAGAGAAGGTTTTAAGATAGCTTCTTTGCCTGCCTGCCTACCTGCCTGCCATTGGCCGCTGCCATTCTATTTGCTGGGTCCCCTATCGCAGCAGCAGCCAACGTCTGTCGCTCGAGAATTTATGTGTGTGCGGGTTAAGTCGTCAGCAGGTTAGTCAATGTGCCGCTCCACTTGTCGCCGCTCGTTCGTGCGCATCCTTGGCCAATGTTGACGCTTGCTGCACGACGAGCTCAAACAAACAGCTCCGAAATTGCAAGTGATTATAAGTAAATTTTCAATTTTATGAACGTTGAAAATATTTTCAAAAGCTAAAATAGAATCAAATAACATAAATATATATTTAAAATTAAATTTACTTGAAATGCAATTAATTAAAAATTTCTTAATGTTATTTTTATTATTTGTTTTTTATCTTTAAAAATATTTAAAAATACTTTTTATGCTAAAAGATGATTTTTTAAAATGTATCATTAATAACTACCAAATTTGCATTAATAATATTAAATAATATTTAATTATTATATATTATTTAATAAAAAAAATATATATTAATAATATTATTAATATTAAAAAATACATATTAAATAATACCGAAAAATCAAATACGAATATATAATTTTATATTCATCAAAAGAAAAATGATTTTTCGTTTTCCTTGTCGATTATCTTATTTTATTATATTTATATTTATTTATTATATTTAATTTCTTTAAAATAAATCCTTCTCTCTTTCTCTATTTATTTGCAGGTAAGCAAATACCAATATCTATGCACATGTAAGTGTTCAAATATTTCCTGGGAATTTCAAACACACACACACACACACACGCACACACATAAGCCAGCCCTTGGGCGGTTAAATCAACCAAAAAATGTCGGACTTAATTGAGCGCTAAATTTGCGCACATTAAATTTATTAGTCATCGCATATTGTTGTTATTATTATCATTGTTATTGTTATTATTTGCTACAATAGCATCGAGCCAATGGCAGACAAAGTTAACGACGGCACAAAGCAAAATAACCGCAAGCTTGCGTTTTATTTAACAAATTACGTATACGCCACAGACGCCGCGGGAGCATTGGAAGTAGCTGCTACAACGACTATATGCGGTTGCACACACATGTGTGCTTAGGTGTGTGCAAGTGTGTGTGTGTGTGAGTGTGCGAACATGTGGGCAACAACAATAACAACAAATGCTCAAATCAAATCAGCTTAAGTGCCATGAGCAGTCAGTCAACCAAACATAACTATATAAATAATATAGAAACAAATATACATGTATATATAAGAGTACTACAAGTAAATCAAATCAGCGCTGCGCTGTCGCTCAAATGATCATATAATCAACATGCTCGAGCTCTTTTATATTGCTATTGTCAGTGTAACATGAATCTGAATACATAATTTAGTACTTGGAGCTGAGAAACTCGTTTATATTGCTCTGATTCCTGCCGAGAAGACGTGAGAGAAGGCTCACATCTAAGCGATATTAATACTCTGAGGCTCAATTGAGTGCATTTCTGCGAGTGCATATGTATTGACTTTTATGTTTCTATCAACCAAGATGAGATATAAACTATTTTGAAATATTTATAATGCCGAGATTTTCGAATTGAAACTTTCAACTAATTTAACTTCGAGTTAATATAGCATGAGTGAGTTCGGTGTTTATTATTTAGATTGGTGGTTTGTGTTTACAAAGGCTTTTATTCGTGAGTGATTCAGGATGGGCTCACTTCTGATAATATATAGCATTAGAAAATATAAAATTAAGTATATAAGGTATTAGAAAATATACAATTTATTCAACTCCTCTCGCGAAAATTCCTCGTCTCTCTATGTCGACTTTTTAATGCATTAAAATTTTCATTGAAGGTATCTCGAATGATTGAGATAATATTTTCTGCGTGTCGAGTGAGCTTGAGCTTGAGTGAGCTTGGCAGATGATTAAAAGATTTCAAATTATAACTCAGATCAAAAGATTCGCATGAGAGTCAGAGCTAGGGAGACATAGAGTCATTTATATTTATAGTTATAATTATATTTTATTTCATTTAATGCTTCCATTGAGCTTCAAATACTTGCTAAATACTCCAATTTTATCTACATCATCTATATATATCATGATCTACAGCTTCTACAGGGTATCTGCTAATTCAATGCTCTCAGCAATTCACAAGCATTGGTATGCCACACAGAATATATTCCATATGAAATGTAAACAATGTGAATGTTTATTCAGCAAATATTTATATCAGACATTGGCGATTTCTTCAAAAATTGCATTGACTATGCCGTGGCGCCGATTCGATACATTCGACCAAATGGGGCACGATTTTGTTTACGGCGTGTTTCAATCTTCGATTACGGCGCACAATTTGATATTTGGCTTTGTCTCCTTTGTCGGCTTCTTTTTCTCCATTTAACTGTTTTCCTTTTCTGTGTTGGCTTCTGTTGTGCTTCCGTTTTGGCAATTGGTCCGTTTTGCTTGTTTATGCTTATTTAAAAGTAATGTTGGCTTTCGGTTCCTTTGTCCGGCGGCAGTGCCTCATGTCCATGGACTCCGCCCAGTTTTTTTTCTCTTTCCTCTATTTTTATTTTATTTATTTTATTTTTTTTTTTTGGCATGAAACTTTTGCGCAACATTATGAACGGAGGAGCGCTCTTGGAGTTGGCCGTTGAACGTTGCCTGAAGCTTGAGTACTTCATTAGCGCGCTTTGTTACTCATTATGTGCGCACATTACTCAAACCAGTAGCCAACTTTTCATGCACACAAACACATTTTAATGTTAATCCTTTTTCAAAAGATTTTCCATGTACCTTGCCTTGCACCACTCGTCTCCAAGCCGGCTGGATGGTTGACTGGGCAGGGCATGAGATGGGCTCGGCTGGGCTGGGCTGGGCTGCGCTGTTCAGACTGCCTGACTGGCTGGCCTGGCGCTGCCTTTCATTTTCAATCATCAGCAGGCGGCAGCAGCAGGCAACAGCCGCCTGCATATTTTCATTATTAATGCCCTGCGGCAGCCATTGCAGCCACCGCAACACCCACAAGCCAGTCAACCCATCAGAACTCTTATACCGCCCGCCACTGCGCCACTTTGGCTTTGTTAGGTAGCCGCATTTGCTGACTTGGCTTTTTGTCTAGAGTTGCAACCACATTGCGCTGGTCATGGGCAGACGCTGACGTCGACAACGCCGTCGATGCGGTTGGCCCACAGAGTTGGCGTCGTCGGCGTCGACGACAGCGACAACGTTGTGACGCCCCCATTCGTCTGCGCGTACAATTTGCTTGCTGGGCAACGTCGCCACATCTTGTGTCTTACCTGTGCCAAGTTTTACGTCGTTCTGCCAAATCAATTGTTTGTAATGAACTTGCGACTGGCGTGGCTTGAGGCACGAACAGTGGAATGCAAACACAGAAATTAGGAACAAAATTTGCATTTCATGATGAGATGAAATGTGAAATTAAACAACAAATTTGTAACATTCCAAAAATAATAATTAATTATAAAAAATAAAATATTAAAAATAAAAAATAAATTAAAAAATATAAAAATAAAATATTAGTAATAGTAAACAAAATAATTAAAATAAAAAATAGGTAAAATAATAATATAGGTGCTTTAATAATAATGAAACAAAAATCAATAAAATAATATAGATGTTATAATAATAATAAAAATAAAAATATTATAACACAGAAACTTTGATATATAAATAAATTAAACAATATGTTTATTATTACAATTCATATGAAAAAAATCTGGTAATAAAATTGTAAATTAATAAATATTTTATTATTATTATATATATTATTATTATATATGTTATTATTATTATTTTACAAAAATATGTTTTATATTGCTAAATATATTATTCTTTTAATTTTGTTGTTATATATATTTTTTTTTCATATATTTTTATGATATACCATTAAAATCTGTTTATTTATTATTTATTTCATTTTATTTTTTACATATACTTTTACGGTATATTGTCATATTCTGTTTAATCTGTTTAATCAAGTGTTTTACTTGAATAATATAGAATTTTCCCTCTCTTAAGTTTGTCGCTTCTAAACTCTTTGCCCAATGTCTCCCATCGTACGACTTTGGTTAAAGTTCAGTTCGTGCCTGGGTTCGGCACCGCAACAATTGAAATTAATTAGAGCTGTAATTTGATTAAAGAACAGAGCGAGTGTCTTCCACAATCGTATAAATACCTAAGCAGGCAGCAGTCAGCAGGCAGCAGGCAGCCGTATCTCATTTAGCATTTAGCATTTGGCACTTTGTGCTTGTACCTGCATTTCGGATCTTAGAGCATTTGTAATGGTTCTCATTAACTAATTGCCTCATCTGCTGCTTTTTGGCCACATTCACATTGGGGCACGCGCAAGCTCAAGCCCACACACATACACACAAATGATATAAATAAAACAAGAGCAACAGTAACAACGACAAAAAAACGACACGTGTTAAGTACATATGTAAATGAAGCCACCCAAAATGTCTTGGTAAACATGAAAAAATCTCTGGAGACAAGAGCCAAATGTAACACAAAAAGAAACTCAATATAATTTAAATGGTTTTTTGTTGTTTGCCTCAGTTGTTAATGCTGCTGTTGCTCTGGTTACACAACGGGCGTGAACTTTGCCGTCATCTTGCTTGGCTCTCACCAAAGTATTAGAGACTTGGGTCACAGGCAGACCCACATTGATCCAAACGTACATTTGCATAGCGGATACTAAGACGACAGCAGCAGCAGCAGCAGCAGCGGCAGCTCGTTTCTACCGTTAGCATCAGCCGTTGCCAGTGTCTTTGTCTTCCAAGTGTGTTGGACTGCCATGACAACCGGACGACGCGACGCGAGGCGACATTGTGGGTGTTTATGAGTTGACGCTTGGCAATTGCAAATCAATTTGTAAGGCACGCGCATAAATCAAATACGTAAAAGACATTTGCCCCAACTGCCGCCGCGTTTTGCCCTTCAAAAATTGGCACTCACATAAATTCAGACACACACATTCACATTCATACGCATTCATTGCGCTGGCATATGCCGGCTTCGGTTTATTTGCCAAATGAAATAAGGAAGCAATTTTGCAAATTTACAGAACAAAGTTACTTTTCTTTGCCAACAATAATAATAACAACAACAAGAACAATAATAACAACAATAACAACAACAAGAACAACAACGGGCCCTCACGCAAATTGCCGCATCAGCTACAATCGCATTGAGAACTTGGGATTTGGAACTGCGATCTGAGAAATCGAGCCAAGACCAAAAGCAAGCATCCCAAAATAAGTGAAACAAGAATGTTCCCTTTTAACATGACGAATATTAAATGCACTTTAGCGTTCTTTAACGAACAGTTTCTAATGTTAAATGACCTTTAAATTGTTGTTTAAAGAGCTTCTAATGCTGCTGAGTTTGACCTAGTTATATTCATTATAATGGCTAAATATCTATATTACCTCTATGCATTTGTAGGCTGTAAGTAGGTTGGATGACAGATTTTGATATATCAAAATATTTGCTTTATGATTTATTTTAAATATTATATTTATCAAATGTTCTGCTGTAGAACTTCTGCTACTTAATCTATATTTATATTTAATATACATTAAATATTGCATAGGTTTATTATATAGAATGCCAGCTATGTGATAAATTTATTTTTTCATATATTTTCTATTTAACAAGTTTTTTTTTTTTTGCTAAAATTAGTGGTAAACTCTAGTAAACTGATTTCTACGTTTCAAGCTTTCTGTGTTCCATCAGCAACATATTGACGATTTTATAAAAGTTTTACATAGGATAAAAACTGAAAGTTTAGCTCGTATAATAAGAAAAGCAAAGAAGTATATAGGAAGTATAATAGTATACAGAGTCGATTGAAGACTGTAGGCTAGATAATATATATATATATATATATATATATATATATATATATATATTCTCTCAGAATGGATAGACGTTTGAATCTCTGCAATAAATGGGCAAATAATATGTAAAGCCTGATTAAAGACGTAAATAATTAATTGCAAGTGCATTATAATTAAATTCAATATTGTATGATTAGCATAAATACTATTACATAGTTCAATATAAGCTTGGGGCTCTTAGGGTTTAATCCCCAGGTAACCTATTTAAAGGCATCTCAATAATGGAATGAACATAATACAATGCAAGGCTTCAAAGCCAATTAATAGACAATATTTACGCAGCTCTGCAAATAGATTCGCTATTCTACAGCAGAATTTGCATTGTTGATAGCTAAATCTATATTACTCCTAGATAGTGTATAATGAAGTAAAATACATAAAATATGCGCTCAGAGTGCGTCAGAGTTGGTTTATTCGTCTCTCGTGCTGTCTGCTGCTGCTGCTGCTGCGGCGGCGGCTGTGCCTGAAAGTTTGGCGTATTATTTTCACAGCGCCTGGCAATTGAAATGAAATGTCTACTTGGCTCTGTTACTCGGGTCTGGCTGGCATGGTCTGACGTGGTCTGCTCTGTCGAAATCCCCCGATGCGAACCAATTTACGCCTGGCCCGCCGTCGCCTCGCCGCCTCGCCGCCTCGCCGCCTTGCCGACTCTTTGCTCATCCACAGTTCACTGAGTTTAGTTAGTTTTGCTTGCGCTACTTGCGGACTTGTGGACCAATGGACTTGGGTTTGTTTTGCTTCTCTATGATGATGGCGATGGCGATGGCAACGGCAGCGGCAAAGGCGACGGCGACGTCGACGCGGACATCGACGATGTACCATTCTCAGCACTCAGTTCACAGTTCTCAGTTCTCTCAGCGTTAAGCAGCACAAAGTGATTGATGGTTGAATGCATAAATTATTGATGGCAGCCCAGACAATGCGGCTCTGTAGCAGCACACAGCCAACGATTCGGTTTGGATAGCACGGAAAGATGTGGGGAGGGGGAGGGAGGCTTCAAGCGGTCGGTTCTGTCAGTTGCTTCTGATTCGGCGGTCATGCTTTGTAAACGGTTCCTGTAAATGATGTGCTAAAATTGTAGTTGCTCTCATAGTGCGCTACAATTGCTCGACTTACTTAGGCATAATGTGGAATGTCAAGTGCTTATAAAAGATTCGTGAATTCGTGGTAATCGCAATTGAATAAATGTGTTTTCCATGAAAAATGAGCAAAGCTGACAGGGCGAAAATATTGAAATATTTTTATTAATATTTATATTAAATATTTCAAATAAATAAATTTGATAAATATTTTATTTATCCACATATCATTTTTATTTTATATATATATCATGTGTATTTTTTGCTTGTAGCTTTTAAGAGCTCAAAAATTAAATTCAGAGCCAATGAATAAGTAAAGGAATAAAATTAAAATTAAATATATTAATTATCAGAGAAATATTTCGAGAATTTCTGTACATACATATTTAAAAATTTATATATTCATTTTTTTTTTACATATATTTGAACTGTTCAAATATTTAATGCACAGAAATACAAATTGTTAAGGCAAATAATATATATATTTATTATTTGAAATATTTAAAGAATTCTGAAATACAATTATATATATATATATATATATATATTTGTTTATATATTTTAATATAAATATAATTTGTTATTATATTTTCCTTACACATATGTTATAAATATCATTTACATATATGCATATATATTTATTTATTTATTATTTATTTATTTTATTTTTATTTAAATATAATTATAATTATCAAAAAAAAACATTTGGAGAATTTATATAAAGTTTTAAAGAAATTTTTAATTAAATTAAATTAATATAAATCGAATATATTATATAATATATACAGTTTTCTCTACCTTATAAATATATTAGTATGTATGTATTTTGTTATATATTTAAGCATTCATAGCAATTATTATATTGAATAATTTATGCAACTTTATTTTCGCATTCCCATTTGTGGTCTCCTCATTTTACAGGGTATGAGCATTTAGCATTTCTACATTTTGCTTTTGTGTGTTTGTGCTCAGCTCAACCGAAATTTAACCTAATATAATATTTATCCCAGGATTCCATTTTTTTGCATTTGAAATGTTCATTCTCAGCTGAAAATTCGTCGACGGTTTTTATAGATCATTCTTAAGTAACGCTGTGAAACTGGCGTAAAAACAATTTAAGCGTAATGTGAAGCGTAAGCAAACGAACGGCCATTCGAGGCTCAATGCCAACGGGAATAAACCAATGCTACTTCTAGAGGCTGTTGTTGTTTATGATTGTTGTTGCTGTTGTTGTTGGCTCTTCGTTGAGTGATGGAACACTTTGGCAGTTTAATAGCCCCTTGCCGAGTGCTTGTCAAATGCTGCTAAATCATTTGGTAAGCGCAAAAAGTGCCTCGAAGCTGCAAGTCTTCAAGATGCGGAAATTTTCTAGCAATAAACAAATGAATGAATGTGGTGGTGGTGGTGGTGGTGGTGCTGGCAAGCACAACAGCTAAAAGAACAGCAACACCAACAACAAGAAAGTCAATTAGAACTGGCAACAATTTAATTTGTTGCCATCAGCTTGAACCCATTTGAGGCACACGGCAAGCATGCAGCCATTAATTGAATGAAGTGAATGCATTTTATATAGTCTTTTTTTGAGTGTGCTGTGTTGTGTGTTGTGTAGTGTATCGAGTGAAGCTACTCATCCGATAACAGTTTGGTACTGAAATGAAAAGTAGCTACCGAGTTTCATTTATTGATTGAGTTTTTGATGTTGCGAGCGAGCTGCGCGGCTGCTGAGCGGCTTAAGTGTGGTTGTCTCCCTCCTTCTGTCCCTCCCTCTGCCAGCTGCTGTTCCCATTGATGTTTATGTTGCTGAATGGTATCGTTGAACAAAAACATCAAGTATTTTCAACAGCTGCTTCGCTTTCCCGGCTAAAGTTATGCAGGCAGCCCGTCAATGGATTTCAATTTGAAATCGATGCTTCCAAGTTTGTTCTTTGCCTTTCATTTCTTTTTTCCAGCCTGATAAGAAGGTCGCAGCTGAGAGCAGGAAGAGACAATGTCTATGGACGAGTGGCATAGAGACATTAACATGTGTCACATGTGGGCCATGTGGAGTGCTACAATGAGCCTCAATTGCCACATCAAAATTTATCTCTGTGTGTGTGTGTGTGTTTGCCTTTTAATAACTGCGCGACTCAGCGATTTCAGATGAACTGTTGGGATTAGTATGATTTATTTCCAATTAGTTTTTATTTCCTAGAATATTTTATGTGACTTGTGATAAGGCTTGGCAGCAAAAATATTTATGCTGCTCTAGCAGTGAACAATAATAAATAGACAGACAGACCAAAATCAAAGGAAATTAAATGCAGGTGCAAGCAGAGAGAGAGAGGGGCAAATGTTTTTGAATTTGAAGAATGCAATTTGAAAGTTGTGAAAAATGAATATAAATTTCCGTTAGTTTTAAAAGAAAACAATGCCAGGACAAAGACAAAGCGAGGAATAATAAAAATAATAATGAATAACAGCTTGAAGAGTTTCAATTCAATTAAAATACGGAAATTAAAAAGAGAAACTATTGGAGACAAAAAACATAGAAGGAGGACAAAATGTGGGCATGCTAAAAAATTATACTAAAATATTAAAATAATTCTATACTTAACAAAATATATTCTCATATATAATATAAAAATATATATAATATCAAAATATATATAATATAAAAAATATTTATAATATAAAATACTTTGATATTTTTTGATTAGAACAAAAGGAATGACTCTATTTATATTATCTATGGCAACAAATATGTCAGTCTGTCTAATGAAATAAAAGTCAGCAAATGATTAAAGTAAACAAAATAATGAAAAAGTCATAAATATATAATTAAGCGCATTTGTGTATTCCAATAAATAAATAAATAGAATAATCTGTTCATATCAATTTCTTGACAGAGACTAATTATTGTGCCTAATCGTGATTGTTTCAATCATTGGCAGACAAGGAACAAATAAAGAAATAACATACACTCACACATACACACACAAATCAAATATTGGAAGTGAAGCAAGACGAGGCACAAATTAGGCAGAGATTCGATTGTCCGCGAAGACCCAATTTACATGCCTCATAAAGTTTTTTTCGGTGGATGAAACGTGCTTAAAGCACATAAAACTGCAGTAGAAATGAGTAAAACTGACCCCGCGCATCGTGATAATAATTAATGGCCTGCAATCAGAAAGCAAAGCATGAAACAACAAATTCAGAGGGGGGCAGTCATAGGATGGGTTATTTACTAGAAATTGAGTTGCTCATACATAAGGCATGATATCTGCTTTAAACTTACTTGGAAGGGGATTTTATTTTTGTAAATATATATAATTTTAAGAAATAAAATAAAGCTCTGTAAACTGTTTGGGGCAACTTCTAGCTAAAATTTTGTAAAGCTTTGCAGCTGAGCATTTATTAGCATAGGCTTTGCTCGACTAATACAGGATGTGAGGCGGGGCAAAATATTTGTTTGTAAACACTCAGCGATTGCCATCTAAACGTGTCAAGGTTAATTTGTGTGTGCTCATCGAAGCAAACAAGCCAAGCAAAATAATCACAAAATATCAGACACGAAACAGTGAGTGGCTTTGTTTGCGCAAAAAAAAAAAATTCCATTTAATAATAATAAAAAAAAAAAATTCGCAACACTTCCACTTTTTAATTTGCGATTAATCTGCGAATTTGATCAACTTTATTATTATTTTATTATTTGTTTCTGGGGCTGATCCAGTTCGGTAGCCAAATTAAATGTCACACCCAATATGCCGAAATTTAAATATGCATTTGGGGACTCACAAAAACTTGTCGCTCGGCATTTGTGTTACAGTTTCGAATGGTTCTTGCTTTTGTTGTTATTTTATTTATTTTATTTTTTTTTTTTTTTTGCTTGTCTGCTGTGATGCTCAGCGAGGCAGGTAAACGGCGCGCCGTCCAAGAAATCTGTCTAAACTAGTTTCTCAATTGATTGGCAAGAACTGGGCCGTAGGGAGGGGTGGCCTGGGGACGGCGCGGAAACGGTTCTGTTGCTGCTGGTTAACGACTTTCAAAGTTCCATAAGACCCAAAAAGCAACCCACGCAGTCTCTGTGTGTGTGTGTGTCTGTGTGTGTGTGTGTGTTAAAAAACGACTGCAAGCCGTAAAGAAACGACTACTCAAAAGTTAATGGCTTGGCCCAAAAGATATAACAACAAATACACGCAAACGTCTGCGTGCGTGTGTGTGTGTGCGCGCGTTGAGTGTGTGTAAATATTAATAGCATGTGCTATCTGCTGGAATTGAGCGGGAGGAGGGGAGTTGGCCGGCGGTGGTCTAAGGGCATTTTCAGCGCACAGCACATTTGGGAATTTGAATAAATTATTGCACATTTACAGCTGAAATCACATTATAATGTGAGCAGTCGCAGGTCTGTCCGGCACGTAGAGCAGGTTTGTCCAATCGTTCGATTTATTTTAGATTGATTTCCAATGAGATTAGTCGAGCAGATTAGTTTACAGCTAGTGCTTTAGATCTGAATGTGTGAGTGTGTGTGTTTGTGTGTATTATGGATTCGAGTTCGAGTTCAGGTTCAGAGTTTTAGCAGCCCCCTGGCAGGTGTTGATTTGCCCGTGTGGGCATTTGATATACGAGTAAACGAGCATTGA